>NW_027532406.1:2534155-2551531 GCF_008692635.1 Crocuta crocuta | reverse complement strand
CTTTTTTTTTTTTTTTTGTCTCTTGTAAAGAAAATCCAAGAGAACTGAGAACAGGGGGGAAACTTGACTACCACTCTAAGTGCCTCCCTAGCAGAATCTTGATAATAACAACCCAAGTTATAACAGCTAATATTTAGCTGAGCTGTTTCTATGTTGCAGACATTGTGCCAAGCGCTGCAAATATATTATTTTATAGAACTCTGAGGAAGGTACTTCTATTACCCCCATCTGACAGGAGAGAAGACTGAGGCTCCAAAAGGAACTCATCTAAGCTCATACTAACTGGCAGAACTGAGACTTGAAGCCAAAACAAACTGACACCAAAATCCTTGACACTGTAGAACTGCTATGAGGGAGTCACTTTTTCTGTCCTCTTAGGCAAAGGAGCTTCAACCTGTCCCCACTAGCTCTGGCCATTCTGACCTTCTCCCCTGAAGCAGGCATGGCTGAACAGGCCACAGATATGGCTGAGGAAGAGAAATGCAGCCCCGCTGCTGCAGAGCTTCTAGGCCAGTGGAGAAGATGGGTGTTAAACCAGCACTTACACAAATACGTAACTAAGCACTACTGTGTTGAAGGCTATGGAGTAGAAGTAAAGGATGCTATGGAATAAAATAATCACCCAGCCCATTTCACAGTAATTAGATGGTCGAAGGCCAAGGAGGGCCAGACTGAGTCCACAACGGGAAGACCTGGAAAAGGACTAAAAGCATTTACTGCATTTCAGTGATAAACCTAATTATTGCTCTTTAAAAACTGTGGAAAGAGAAAACAGCCTAAACACCTAAATACCTTTACTTGATGTTTCGTACCTTCAAGCACTCACAAAGCCATAACCCGAATGCTGTGGCTATTTCCAATTCCTTAAAAACCACCCAACAACATGCCGCATTTTAACTAGTAAATCTTGGCTTGGAAAAAGTGTCACCATTAAAAGTGTCTGCAGCTATAGCACAGTGGGAAGGAGGTCCTGCTTCCCAGAGGCTGACGAGGGACTCAGGAGTAGGTGGGCAGGACCCCCCTGGAGCAGAGATTTAGATGCTGCTTGGTCATGATGCAATGTTTTCTTCTTTTTCTTTGCACCTGTTTTTGCTACATTTACTGTTAGCTGAATGGCCCTGGGTCCAAGGTAAATAAATGGCAGCCTGGTTTAAATAATCTGTGAACTGAGCTGGGGCTGAGGATTTAGGGAAGATAACTTCTAGGGGCTGGAATCCCCATTTTCATCACCTCCATTTATTTCCTAGGCCTCCTTTGCTTGCTGAGTTCTCTCACAACTCCATGAAGAGGCATAGATGATAAAATGGAGGTGTAGACAGGCTAAATAATTGCTGCTGGTCACAGCTACAGACCAGCAAATCCCAGATTCAAACCTGGAAGAGATGATACCAAAGCCACAAACCTTGCCTCTCCACATATGGTCCACAGACCAGCCGTGTGGGCATCCTCTGGAGACCACCCACCCGAGGAAGCTCAGGTCCACCCCAGACCTCCTGAATCAGAAACTGAATTTAACACGATCCCTCTATGATTCACGAGCACATGAAAGTTTGAGTAGTGCTGCTCTGAACCATAATGCTAGACTGTGATTGAACCTCCCAGGGCAGCCCAGCACGAAGGAAGACAGAGTCTATTCATTAGAGGAATTTAGAGCAGGGAGCAAGCAGATCACAGGTAGCACACACTCCATTCAGACTAGCGAGTACTGCTGCTGACTCCTCCTCAACTCCACACCTCTGGCCACTCTCCCAAAGATGTTTTAGGTTCTGCAGTTTATGCCTCATAACCAACAGGCTTTTTTTAATATATATCAATAAACCTTTTTTTTTGAGCAGTTTAGGGTACACAGCAAAACTGGGTAGGAAATACAGAGAGCATCCACATACCACCTGCCTTACACACACATGGCCTCCCCACCGTCTACACCTCCCACCAGAACGGCACATTTGTTACAAGCGATGGGCCTACCCTGAAACATCATTGTCTCTGAGACTCCACAGTTTACAGTAGGGTTCACTCTTCCAGCAGGCTTTTTGTTTTGTTTTGTTTGTTTTAAACATTTATTTATTATTGAGAGACAGAGAGAGACAGAACATGAGCATGGGAGGGGAAGAGAGAGGGAGAGACACAGAATCCGAAGCAGGCTCCAGACTCTGAGCTGTCAGCACAGTGCCCGACGTGGGGCTCGAACCCACGAACTGCGAGCTTTGACCTGAGCCAAAGTCGGAAGCTTAACCGACTGAGCCATCCAGGCGCCCCTTCTAGCAGGCTTTTAACCTCTGGGATAGAATATCTATTAGGGGGGCGCCTGGGTGGCTTAGTCGGTTAAGCGTCCGACTTTCGCTTAGGTCATGATCTCGTGGTTCGTGGGTTCGAGCCCCGCGTCGGGCTCTGTGCTGACTGCCAGCTCAGACCCTGGAGCCTGTTTCAGTCTGTGACTCCCTCTCTCTCTGACCCTCCCCTGCTCACGCTGTCTCTCTCTCTCCTAGAAATAAATAAGAAATATTTAAAAAAAAAAAAAAAAAAAAAAAAACATATCTATTAGGGAAGAAAACTGGGGATATCTGGCCCCCTGCACCAAATATCCTTCTGAATTCAAGTGCCTCTGAGTCTGACAGCAACCAGAGGGTCACCATGTGCTCTCTGTTCTCAGCATCCTCAACTCTGCACCACTCTTGGGCTCGTCCACTTGTATCTCTGCGGGATGGGGTTAAGGAGGCTAGAGCCAAAAGGGCCAAAGCTCTGAAGGAGGGGGCAGCGAAGAGAGGAGAAGAATAGTGAATTAGGGCACAAAACTTCCTCCTCTCCTGCCACAAGCCAGATCAGAATCCATGGCAACCCCCGCCTCCTGGATCCACAGCTCCACTACATCTCTAGGAGCCCCGGTTCCCACCGGAAGCCAGAGAGCCTGGCCAGCCAGCTCTCCCAGGACACGGTCCTGACTCACCCTTCCCTCTCCCTGCTCTTGACCCCACAATAAGGCCTCAAACCAACATCCTTCAGGATCTGGGAATAGTCATGACATGAAGCACAATTCTAGGCAATCAGAGGATGATGAAGTGAGTGTGCTTTTTCCTGGCTTGGGTCTTATTTGCCCCCTAACAGAGCAGATGGCTGGGGCAGACGGTCCCCAGGCAGAGCTGGGGACAGGTAGATAAAAATGAAAGACCCAAAGTCAGGCCTAAAAGGTCAAAAGCATATATTTCATTTCTAGAAATGCATAAAAAGGGTATGACTGCTTTCAGCTAGAATCCCATTTCTGTCCTTCCTCATCATTTCTCAGTTGTCTTCATCTTGCTTCAACCCTTCTAGGGTCAATCAGGTCAACCAGGAGGTGGTTCCGCCTCCTGCCTCATTTATCCTACATGAGAACAATTCATCACTGCTCTACAAGTTGGTCACAAGCAGCATAAGGAAAGGAAGTTGCTGCCCTCAGACCCTGAGACCCGGGACTAGAACGTCAAAATGCTTCTGTGCTTGTGGATGACTTTTGCAAGCCACACGCTTTTTCTTCCTATTCTGGAACTTCTAGGTTAGAGGCCACAAGCTCAAAAGCCTACGGCGACCAGGTAGGTGATCAGGTAGGCAAACACGAGGTACCAGGGAGTGGCAAAAGACAGTGGCCAGTAGGCTCAGGGGGTAGCCGCTGCCCAGCCCGAGCAGATGCGGCTCACAAGAGCCGCAATGTCTGATTCAAAAGACTGGGAAATAGAATTTTTTTTTTCCCCAAAAATGTGAAATCTCGTTTTTAAATACTGGCAAATAATAAAATATTTTTAGACCACTGAGCTGGCCAAACAAAATATGCCTGAATTTGCGACTGCTGTTCTAGTTGTTTCTCTCATTGTCTCTTCTCTCCTACCCAGGGTGACACAATGGTCCCAACCATGCTGTTTTCAGGTGAGGGTCTAACTTGAGAGTTCAGCCAGGGAGCTCCAGTAGCTCCAAGCCCAGGACCCATCAGCTGAGAGGTGTTGGCTCGGTAGAGCACACCGCACCAGCAGAGCTGAGCACCGGCTCTGCCAATCTGCTTCAGGTGTAATCCAAGCTGCCGATTGCGATCTGTAAAGCCCTGCATGGTTGGAGTTCTGGTTACCTCAGAGCTGCTCCTCTCCCCTTGGGCTGGAGTACGACCTCAGCTCCCCAACGTAAGAGCTCACGTTAAGCATTCCAGCCTGAGGTCTGGGAAACCAGAGGCTGGGTAGCTCCGGAGGAAGCATCCAGCTTCGGCATGTCACCTCACAGCCCTGGCCACCAACAGAGCAGAGGGGGCGGCCTCCGGGGCACTGTGGGAGCCCCGATATTTAGGCCATGCCTGAGGAGCAGGGAACACGTGTTGTTCTTTGTGATGACTCAGGGCTTTCAGAGAAAACCTAGGAGATGCTCCCTGCTCTGCCTCAAGTCAAGACTGGGGTTTCTGCTCGGACGCCGCAGCCAGCCCAGTTTCTGTCCCCTCTGCAAGAAGCACCAAATCAGGGCCAACGCTTTTGGCAAAGGCTATTTCAGCTGAACAATGTAAAACTGAGCCGGAGTGGGTTGTGGCAGGCAAACCTCCTCAGGCTTTAGAACAACCAACAATGTGCTCTTGTCCCTCAAGTCGGGGTGGGAGCAGGGAGAAATCCTCTTAATTTTTTCTCCTTCCCCATGAGAGTGGCTCCTGCCATCCCTTCTCCAGAGAAGCCAGGCGGGTGGGCAGCTTGCTTTCCTGGCTCTGGGGAATACAAACGGGAGCACCATGGAAACCCCCAGAGTATGCACGACACCGTTAACAGGAACAAAACTCTTTCAAGTCCAGAAACAAAATCCGGACCCTTTTATGATGGCTGTGGAAGGCCCCTGGTGAGGGACGCTGGCAGGCTACTAGCCCAGCGCCTCACACGCTGAGGACCCTGGACCTCAGCCCAAAGACGGAAGGAGAAGGGGAAGAAAGGGAGTCTGAAACCTGTTCCAATCCTCACATCCTAGCCCCGAAATGACACTGCAGGGATGGAGACCCCTCTAAAATAGAATGCCGCAGAATTCTGAGCATTATCCCACTTGGACAAAAAAATTACACCAGGCAAAGGCCCAGGGACAGAAGTGGTTTCATACACAAAAGCAGTGGGCCTCTGTTCCCCCTGCCTTCTACAACATGCCCAAGAAATACCCTAAGCACTTACCAATGTTTGGATGTTTCAGAAGTCGGCAAATCCGGGCCTCACGTTCTAGTTTTTGGTGATCTAAAAGCAGAAGAAAGAAAAGAAAAACCATCAACCATCCATTCTTTGTGGCCACCTTGCTATTCATACTCCTTCAATTATTAGGCACCAACTATGCACTTTTTACAATTTGCTGAATTAATGCAGCAAGTCACAGCAATCCCAAAGATCGGTATTATGACCACTTTTTCCAAAAGAAGTAATGCCCTAGGAAAGCACCTCAAGTTAGTGAGAGGCAGAGTTGGGATTTGAAACTAGGTCTTCAATTAAAACTCTGGTACCCTTTTCACTATAGCAGGGATTTCACTGGGCCAGGGTGTCCAGAATTTCTTTCTTGACAGAAATACTAATAGCTAAGTTTTATTAAACACCTACTATATAGTCAGACACTGGACTAGGAGTTTTACATATATTCTCTAATTTAGTCTTCATAGCATCCCTGAAACATAATGATGCTGACAGCCAAGATGATGATGAAGATGATAATGATTTGATAAAATAATCATAGCTAACATTTCTCGAGAGCTTACTTCTACACCAGGCAGAAACAGCTTTTAATTTATTATCGTAACAACTCCATGAAGCTGGCACTATTATGAGGCCCATATTACAGAAATCCTGCTTCCCCCCAGGATCTTCTTGGCCACACACTGCTGTGGGCTCTCACCTCTTGGCACTCTGGTTACTCTGCTTTGGTGAAATGACCAGAATCTAGGAGACCTCAGATGCAACCAAGCCACATTGGTCAATTCCTTCCATAGGAAGGCAGAGCTCCAGGAAGTAGGAAGACAGGATGCTACCACTCAAAGCAAGGTGGCCCGGAAGCCCTCTCCACTCCACCTTCTGGAATCCTGCCAGATAGTCCCCTCCTGCACAATCTCCCCTGTTCCTGTCAGTAGGTGGGACTTCTCCTCCCCCTGACCACCTCCCCCACCCGCAACTTCCACTGCACTTCTTATAATTTTCGCATCATACATTATGTCTGTCATCTTTTGGTCATAAGCTCTTCAAAGGGTGGGATCTTTCAAAGTGATGTTTCCTAGAGTTCCTTCCATAACAGAGGCTTCATAAGGGTTTATCAATAACATCAATAGTAGTAACAACCGTTATTTAGTAAGGATTTACTATACACTAGGCAGAGGTATGGATTATCTTATTTCATCCTCACCAAAACCCCTTGAAGTAAAGGATCTGATTAATTCCATTACATTGCAAGTGAAGAAATGAGGAAACTGAGGCTTAACAAGGTGAGGGAACCTGCTCAAGGTCGCAGGCAGTGGATGCAGGTGGTCTGAGCCTCGAGTCCTTTCTCCAGCATGATGCTACGACGACAGGATAAAGAAAAGTGAGAGCAACTAGTAAAGACTCCAGGCTGTGTCAGGGCATAATTGCAGTTCACCCCAACTTCTCCAGGCCCAGGCAGGTGCCTTCACATCCCCATCTGCCGAGCAATTCCTGCCTCCCTTGGTAGGGGCTCCTCCCTACCCCACCTCTACCTCAATAGCAAAATGCCTCTGTAGAGTTTCCCATGATTCCCATAACCATCCTACCAGGTAGGTGCTATGACGGTCACTATGTCACAGATAATGAAGCTGGAGCCCAGAGAAGTTAAATAACTTGCCTGAGATCATACAGCTGGAAAGGGACACAACTAGGATTCAGACCCAGGCCTGCCAAGATAATGTAGTCTGCGATAATGCAGGGATTATAGACTAAAAGGAATTCCTAATTGTTGTTTCACCAATCACCCCTAGTTTTGTCCTGAAGTTTCCCTCTAGCAACAGCTCAGCTTTGTGGAAGAAGGAGGTGGGGACACGCAGAGATTAGTTCCTGCTGCCCAGGCTAATCCATCCCAGCTGCCCAAAGATCTGGGTCAGGCCCTCCTTCCAAACCTCAGGTTTGGCATTACCACTAACCAGGATGCAGCCAGAAAACCACAGGTAACCCCACACTCCCACATCACCTGGGAGCCATCAGTCCCTGTGACTCTCAGACCCTAAAGTTAGTTGAGGAAGTAGTGCTAGCTCAGCCCAGTTGGCAGGGGGGCTTGCTTTTTCCAGATCTGGCCAAGAGGATGTCAGGGCTATGCCACCTTCCTCTCAGCCCCTGGAACTGGGATGGGAGTACCAAGCTAGCCAGCCCCAAAGCTTCCCTCTCTCTGACCACTTACCTCACCGCCCTCCAACCCACAACCCTTGGGCATGGCTGCCCAGGCAGGTGCAGCAGAACAGCATCTTGCAATGCGGAGGTGGCTGCTGAGGGGAAGGCCTGGAAGATTAATGTTTATCTCCTCCCTTAAGTCTCTTACTGGCTAATGGTTCCAGTCCCACAAGAGTAACAGCACTAAAAATAAGGGTGCTCTGGCTTTACCAGTGACTCAGAAGGGGGAGAGGAGAGACACAGATTCATCCTTCCAGCTCCTCGAAGGAGCTGCCCAGCATCCAGAGGGTTCTTGTTAGCCACTTAATTCAGCCCTATCTCCAAGGAGCTGAGGCCCCATGTCTTCTCTGAACCCAAGGCTGCTCCTTCGTCTTCGCCCTGATCCTTAGCTATGCAGTCCCTCCATGAATACAACAGTTTTGGAGCCAGACAGTCCCGGGTTGAGTCTAAGCCCTGCTATGTCAGGTAAGTTATTAAGTCCATCCGAGCCTCATTCATGCATTCAAAAAATATTTTCTGAGGCCTGTTGTGTGACAGGCACTGTTCTAAATGCTGTCGATATAGCAGTGAACAAAACAAGACAAGAATCCCTGCCTTCATAGAGGTGATATACTAGTGGGGTTGGGTTGGGGGAGGGACAGACAATAAGAACTAGATGGCACATTAAATGTCCTGGCCAAGTGCAATGTAGAAAAATAAAGCAGGGAAGAGGAATAGTACATATCTAAATAGGATGATCATGGAAAGCGTCAGCAAGGAACCGACATTTGATTAGGACCTAATCGAGGTGAGAGAAGGAGCCAGGTAGATATCTTGGGAAAGAGTTTCCTCACTTCTAAAACAGAGGCAGTGAAGGGCGCCTGCGTGGCTCAAACATTTAAGCATCCGACTCTAGATGTCAGCTCAGGTCATGATCGCGTGGTTCATGAATTCCAGCCCTGCACTGGGCTCCACGCTGGCAATGTGCAGCCTGCTTGGGATTCTCTCCCTCTCTCTCTCTTCTCCTTCCCAGCTCTCTCTCTCCTTTTCCCTCTCCCTCTCTCAAAAAAGTAAATAAATAAACTTAAAAAAAAAAAAAAAACAGAGGCGGTGATATCTGCAGATTAAATGAGGTAATTAGGTAAATGCTCAGTACAGTGCCTGGCACACAGGAAGAACCTTGGCCGTGGCTATCACCAGAGACACTGGCAGAGTCGGACCCATCCTCCCTCAGCCTGGGCAACCAGAGAGTCCACAACACAACCAGCAGAGCCCTCTGACTCGGCTCTGTTGCAGCCCCCCTGGGCATACAGGTGTTCCCTCCTGTCTTGGTGAGGCCTGCCTGTGTCTACAGCCTGCAGGTGAAGGTTTAGCAACAGAGGCTTCTCAGAGAGAGGACAGCCTAGGAAGTACCACTGCCTACAGGATCCCTCCTCTTCCTCAGCCTCACCTTTGTTAGCTGTGGCGTCCTGCCATCCAGAAGCTCTGCTCAATGAACCATGTGGTTTTTGCCAACCATACTCTCCCTGCCTCCTTACACCATGCACAGCCTCTCTGCTGTTGTCTCCTGTCCCTTTCCTCCACACACCTCCTAACTTGTAGTCCCCTCCAGGACTGGTCTACGTCTGGGAAAAAGCAGAGAGCTCCACCCCAGCAGCGGCTGTGGTATTTCAGGTACAAATATGGTTTGTAGAGCATCTTTTCCAATTGCAAGGGCTGTCCTGGCTAAAGCACGGCATCACAACCCCAAAAGGGGGTGAGGCCACTGAACGGACTTGGTCCACAGTGGCAGGTCAAGGGCCTGGCTGGGCATCCTACGGTGGTAACACACAGCTGGTGCTCTTGTCACAAAGGTGGCCTTCTCCCTTGAGACACCCCTCCTCCCACTGACCACGGAGCTCTGCCGTTCCTAGGCCTTCCAAGGCTGACCCTCTTCCCACCCACCTTTCAACCAGGCTATTCCCCGCCCCCTCACGTGGCCCAGCCCCCCCTTCCTGTTTGACAACAGCCACTTCCCGCTTTTGCACAGGGCCACTTCCTGCCTGCCTGTGTGCTGCTGCCATGGAGAGACCCACCCCTGCCGACCTTCAGCCCAGCTCCAACCACATCTCTTTGCAAGGTTCTCCCCCTCAATAGCAGAGGTAGCAACAGGAGCAGAAAGCAGAAGTGGCTGTTATCAGGGATTTGCTCAGGCCTTCCCCCACAGCTCCCCACTACTCCTCCTCACCCCCCCGCCCCAGGGCAGAGCCAGGCCCAAGAAACAGGTATCCCTGGAGGCTCTGCCTCTCCTGCCCTTTGCCCAAGTACGTCCAGACCTTGTCCAGGCCAAGCACCCATCACAGGAAGAGCAGCAAGGAGTGACCAGAGGGTCAGTGCCAAGCGAGACAGAAAAGAGGAAGCAGTGAGGAAACGGGGAGACAGAGTTCTAGAACCACCTCTCCTCTAAACCCCAAAGAGAAGCCTACTCCAAATGTACTTTCCTTCCACCACAAGATCAGGGGCCAGGGAAGGCTGGCCATCGAGCCTCCATGGCCCTGTAGGGATATGACTGATTTAGTGACTTTTCTCTAAAACCACAAATGCCAGCACTAATTTCTTTTTTTTTTTTTAATTTTTTAAATGTTTATTTTTGAGAGAGGCAGAGACAGTGTGCACTGGGGAGCAGCAGAGAGAGAGGGAGACACAGAATCCAAAGCAGGCTCCAGGCTCTGGGCTGTCAGGATAGGGCCCGATGCCGGGCTTGGGCTCGAACTCACAGACCGTGAGATCATGACTTGAGCCAAAGTCAGCTGCTTAACCGACTGAGTCATCCCCCAGCACTAGTTTCAAATAAGATCCTACTGCCACCTAAATTACACAGCCCTCTATCATGGAAAGGACATAGAGCTCTACTATGGCTATGAGGAGTATCCCCAAGTTCCAACCCCAATGACATCCTTGACTTTACAAAGGGTGTTTCAAGGGTCTGTTCCTATGAACTCAATATAGATGATGAGAAGATTCCTACAGCTTCCTAAAGCCCAATTTCAGATGCTTCAAGTGAAGCTCTCCTCTTGCTGCCCTCCTATGTGCCCTCCTCCTCCTTCCTAAGCAGCAGAGGCCTCCATCTGGCCTCCGGAGCATCACTCGGAGAAGAAACAAGGGCACCATAGGGATCTGGTGTCATTATCCACATTTCCAGCTGCTTATAAACAGTCCCTGGCCTTGGGCACTGACCAGTGGGAATCCCAAGCTACAATCCCATTGACCTCATCCTGACACTGTGATGCCACATCCCTTCCTCTTTGAATCTCACTCTAAAGGTGCAAAGAGTCTCCAATTAAGAGCAAAGTCCATCCACCATGTAAGAGCAGGGATCATAGCTTCCAATTCCTTCACGCTCAAATACCCGAGACCAGCTGAGGGCTGTGAGTACATGGGGATGGGGCCTGAAATGTGCTCACATGAACCCCCAAGGTTCTGTCCCTTAATCTGGCCTTCTCCCTTTCTCTTTAGTCCTAACTCAAGCAGCTTTAGCCAAGTGACACAAAGAGCCAAGCCCCACTTTGACGTTTGTGTCTTAAGATTAAGAGAAGCTTTAACTAAGGAGGGAAAGGCGAGAGGTACCAAGAAGTGACCCATAGTGAAAGTCTCCCAAACCAGCTTGGGTGGAGAAAATCCCCATGGGGTCACTTGCAAGGTCCAAGAAGGCTGGGCTCTGCCTCTGGACACTCTGGATGCTCTCAGGGCCAGAAGAGGGTCAGCCGCTGACTTCTCCATGCCCCCGGCATGGCTCTGGGTGCCTGCAGCCTTTGCCCACTGTTTTGGTGACATTTCCTTCATGGTAACCAGCCCCAAGTAAAACATCCCAGGAAGCAGCCCCTAAAAATAGCTCCTCCCAGGGCAGCAGCAAGCGGGGGGAGGGGAAGAGAGAGAGGAGAAAAGAGGGGAGCAGATGGGAAGCTGTTGCTGCTGCTGATAGGACCCAGGAAGTAGAGACGGTGTTGGTGGGGAGTGACTGGAAATATCCCCGCCACATAGGGTCTGTACCCAGACCAGAGAGGGGGACAAATGAGAGCAAGGCCTCAGCTAGCAGAATGGAGGGATTTCCTCCACTGGGCTTAGAGCTCTGGGCCTAGATGGAGGTGTGGGGATGATATATCAACATTAATCACAGGAACAAAATGCCCAGAATCTGTGGTTTAAAGGGAGGAGCCAAGTGAAGCCCACACTGCTTGAGGATGCTGGGGTCTGAGCACTAGCAAAATCATTGGCATATCGACACCTCAAAAGAAACAAACCAACCTTTTGTGCCTTGGTTTCCCCACTGGCCCTGAGGCAGATCTTTCTGGCCCTGGGCAGACGATAAAGGGCCTCCGCCGAGAAGCACTCAAGAGGTGCAAAGTGCCCATCTCTTCCTGTCATCACCCTTTTGGCACCCATGGGATCAGGCCCCTGTCGGCCTGCCAAGACTGTCCAGAGAACGAGCACAGAGATGGGGACGGGAGCCCGTCATACCCACGCCTCCCCTTCCCTGCCTCTAGCCTCACCAGAGAATGGGGTCAGCCACTCACCTCTAGGGTTTCAGCATAGCCTCGAAGCTTGGAACACAGCTTCTGACAAGAGACCAGGGCAAGCAGCAGGAAGAGATCAAGGATGGGGCCACATTCCAACCTCCATCCCCACCCCATGAGGCCAGCACCCGAAGTTACTCTGAGAAGGTGGACAGAAGGGCAGGGTGACAGGCCAGTGTTGTACAAACTAAGCCACATAGCTCACAGCGTGACTGTATGACAAAACCACTCCAGCATAAGCCTTGGCACAGAGAAGGGACCTCCAAGCTGTTTTCTCATCCACTTAGGGGGACGAGTCAGTGAAGCTCACTAGTCACTTATATACAGGATGCCCATCTCTCTGTCGACAGAAACTGACTGGCCTGTTATCCTCAGAAGGAAAGCACAGTTCTTCATACAACCTCCTTAACTGCTTCCTCAAGTCGCAGAGTCCCAGCATTCCAGTGCTGCATAGATCTCTCTTCCTTCTCCCCCTCCCGTACTGCTGCTTCACCCTCCCCTTCCTGCCTCCCCTCACTTCACCCAGATCCTTAACAGGAAAGTCTCACTTGGAGATACCACAGGGGACACAAATGTCATGGGGGCTACTCAGGCCAACACTAAGGGGGTGGGGACTTACAGCTGGCACCACCCAGGGGGATCCTATTTCAGTCCCCAGGGCCAGCTGGACCCAGAAAGGGACAGCCTTTACCCTTCTGGTGGCCAACATGCCACAACCTCAGCCACTCTGCTTGCCACAGGCTTGGACACAGACTGACACCCCAACATGGGGGCTCAGGAGGCCCCTAATCACAGAAAAATCCATGTGCACAGATGGCCACATACGGGCAGAGATGCCACCTGGAGACGGCTGGGACAAGGTTTGTCTGGTAAATATCAGAGAATGTGGCAAGAGTGACTGCTGGTGCTGTGGCTGATTTTAGATGGCATTTCTTAAAGCATGGCTGAGGGACCACCTGCAGGAAATTCACTAGGGCATCTGTGTAAAATGTAGATTCTGGGACCCAACCCCAGACTTCCTGTGGATGGAGCCTAGGAATCTGTATTTTTTAACCAGTACTTAGGTGATCCTTACACACACTAAAATTGAAAATTGCTGCTGAGAGGAAGTCCCAACATTGCCCTATAAGGCCATTACTGAAGGGAAGAAAGAATCATAAGCTACACTATCTTCCTACATCTCCCACCTGCCATATATGCCCCGAGCACAGGTCTTTCACTTCATGCGTCCTCTCTGACAGCCGTGTCAGGCTTACAGCCTGGCTCCATGGATCAGAAAGGGGGAACCCAACCCAGCAACAGGGGACGAGGGTTCCTACAACTTGGCTCCGAGATTCCTGACAGCCAAAGCCAAGAAGCAACCATGACTGGTTACGTAGTCCTCTGAATCCATTCATTCAACATGTATAGACTAGGTATGTGTCAGGCACTTTGCTGGGCCCTGCCCACACAGAAGTGAAGAAATAGATATGGTTCCTACCCTTACCTCCCAGGTCCTCAGGAAGAGGAAAGCTTTTGCTTACATTTAGCCTCAATAGAAATTTCCCCATGGGGTAGGGGGTATACAGACTAAATAAATAAGCATAGTAAGTGCTGTAACAGATTTCAAAATATTGTTTCTGGTAGCATCTCTTAGTAAGGCCGTGTATCCACTGTAGTAAAAGCAATTGGAATCCAGATAAATGGTCCAGAGACAGAGATTACTTATAATGCTAACTGTTCCAAGGATAAAGCCTAAACTACGGAAGAAGAAAGGACCATTTGCCCTTCAACTACAGCAATATGGGGAAACGCTTTGGATGTAAGCAAGAGAGCAGGATATAAAATGTTATGCTCCACGAGGTGAAAATCTATATGCATATGAATAAAGATAAGAAGGGAATATGAAGATTTAAAAATAAAAAAAGACATAAGGGCTCAGGCTCCTTGGGGGGTGCTCTTAAATCTTAAAATAACGACTTATCATTGCCATCACCTGGCCCACTAGCTCCTGCATCCAAGCCTATTTTAAATGCCTCCTTCAGCCTAGTGGAGAGCTAAGCTTGGAACCAGAGGCTCCCTTCAGAGGCCCAACGCCACACCTATCACTGTTCCAAGCAAAGGGAGTGACGTTATGTGACTTCCAGTGACTTTATGTAGACAGGCCAGCAGACAAAGACGGTGCTCAATGCACAGGCACACGCATTCCCTACCTTGTAACACAGCTATGAACGTGGGCCTCTGAAGCCACAATGACAAGAAACAATAGAGCAAAAGAAGGACTCCCATCAAGATCAGATCCCGCGTAAGACCAGGTGATCTCTCCCCGAGCCTCCCGAGCACTTCACCATGGATGCCAAGGAGAAGCAGCTTGATACCCTTTGCTTTCCTTTCGACTTACAGCACAGAAAATCACAAACAAGAAAGAAAACAAGCAGAGAGACTCAGCAAACAGAGCAAGCCCCTTCAGACCCTCAAGGATGACTTCGGTGGGCCCACCACATTCCCAGACACAGAAATCCAACACCTGTGAAGCTCTAGACAGACAGTGACGAGTGAAACCCAGCCCCAGCTGCAGCACCTTTATAAAATATACAGCGTAAACTGAGAGGCTGCAGGGAAGCCACGGCCTTCACTCCCTAACCCCACGGACACCAGCCTAGTGGGCACCCTGGCCCAACTCTCCATGAGCTCACATCCCCCGTGCCCACACCTACAGCACAGCCCCAGCCTGGTCCCTCCATCTCCAAGACAACACCCTCCCACGCTCCCACCTCCAAACGGTACTGGCACCGGCAGATTCCTGACCCGTCTTATTGGCACCTGTGCCTATCAGCCAGAACCAGGCCTCTGTCCCTAAGTTAACCTGGCACGCAAGCCACACAACAGAGCCCCAGTTTTGGCATAACCAACTCGAGAGAGGGGGAGTTGATGTCTGAAGCATATGATCTTACACAAGAATCCTTTTCTTGAGGAGAAAAAAAAAATCAAAGAGAAACCAAACCTCATCCAGTTTGGGCAGGGAAAGAAAGATGGCAGTCGGAAGAGACAAGACAAGGTTGAAAGGAGGTGAGGAAGGGAACAGAGCATGATGATACAGGTCAGGGAAGTTCAGGTGGGGAGGAAAGGAGAAAGAAATGACAACTGAAGGCAGGCATCTCCACAAAGTCACCACAACAGCTATCTTCACATCCTAGAGTTTGGTTCCCAGAGTCCCTTCCTCCCTCACCCCTGGTTCAGAAGACACTGGTGAGATGAGGAACGCTAAGCATTGCATCGTTAACTGGAGACACCAGACACCAGCCCATTTCTGATGCACCAGGGCTATGCCGCGTGGGCACAGGGAGGTATCCCCTCTCGAACTGTCATCTCTGCCTGCACCCTGCACTCTTGGCCAGAGGATATCTGCCAAAGAACCCAGCCCACTGTGTCATCCCCTTACCCCCGGGGAGGAGGGCATCTGACTGCCCACATATCTCTATGGTAACCATCGCCTCCACTCAAAGTACCCAGAGGAAAAGAAAAACAAACAAATAAGTCAACTTCATAGCCAATTGTAGAGGAATAGCAAGAGATGGAGGCTGGGAAGGAGACAGCAAGACAAGCCCTGTTTGTGGGCATGAAGAGAAGCCCTCCCAGCCAGGAGGCAGACACAGCCTTGCTAAACAGGTCCCAGAACAACTGTACACATAACAGAAGCCACTGTCATCTCTGTGGAATTTAACAGCTTCTCTGATGCTGAGGGACATTTACTATATCTCTTACCCCAGGGACGCTTGAGTCTCTATTAACCACAGTCCCCACCTTCCCCAGGGTATCTATCCTGGCTCCTAATATGGGGCATCCTGTTGCCCCATACTAATTCCTTTCTCTGAGTCTAATAACCTTTGTCCCCCTCGATACCTCTGTACTCACCAGACCTGTTCACATAGCACTTCACACACTGCTGGGTCTATACCTATCAGATGAGGTGAGTTTGGCAAGCACCCAATACAAGGTTCAGGGAGTGTAGGTTCAAGGTGTGAAAGACAGGGCCTCACCCTCGTGGCCTCAGGTACTTGGGAGGATCTCAGAAAGCAGGCTCCAAGACCCAGGCCTTCACAATCCTCAGACCGGGATGCAATGCTGCTCCCATCCGGGCCAGGCCGTTGAGATTTCCAGACCATGAGGCATCACCCTCTACCCAGGACAGGCTGCATCTGCTGCTGTACCACCAACTTTGTAATTTGATCAAAAAAGCAATCAAGTTCATCTGGCAGGATTTGTTCCCGAGAAGCCCTCGCCAGTAGCAGCCACCCCTGATGTTTACAGATTCCCTTCCCTTGGGAGTCTGTTCTGCCGCCTGGTGGGCAGGGGGAGGCTAGATTTGTCAGAGCTGTTCACTTACTGCATTTCCATCCTAAGTCACCACTGGGGCACAGGGACCAGGACAGGCCTGGAGTGCCTGCCCCAACACAGAGACTCCAAATTAAGAGCTCCCTACTCCATGTTACCACCACTCCCCACATCTCCCCCTCCCTTAAAAAACAATCTCCCTTGAGCCTTCAAGGGACCATCTCTTCCCATAGCTACCTCCATGTCTTATATCTTTCTCATTCTTTTCTACCTGAGCACTTCTGGTTCCCCATGCAACTCCCTGCCTGGCTTCCAAGTCAACCAACCCTGAAATTTCAATTCTTCTGCAGGGGCTAAAATGTACAACCCCTAATTCCTGGAACATCTTCAGAAGCGATAGCCCTCTGACGCAGTCTAATGAGAGGCCAAGATGGGGGAACACTCACCCCGGGCAGATAACTTCTTGGTGTTGATGATTTTTGCTGCGTACTCTTGCGTGGAGGTTTTCTTCACACACCTGCGGACCACAGAGAAAGCACCCCTGGAGGGAGAAGGGGGAAAGAACTGGGACACGGAGCAGAGCAGAGTGACACAGACAGGCTTCAGGTCTGAGAACAGCGATGCTCCCACCACCAGCCCTTTAGTCAAAATCACACATACCAGCAGAGTGACCATCACCATCCAATGTGGGGCAGAAGGATGTGGCCACTGCATGACACTGAACAGATGTGATGGAGGACGACCCTATCCCATTCCCACATATAGTCACTGGACAAAGCAACACCCCAACCTCAGGCTGTATATCAGGAGCTGGTGGGCAATGCTTAAAACACACACCTGCTGCATCTGACGGACAGCTCTGCAGTCCCAACCAAGAGAACCAGGAGAAGGGACAGAGACCCTGCTCTTCTCTCAGCGGGAATAGTTGAGGGTAGGGGAAAGGAAAGATTAGACAGAAGGTATAATCCCAAGAGGGAAATCTCCCTCAATCATGGGGGAAAGGTGAGGAAAGTGAGACTCAGATCCCCCACAACTGGCTTCATCCCACTGCATCCCGGCTCAACTGACAGCGGGGAAAGAGAGGATCTCAGACATCAATAGCTCCCCAGCCCTATGATATTTTCCACTACTTTCCCCCCAAATGTGAGCTCGCACTCTCTAGCTCTGGAAAC
>NW_027532406.1:2520601-2534033 GCF_008692635.1 Crocuta crocuta | reverse complement strand
GGGACCAGGGCAGGGATAGGGGGAGGGGACAAGGGGGTGCTGCAGCACTGCCCAGAAGCGGGGCCGGGATCCTGGAAGCATCACTAGCGGGGGGCGGGGCCGGGCACCAAACATCCCCCCACACTCGGGCACCGCAGCGGGGTTGGAGCTGCAGGGCCAGGGAGGGTCCTGAGTGCCAAGAGCGTGGGACCTGAGGCAGGGTGCTGAGTGAGCTCCCTAGCAGGGTGAGGAGGGGGCGCGGCGAGCAGACGGGGTCAGAATGGGGGGCGCCTGAAGGGTGAGAGAGGGGCGNCCGCCGGCTCCGCCCCGCCCCGGGAGCCGCCCGGGCCCTGCCGCGCGCCCAGTGGAGCAGAGGGGAGCGAGGGTCCCAGCCCCGGGCCGCCCCCAGGGAGCTGAAAGCCTCGCGACCTGTGGTTTTGTCCCAGGGCTGACCCTGCAAGGGCTCGGAATGTGCGTGCTATGTGTGTGTTTTGGGAATGTGTACCGGTCAGGACCACCGAGTTTTCTAGCAGTCCTTAGCCCCCAGCCCGGCTCCTACGTGGAAAAAAGGCCAAGGTCAAAAAGTCCGCGTCAGACTGCACACGCGGGAGGCGCCCCCAGCCTGTGCAGAGCCAGTGCTTTCAGCAGCCTTCCCTCTGGAAGCTGATAGTCTAGACTTGTGTAAGCATAAGGGCCATTATTAGATAAAACACTTCAGGCATGGTTTGTTCAGGGAGACCAGGCCAGGGCCAAGGATGCAGGTGGAACTCTGCCTTTGTGGACTCCAACCTTGGAGATAAGACAATGTTCTCTCTCAGGCGAGTAACGAAAGGGATGAAGTGGGAATGATTAGAAACGTTTTGTGCAGTTGTGGGCTGGACGAGCAAGTGGAAAGAAGGAGAAAACATCCCCATTTTCTTGCAGGGCACCCTGTATTTTTATTTTATGGCACCCATCATATTTTGTAATGATATGTTTACTCCTATGAGAGGCAGTAGAGCTAGAATGTGGTCACCTAAAGAGTGAATTCTGATGTCAGACTGCCTGCTTGGATTTATGATCAATTCTTTGACCAGCTGTGCGATGTTGGGCAAGTCACTTAATCTTTCTGTGCTTCAGTACCTTATCTGAAAACTGAGAAGAATAATAGAATCTACCTCCCAGGGTTGTGAGTATTAAATGGGCTAAATCGCATAAAGCACTTTGAAGAGTTCCTGGCATCTAATTAGAACAGAGGTAGCGATTATTATTTGTTTAATATCTGCCTTCCCACTAAATTGTAGGCTCCAGTAGGGCCCGGCCCCTGCCTCCTCTGTTCACCATTGTATACTTAGCCCCAGACCCTCAGGAATACCTGTGGAATGAAGGGACTACTTGGGGCCGTGGTAGGGGGAGGGAGCTACCATGCCTTCCTCTGTTCCCACTGTCAGGGATGGTAGGACTGAGGCACATAACTGTCTCAGTGGAGGAGAAACACGCTGGGCAGTTTCCTGACCTGCCCTGCCTGGGCAGTTGTACCCCAAGTCCCGGGCCGGCCCCAACTGGCCCCAACTGGGCAGGATGGAGTTGGGCCAACTGCTGCAGCTCAGTCTTGATTACAGCAGGACGCCCACTGGGAGTCAGGCCTCTATTGTCAGCAGGCTGGCTCACAGAGAAGGCAGCTGAGAGGCTGAGAGGCTTCCCAGCCTCCCTGGCTGCCTCCCTGAGGGGGTGGGTGGAGCAAAGCTCCCAGGGAGGGCTCCCCTCCTTTCCTTAAACAACAGCCCTGGGAGCTGAGGAGAACCAGACTGCCCAGTGGGGGCGATTAAAGGAATAATAGGAGAGGAAAAGCATTAACAGATTGTCTGGGAGGAGGGCAGAGAAGGCCAGAGGAAAGGGCTGAGGTGACAGTAGACCATGCCCCACCCCTCCCCAGGGCAACAGGAAGTAAGGCGCTGGGGAGTAAGGCCACTTCCTATCTCAAAGCACTGGGGTGAGAGCCAGGTTCCAAGTCCCAGCGTGGGACTTGGGCAAGGCAATGCGATGAGATTATATATGGGGATGACAGTCAGTTCCGAGTTTCTGTCATCCTCCTTAAATGCAGAAGTGACGGCTAGTCTGCACTCCAGAAATAGGGGCTGCATATTAATCATCAATATGCCCTTCCTGAGCCCTCAGGACAACTTGGTTCCTAACCTCCTCCTGTTGAAACCTTATATTCATTAAAGTGGAGTGAGAGATGGAGAGAGCACAGACTAAGGTTGCTGGGAAGTCCTCTAAGGTATCCAAGGAAAAAATGTTAAAACAGGAGTGCAACTCCCAGATACCCACTGTGAGAGGGGCTATCTTCCCCACTGAGCATGAGGGTTCTACCCTGGATATTTGAGGGTAACCATATAGAGCACTTTGCATTGAGCCCCTGGGTAAAAGGAAAAGTGATGAAAAAAATAGTGGGGGGAAGCCTTGGGGATGACTCACAGTGCTGTGTACGGGGAACTAGCTGCCTTTCAACAAATGCTTATTAACTGCCTACTATGTGCTTGGCATTGCCTCTCATTTTGAGAAACATCCAAATAAAGTGGAAAATTAGACTTCACAATTAAAACAAAACTCAAATCATTTTTTCCTTTTTCCCTTCTATGTCGATCTCACTTCTCCCTCTCTCACTACTTCTGTCAACAGGTCAGACTCTGACATGACGAGAGTGGCAATTGGGAGCCTATAGACACCTTCGTGTGCACACACAAATACACACCCTCCTGATTCCCATTGCTGTAGTACCTATGCAACCTCCAGCTGCCCCACAGAAATTAGAAGGAAGATACATATAAATAATAACGAGTTCACCAGCTCCCTGTGCATCAGTATCTATGGCAACCTCATGGGGTCCTCGAGCTGTGCTGTTCTGGTTGCAGCCTGTCCCCTGGGCAGCACCAGCACTCAGGCTGTGCCCACAGCACAGGGAACAGGGAATTACGCAGGAAATTGATGCCCTGATAATCACCAGAGGGGCTCCACTGGGTGGGACCCTCTGTCATTCCTCTGATCTTTATCTTTGAAGGCTCTAAAAATTGCACCATGGGACTTGCTCCCTGAATGAGAGAAGCCTCCCTCCCTAATTTTGGAATGCAATTTTAGAGTATAAAGGTACTTATCCTTCAGACAGGAAAATGGGGCAGTTGAAAGTGAGGTGTTTAAATGCAAGCGGGATGACACTTTTGGAAACAAAGAATAGTTACCTACTTGTTGGGGGATGTTGTAAAAATGAACTTGAAGAGAATTTAGCCTTGTGCCCGTGAGGGGTTTTCAATCCATATTCCACGGAAACATACAGGTTACATGGTCATACTGCAGCAGCTACTTAACATATATATTGAGGTTCAACATAAGATTTTGTTGAAGAGTCCCTGACTAAAAGACGTCCCTGAAAGAAGTTTGAAACTCACTGGACCAGTGGCTTCTGAAGTCCCCTCCAACTCTAAGATTCTCTGGCTAGTTTTGGAGAATTAGGGATGATGACGTCACGGCCTCTCTCCAAGGACTCAGAAAATTATTAGTGGTGAGGTATTTGAAACTAGTGACAAGGTATGATAATGAGGATAAGAAAGAGTGAGAAAGACAAATGAAAACATTTAAATAAACAGTTCCTAAACTAGAGGGCCTGGTGAGGGATGCCCCCTCTCCTCTGGAAGACACATCAAATCACAGCCATGCACAGAAAGGTTGATATGCCCCAACTTCAGAAACTACTCCCGACAGCAATTGTCCTTAGTGGGAGTGTTTTCCCATCCCTGCTGTGTCTAAGAGCTGAAAAAAAGGTTAGGAACCACAGGTTTAACTAATGACTACAGTATTCCTTAACAGAAGAGCTGAGGAATGTAAGGTGAGGGGCTGAGCTCTGAAGGATTGGACATAGGGGATGAGATTGTGGGGTGAGAGGCTGAGGACATTTGGGGTGAAGGCTGAAAACTTTGGTGTAAGGAACTGAAGTGTTTGAAACAGGGTCTGAGGTGCTCAGGATTAGCTGAGTTCAGAATTTCAAGTGAGTTGTAGGAGTATATAACGTGAGGGGCTGTGGTATTTGGAGTAAGGGGCTGAGGGACTGGCAGGAAGGAACTCCCTTCGATTTCCCAGCTAGAGGGCTGATTCCAAAGGGTAGTCTGATTTCCGCCTTCGCACCCCCAGTCTAGGTCAGGCTCTCTCTGCCCCTCCACCCCTCCCACCACCCCCTAGAGACTATGCAGTCCTTGAAGATAGAGGGTACCTGATCTTTCTCGTTTCCATAACATGTAGCACAAAGCCTGGCATGTAGTACGTGCTCAATGATTATTTGTAGAATGAATGGAATATTGGGGGGCAGGAAACAGATATTTGGGATGAAGAGGAAGCATCAGAGAAGAGGTGATAAAACTGTCATCAGAGACAGAAGGGAGATACTGAGGTAAGGGGCTGGCAGCCTGCACCATTGGGGATGGATGGGCAGGGCGGAAAGCTGGCATGTGGGGCCCCCTGGTGGGCAGACCTGAGGCACACAGGGTGCTAGAGGGAGGGGACGGAGAGCCAGAGGCGTATGAATGAGAAAGAGAAGGATGGTGAAGACAAAACTACAATTGTAGTTAACCTTTAGAGAGAGCTTGCTACCAGAAAGGCATAGGCACTAAGTACTCTAACCTATGCTATTCTGTGTAACCCTCACAACCACACTGTGAGTGTAGGGGCCATCAGCCCCATTCTACAGAAGAGAAAACTGGTGTTTAGAAAAGCGAAGTAAGGGTACCTGGCTGGCTCAGTTGCTAGAGCATCTGACTGTTAATCTTGGGGTCATGAGTTCAAGCCCCATGTTGGGTGTAGAGATTACTTGAAAGGAAGGAAGGAAGGAAGAAAGGGAGGGAGGAAGGGAGGGAGGGAGGAAGGGAGGAGGGGAGAGAGAGAAAGAGAGAAAGAAAGAGAGGGAGAAAGAAAGAAAAGGAAAGTAGCTTGCCTAGGAGCAAACAACTAATATGTTGTAGGGAATGATGTGACTGAAGGAAAAGTGAAAAAAAATGAATATCGAGGTGAAAGAGCAGTAAATGGCATGTGTCATTCAATACAGATATGATCATACTAGCAATGGGATCCAGGTTGGAATCTTAAACCCAAGGTGGATTTATCCCAATCTAATCCTAGTCCTCAATCCAGACACTTACTCAGAGGGGACACTCATTCATTCATTCATTCATTCATTTCTTTAATCTTGTTGACCACTATTCTGTTCCAGTCACTTGGGAATCTAAGAGAACAATCTGACAAAATTCTTGCCTTCATGGAAGTTACATTGGAATAGGGTCTGTATTCTGGCAGGCAATTAACCTAGAAAGTGGTCTCTTTAGTCTGGAGTAAGTTGTACAGGGAAAATGAAATAAAGCAATGGGATAGAGTGAGGGAGGAATGGAGAATTCCTTTAACTGAGATCCTCAGACATGGCTGCCCTTGGAAAGGGACTTTTAAGGGAGACCTAAAGGACAAAGAGGCAGTCGTTTGAAGATGTGAGGCAAGAGCATACCTGGTGGAAGGAAGTGCAGCAAAGGGCTGAGATAAAACTGGCCACAGTATATTGGAGGAGTGGAAAGAAGGCCTGTGTGTCAGGAACAGAGTGGGCAAGGGGAAGCAGTGGGCTAATAGGACCTGGAGGCCCCAATAAATCCCACTGTGCTGGTACCACCACCTTGGTGCTCCTTCCAAACTGTGGGTCACAAGTAATCCTCAGGGGCAGGCTGCCTCCATGCTCACAAAGGCATGAGACCTGAAACCCCAGCTCAATGCCAGAAGATACCTTCATCAAGACTAGACATACAGGGGCGCCTGGGTGGCTTAGTCGGGTAAGCGTCCGACTTTCGCTTAGGTCATGATCTCGCAGTTCATGGGTTTGAGCCCCGCGTCGGGCTCGGTGCTGACTGCCAGCTCAGAGCCTGGAGCCTGTTTCAGTCTGTGACTCCCTCTCTCTCTGACCCTTCCCTGGTCACGCTGTCTCTCTCTCTCTCTCCTAGAAATAAATAAAACATTAAAAAAAAAAAAAAAAGTAGACATACAAATGGGCCTGAAGCTGGAGATGATGTTGTTCCTTATTTACCACAATAGAGGGTGGTGGAGGGGGGCTCAGGGTGACCTCTTAGTGCCCCTGCAGCTCTGGGGATGTTGTGCTGAGGGTTCTGCAGACAGCCAATGTCCTCAGTTCTGCTGAGGGGTTCTGGGATCGCCAATGTCCCCTCAGTCTATTTAGACAATAGTCTCATAGCCCTAGGTAGGCTTCAGTTCTACTTATAGGGGACAAAAAGATAGGCCAAAAATAGGCCCTGCCTCAAAAGAGCTTTACTCACCGGAGGCAAGAAGATAAGTGCGATAATAAATCAATGATACAACAAAAGATGAGTACCATAGTACAAATGGCTAGCTGCATCACATTTCCCCCTTGACTAACCTCCCGTTCTCTGTTCAGGTGTCACTTTCTCAGAGTAGATTTCACTGGCCTTTTGACCAGATGAGATCCCTGAATGACAGCCCCAAAGTTCCATCCACCACTTCTTCAAAGCACTTGTCCCAAGTGTAATCTTACACGTGTTTGTGTTACTACAGACTTCATGAGGAGTCTGTAGAGGACACGGGACTTAGGGTTTGTGTCTGATTATGTTTATCCTGTATCCTCTAAAGTGCCCAGAGTATAGTAGGTACTCAATAAATGCTTGGGGAGGGAGGGGTAAAAAGTGAAATACTATGGGATTTTAATGGGGGAGCAATCAGATCATTTGGAACAATTGGAAAAACTGGAGGAGATAAAAGGAAAGAAAGGATGTTGGCAGATGGAGTTGTAGGTGAGGGGTCATTGCTAGTAGGGAAGAGAATGTGAATCAGATCCTGAGATACTGAGTGCTTGGCAGGTGTTTGGGAAACTGGGTGGTCAGGTGAGCTGGAGGGGAGGGTGGAGTGGAGGAAAAGAAAATAAATCTGGGGACCAGCCAGATGTAAATAGTGTCTGGCTCTGGGCCAGGCAGGGATGGGTCTCAGGAAGGACCAATGTCCAACTCTCTGACCAAACCAGGTCCACAGGGTCTTAGATCCCAGATCTGGGCTAAAGATAATTACTTATCAGATAGTCCCACTTGAATGTCCTGCTGTCCCCCCAAATTCAATATGATCCAAATCCATAGTAATCAGATTGAGAGAGAGTATAACATAGTGGTTAAGAACAATAAAGCCAAATCCTGGCTCTGCCTCTTATTAACTATGGGCGTCTGCACATTTTATGACTTCTCTGTGCCTCAGTTTTCTCATCTGCAAAATAGGGATGATAACAGAACTCACTTCACAGGGTTTTATGAGGAGTACACTAATGGAACATGAGAAAAGTAAAACAGTGCCTTGCAGGTTAAGGGCTCAATAAATATTAACTATTATAATTACTTCTCTTGGCTTGACCAGTTTTTCTCTCTAGTTCCTTTGGCTCTGAAAGTGACATGACTATCGTGTCAATGACCTACGTTCAGAATCTCAGACTCATCCCTTATCTCGCTTAGAGAGCAGATGTGGGTGTGAATTCTGACACTTACTGGGTGTGTGACCTTGGGCAAGTTACTCAAAGACTCTGAGCTTCATGCTCCTCTTTGGTAAAATAAAGATGTCATAATTTTCACTAGAGAGTTGTTATAACAATTTAATAATAATATTTGTAGATTAATGGCTCAATTCCTGATGCTAAATAAATGGTTGTTATTATTATTTTCATCCTGTGTGTCATCAGGAACGAGCACCAGTATATTTTCCCCTTTAAATGTCTTTGTATTAATTCCTTCTTCTGCATTTCCCTCCCACCACCCTAGACTTGACCTCTACCTCACCCTCCAGAGTTACTGCAGTAGGTCTCCTATCTTTTTCAACTCCATTTTATAGTTCATTTTTCTTTCTCTCTTTCTTTTCTCTTTCTTTCTTTTCCCAGTGCTGGTGGTGAGCAGTGAACCCAACAGATGCTATCCTTGCCCTCGGGAAGCCTACCTTCTTGTGAGAGGGACAAACTATAAACAAATAAATATTTAATATGTCAGGTGGCAATAAATACGATGAAGGAAATCAAAGCATAGGAAAAGGATGGAGGTGCTGTTTAATGTAGGGTAATGAGGTAAGGCCCCTCTGCTAAGATGAACATACGTGCAGAGATCTGCAGGAAATATTATCGCTTTCAGTAGGTCACATCTAGGCTGAAATGCTGTTTCCTTCAGAATTATGTATGAATGCTCATGTATAACTTCCTAGACAATTCTAGCCAATACTGTGATTTCATACCACTCGCAGAATGCCCCGGCTTCTGTAGACATGCTTAACACATTAAGAACGTAGATCATCGGATTAATAGTACTCTGATCATGGTATTGGTGTGAACTTTTTCCTCTCCCTTAAATGTGCTAAGTTTTTTATGATAAACATAGATTACTTGAATGAGAGCAAGAGCAATAATGCCATATTTTCTCTTCATCATCTTATTATAATCTTCATATAACCTTGCAAAGGTAAATTTTATATCCCCACTTTACAGATGAGAAAACTGAGGCACAGAAAAGTTAAGCTAACCCTCTGAATCCAGCTCTTGAAATGTTTGGCACCTGATTACAGGATCGCTGTCTACTTACTTTAAGTTTTAGTTTTGCCTTCTCAGAACATAGGTTTTTTAAGGGTAGAGTTGTTGCTTATTCCTCTATCTCCTTCGTTCCCCTCCTCACGCCTTTATCAGAGTGCTATGTACTGTACATAATGGGAGCTTTTTAATGGATTGGTGTGTTGATGTCTCTGGTCTATTGTTATGATATGGTTCGTTACCTTTCTAGTGGTGCCATGGTGTATACTCTTGACCCTGGGTCCACAGATGGAGAACCTGAAGCTCCTGGTTGCAAAGAGGTGAGGGAGCTGGACCTCCACCCCAAAGGGGTAGTGATTCTGCTTGTCCACTAGGGGCCGCAGTAGGCCCGGGTTTAGAGAGATATCAGGGCTGTGGATTACTCAGCAGACCCCACCCCAGGAGTCATTTCCAACACCAAGTCTGTCCTAGAGCCCAGAGCCCCAGAGACAGCCTATCAGTGTACCTGGCTTCAGTTTCTTCCAATAGATCGTCAGATTCCTGGACCTGGAATGAGTTAGCTCCAGAATAAAAGCTGCGGATGGTAGCTAGACAGCAGGAGAATGCTGGCAGATTCCAGATGCCCCTCAATTAGCCAAATCAAGAAACATGCATGGAGCACTCTACTGAGAGCCTGCTGTGTACCACGTAGCATGCTAGACTATGGGACTAGCTTGGTGAACAAGACAGACTCTGTTGCTGCCCTCCCAGCTCTTATGATCTAAGGAGGTATGCAGACAAGCCTAAAACTCTTGTATTGTGTGATTAGCTGCTAACATGATTTCTGTTCCAGGATTAGTTAGCTCTCCTTGGGTCTCACTTCGGTGTAGCTTATCCCATGGGATATCTACCTGCTTCAGAGAAATGAAATAAATAAAGGTGAGAGAAAAGAACCTTTGTCCACATTTGGAGAATCACTGTGGAGTCCCCTCGTCTCTCAAAGTGGAAGGGTTTCCAGTGGCTCCTGGGAGATCTGAGGGTGTCTGGGGTTGGGGTGGGTGCTGGGGGCAAGGAAGTGCCAAGCTACTTCTCCACAGCTTTTCTGGTCTCCTTTCTCTAAGTGGCCTGGGAGCTTTGCTTGGGAAGGAAAAGAGATTCCCCAGATTTTGGGGTGTGGCCCAGCCTGCTGGTTTTCTCACTGATTTCTCTTTGCCTCTTTCTTTTCTTTGCTCCTTTTTCTCAGATGATTTGCCAATCAATGTATTTATCAAATGAATGTTATGTTTGGGGTACGCCCTTTTTACCCAGAAGCATAAAGTCAAGGAAGTTACAACAGTTAGAGAAAGAATATAACTAGAGAGAGGTAAAGACAGACACCCATGCAATGCAGCATTTTGACAAGTGCAAATTGATAGCCGCAGACACTCGTTCCTGGGGGCTATCCCTGGGGCTGGTGTGGTCTGAGGAGGCTTCCTTCCTGGACTAGGTGACCAGGACCTTCCCGGATGAGCCAGTGGGGTTTCTCTGGGAGAGGTATCCTCAGAGAACAGGGGGGAGGGTATAACATCCCCCACACCCCAGCTGTTCATTCCACTGTGCCTGGACAAGGGGCTCAGAGGCCCATGTGCTCAACATTCCTGAGAAGCAGCTTCTGAGTCACAGCCCCAGAAACAGCTGAGGCAGCTTCAGGCTGGAGCCTTGGCTCTCTTTTCCCCTTTTCTGTCCAAAAGCAACTCCCTCCCTAGCTATTTGGATGTGACCAGAAACCCAAGCAGGGCTGTGGGGTAGCAGCTTGGCTCAGCCAGTCTATAAAATGTATTTGGTCCCTGCATCCCCTCCGAGACTGTGGCCCTTAGGTAAAGGCATGTGCCCAAAGCCACCTATGCCAGGAAGTCCCAGGGGTAAGGAAGACTCACCGGTGCCTGCAAGTCGAAGCTCCCAATGCCGCCATTGTTGGGCTGCCTCTGGGAAGGGGTCTTAACTAGGACTTGGCTTGACTTAAGACAGCAGCATTCCCCAGGCAGTGTGCCAGCACCTCCTCACTGCCTGGGCGTGGGGCCCAGGACATGCCAGGGCAATGCCAGAGAGCTGACTCAGGGGGCGGCATGAGGGGAACAGAAGAACCCTTCGCACTCACCAGCTAAGGGAGGAGAGGAAGCTGCCCTGAGGCCTGCTGTGATTGCCCTGTAGTGCAGACCACCAACAGGCGGTGTGGGTGGGTCCGCTCCTCAGCCACTGATCCATGAAGTGCCATGTTTCCTGGGGCCACCAGCTGAAGGCCAAGGCTCTCCCTCTCTCCCAGGGTTCCTCTCTTTCTACAAAGACCTTAGATGTGCAAATCTAGGCTGCCAAACCCCTTTCTGTAATCGATTCAGGCCCTGCCATTGTCACTTTCTTAAGACTGTGATCTTGGGCAGGTCACTTACTTTGACTTTTGTGGGTCTCAGATTCCTTCTATTTAAGGTGGGACAGGTAATACCTGCTTGCCCATAGGACTGCAGTAAGGATCAAATAAGATCACATCTGTGAAGGTAAAATTCATACTCTAAAGTATATTTAGAAGCAGGTATTGTCATTGTCATGGTTTTTCCTAAGATGGGAATGATAACTGCTGGCCCTTGAAACTCAACTTCCTCCTCTTTGCCTCTTTTGTCAGACAAGTCGCTCTGAAGCCAGTGCTGGAATCTTAACCCAGTCCTGGGCCTCAGAGCATTGACACAGGCTTTTCTGCCTGGTACTGTGGTGCCAGCTCAGGGAAGCAACCTCTACCAACCCAGCTCTGTTAAACCGGTTCTTTCCCTTCTAATCAGACTCCTCCAGTCCAGTTTGCCTGCAGTGATGACAAAGGAACCTAAAATAGCACAGGCTCTGCAAACACCGCTGGAGACAGCTTGGGGCATAAGGTGTTGTCTGTCACCCGTGGGCCTGTCTGGGCATCCCAGCCAGGTGCAGCCCTCTACCCTCCAGGGCCTGGTGTGTCTTCCTCTATGCAGCAGAGGATGACAGTGCCTCCTGTCAGCACTTTAGGTGGCTGAACTGGATGACTACTAGAAAGTTGGCTTGGCTAGAGGTACCAGTGAGAAGGAGGAGGGCTCACTGCTCGCACACATATCTGGGGCCCCTCCTTGCACTAAGAGGCCAGGTGAACTAGGCTCTGATTGTGCAGAACGGCAGCTGTCTTGCAGTCCCCATAAGAGTTGCTGATTGGGAGAGAGAGAGTCTCACTCTGAGGACCCTCCAGCTGGCACGCCCTGGCTTGCCACTCTTGCTGCAAAACCAGTTTGGTATAGGCGGCTGCTGGGCCTGCCTCTGCTCTGAGACTTCTCATAGGGTGTTCGTATAACTCAGCCTGGCGGGAGCGGTAGCTGCGGTAGCTGCTGCGAGGAGGCTTGCAGCAGGGAGCCATGGGCAGGAGCTGCCGACCTTGCAGCAGCGTTCATTACGTTCGTTATCGCTGAGGCCTTTCTAATTCCCCATATATTTTTTTAATTTTTATTTTTTTTTAATGTTTTTTTATTTATTTCTAGGAGAGAGAGAGACAGCGTGAGCAGAGGGTCAGAGAGAGAGGGAGGGTCAGAGAGAGAGGGAGTCACAGACTGAAACAGGCTCCAGGCTCTGAGCTGGCAGTCAGCACAGAGCCCGATGCGGGGCTCGAACCCACGAACCGCGAGATCATGACCTAAGCGAAAGTCGGACACTTAACCGACTAAGCCACCCAGGTGCCCCTCTAATTCCCCATATTTTAAGCAGTCATTTTCACACAGCACAGAAAGTTCTAGTCTCACTCTTAGAACTTTCTCATCCGACTCTTCTTTAAGCACTTTTTCCTGACACGTGTATTCCTTTCCTGGGTGATTGCTGTAAGAAAGATGAAGTCTTTGTTATTGTCAGGAATCCTAAACCGATGGCCTGTTGGCCAAATCCAGTCCTTAAACCATTTTTTGTACACTCGCACACTTTCAGTTAGGAATTTTTAATATAAAAAAAATCCAGATTTCAGACATTTCTTAACATTTTGTGTCCTAGGTAGGTTTCTCCCTGAATAGGTCTTCAGTTGTAAGTAGTTTATTTGGAAAGTGATCCTAGGAAACTCCAGTTAGGGAGTTGGGGAGTCGGACAGGGACGGGATGATATAAGGGTAAGGTTACCAAGGAAGGTACCATACGGGCATCTGGGGGTTACTTATCCTGGGGCACTCAGGGAACCAGGGTAGAACACGTGTCTCAAAGTTGTCTCACCTGAGAGGCAAAGGTATTAGCCTATTTATCCACTAAAACCAGCAGTCGCTGGCTGGGAGCTGCTGCTACAGAAGGGAGAAGGGGCAATGGTGGTGTTAATGCACAAGGAATGTCTAGCCGGTTTTACAGTAGGGAAGAGTGGGCACCAAAAGCCAGAAGAAGCTGGAACTGACAGCATCTGCCACAAAATGGAAGATCTAGCAAAACTGCTCCTCGGTTCTCACTTGGCAACAATTGGCAGGAACTCAATGGCAGGTGCCCCTTTAAACAAGACAAGAGCTCTCCTGTCTGCCATAGTCATTGCACTCCCTTCCCCACATTGTCCTACGCTCAGCCTGCCTTACTCTTTAGGTTACCTACTTAGCCTCTGGGGTGTTGACGTTTGTGACCCCTGGTCACACACCCCTGGTGTATGTCTAGCTATAGCTGTGAGTCCCACTGACTCTGTTTCCAATAACTTGTTTCTTATTCTTTGTGTTTCACAGGGCAGCTAGCCCAGTGATTCCAAAAGATGTTGACCAATTACTTCTGTTTCTCTAGCCCTGTACTCTGAATTATTTAATTTTATTTAATATTAAATTATTAATATTTAATTATTTTCAGACCATCTTCCCTTCCTGCTTCAGAGCATATAGAGTAGGTCTTTACTTCGTGG
>NW_027532406.1:2454899-2520574 GCF_008692635.1 Crocuta crocuta | reverse complement strand
ATCCTAATTGGCTTTTAGTTTCTAAGGTGCACCAAGTTCCTGTCTGCCTCACGTCAATATCCCTGCCTGAAAAGTTCTTTTTTTTTTTTGCATTATGACAGGCTAACTCATATGCAACCTCTAGGACTAAGTGTCACGTCCTCAGTGGAACCTTCCATATCATTCACTCCTCAGTCCCTTACAAGGGTTATGTCCCTCTACTATACTTTCTCACAGTGTACAGTATTCCTCCTTAACATATTTATAATAATTACATACATATTGGTATAATTTGTATTTACACTGGAGTCCCATCATTAATGCAGTTAACTTATGTAAACACAACTATACACACTCAGCTGAAAGAGCAAGAAACAAAGAAATCCCTTTATTTAAAGTCACTCTCCACTCTTAAAACCAGATCTGGACATCTACTGTCTCAGGGTGACACCTGAAATGCCAAGAGAAATAGCTGTTATTTCTTGGCTTTTTTTGCTTCTAAATGCCAAAGTCCTGGTGACTTTACATACTTTCAGTAACAGTGCAGAGCCTGCTAGGGAGTCTGTCTCTCCCTCTCTTTCTCTGCCCCTCCCTCGCTCGTGCTTGCTCACTCTCTCGCTCTCTCTCTAAAACTAAATAAACAAAAAAATGATAATTTTGCAATCTTTGCCTTTGAACTGATTTTAGAACCTGCCTCCACTCACTAACATACACAAGTATAGGGGATGGAAATTTCAACTGCATTATCTGCCTCTCCCTCTAGACTGAAGCTCCATGAATTCAGACAACATGCTCGCCTCCATCATTATTGCATCCTCAGGATCTGACAATGTGCGGGACACATAGTAAGTATCCAATAAATCTTTGCTGAATGGATGATGATGGGTAGGTAGTGCATGATGGAAGATGGGTGTTGGAGGAGGGATGATCAGAGCCATGATGACCAGCCCTGTGCAGGACACATCTGGAGGTGGGATGGTACTTAATATGACATAGCTTATTAGGGGGAGAAGGATGAAGGAGATGAGGTCACTGAACTACTGCAGTTGGACTATCTGCCTAAAGGCTTACTCTTCTATAAGTCTCTCAGGATTTGTTAAGTCCTGTATTCTACTTTCCCCCAAACCAAATTCTCTGGATTAGAGTCTTATCCCAGGTAGTGCAGCCGCCTCTGAGTCACTGCACAGAACTGCTGTACCCCTCAGGGCTCAGACAGAGCGCACCATCCGGCCTGGATTCCTAGCCCAAACTAAAAACTCCACCCAACTCCCTGCTGTGAACCTGCTCACAACTCCCTCCCTATTTTAACCCAAAAGTTTATTTTGACCGCTAAGGCAACACTGATCTTGATCACAGTTGTTGTTTTTGTTGTTGTTTTCAGTTTATTTATCTATTTTGAGAAGGGGGCAGAGAGAGAGGGAATCTCAAGCAGGCTCCGTGCTGCCAGTGCAGAGCCTACCTCAGGGCCCAATCTCACCAACCGTGAGATCATGACCTGAGCCTTATGAACTTATGACCTGAGCTAAAATTAAGAGTCAGATGCTTAACTGACTGAGCCACCCAGGTGCCCCGATCATAATTGTTTTTTATAGCCCTTATGCCAATCCCACCCTTGATTCCCAACTTGACCCTAACCTTGGCCCTGAAATAGGCTGGCTTCTGATTCTGAGTACATTATACATCCATGCTTTTTTGATTGTTGTTGTTAGTTATAAAGCCTTTATAGATAGTATTTAATTTGAAATTTACAACTCTATGTAATCATCTCCTTTTTATAAATGAGGAGACCAAGAGTGTGGAAAATGCCTAAGGTCACACAGTTAGCTAGTAAATTGGGGATCCCAGATCAGATTCAGGTCTTCCTGCTCTAAATCCAGGATTACAGGAGTCTGTATTACTGAAGCTCCAGAATAAGATTCCATTGCCCTTGGGGCAAAGCAATCCTAGATAATCAAAGATCTCAGGGTACTAATAGTAGTGATAATAACAATAACCTTAACTTACTGAGCAATTTCTCTGTGTTAAGCAAAGTGCTGAGAAACTCTTCATATATTAACTCATCTAATCCCCACCAAGGCTACAGAGCTCCATAGTTCCATTTGACAAGTGAAAAAACCATGGCTTTCGGAGGTTAAGTAATTTGCCCAAGGTCACATAGTGAGTAAGAGGCAAGACAGAATTCAAACTCAAGTCTCTCTGATTTTAAATGTAGCTCACTTCACAGGGATGTGAAATGGGATGGCAACAGGAAGCAGCTTGGAGCCAGGATCTTGCAACCATATACCCACCATACCTTTTGAGCCATAATGCCAAATTCTAGGGTATTGTGTTTGATTACCAAAATTGGGTCAAAAATGAGTCAAGTCTTGGTAGGACTGACTCACTGTGGTGTCTGTCAGCTCTAAAAGGAGACAGGAAGCCTCAGAGGGCAACAGCCAGCTGACCACTGCAGAGTGGATGAAGGTCCCAGAAGTATCTACCACAAGCCCTGAAGCGGTTAAACGTGGAAATCCACGTGCCTGCCAAAGAAAAGACCCAGACTTAAGACTCATTTTGAAAATTAGACCTGCCAAGCCCCATTTTTTCCTCCATACTCAGCCCTACTCCCTAATAGGGCTCCATTTTGGTCAACTTCTCTTTCATCTCTGATTCTCACACTTTATCCTTCTCCTTCATGGGCAGGGCTCTTTGTCTCCCTCCCAGTCCCCATCTCCATCTCAGCGCATGACTCTGAATGTCACTGCTGCCACTTTCCCATGTCTGGCTTCTCTGAATCTTACTCTCAGTGCTTGGTAGATCCTTGTGTTATGGGATCCCCCCTCTTTTTTAGTAAAATATATATAACATAAAATTTACCATTTTAACCATTTAAAAAATATTATTAACTAACTTTATTCTTATTATGGGAAAATATGCATAATATTTACCTTTTTAACCATGTTAAGTATACAGTTCAGTGGCATCAAGGACACTCACTTTGCTGTACAGGCATCATCACTATTCATTTTCAGAACTTTTTCAACATTACAAACAGAAACTCTGTACCCATTAACCAATAACTCTCCATCCCCATTCTCCTCAACCCTGGTAACCTCTATTCTTAGCTTTCTGTTTGTATGAATTTGTCTATTTTAAGTACCTCATAGAGATGGAATCATACGATATGTGGCCTCTAGCTCATTTCACTAAACATAACATTTTCAGAGTTCCTTTATGTTGTAGCATGTATCAGAATCTGATTCTTTTTGAGGCCAAATAATATTCCCTTGTATGTATGTGCCATATTTCGTTCTCCCATTTATCTGTTGGTGGACGGTTGGGTTGCTTCACCTTTTGGCTTTCCCTATTGTGAATAATGCTGTTGTGAACATGGTGTATGAGTCTCTCTTTGAGTCCCTGCTTTCAATTCTTTTAGGTATATACCTAGGAGTGGAATTCCTCAATCATATGGTAATTCTATGTTTAGCTTTTTGAGGACCTGCCAAACTACTTTTCATAGTGGCTGCACAATTTTATGTTCCTATCAGCAATGCACAAGGGTTTTAATCTCTCCACATCTTTGCCAACACTTGTTATTTTCCACTTTTTTGATAACAGCCAAGCAAATGTATATGAAGGGGTATGTGAAATCCCTTTTGAACACAGTGTTCCAAGCATTCCAGATTCCCAGGATTTGCTCCTTCTTCTGGGCTCCCCATCCACCTCTCCTGACTGTGAGGATTGGCATTTCCCTTTGGCAGAGAAACCATCATTGCTGATGAACAGTCAACACATTTCTTTCTCTCTGTACTTTCTGGTCTCTCTTCCAAGCTCTGACAACCTGCTGCCCGTATCTCTGCCTTTTGCTTATGGAGAGTTGGACTGAGAAATAATACAGACTTTGAGAAGAATACAAATTCAATATCTTCAGGCCCACAATCTTCTGAGCTCTTTTATTCATGTCGTCTTCCAGACCAGAGACCATAGTACTCCACAGGGACCAATTTTATGGCTTTGACCTCCCACTGACCTCAGAACTAGAACAGCATCCAGATCCTTAGGCAAAACTGTTTCTTGGTCTCATCGGGACCCAAGGGAACAGCTTATATTCTAGTTACAAACCCAGAGCTATTTGCATCAAGCTCTTTCCTTTGCTGAGGCTCATATTTGGTGGTTTAGGTCTCCAAGACAGATTCTGGGTGTGGTGATTCACCTCCTGCATGAGCCTCATGACTCCTTGAGGGGAACTTGGGGACCTGGAATTTTGGTTGGGATTCCCAGTTCATATTCCCAGAATCTAGACCCTCTGGGGCAACATTTGTTTATACTGTTTGATACTTACGTCCTCACCATGGACTTCTGATGTCAAGACCAAAGCGTGTCAAAACTGGCCCCCACGTTGTCATACTGAATGCCCACACATTCTGGGTATTGCTTTAGCCCAGACCTTACCTGTTTGCTTAAATTAGGTGTCTGATATAAATTTCTTTTTCTTTTGGTCTTTTCTGTCTTCCATGAAAGCAGGTGGAAAAAAAAAAACACGTCCTACATTTCACAAAAAGAAAAAACGAGAGACCTGTGGAGGGAAGTGATTCACCCCGGTGCACAGATGGAGTCAGCAATGAAGCTGGGAATGGAACTTCTCTCTGACTCTGAAACCACAGTCCTCACCATGGGCAGTCACCCTCTTCCTCAAGAAAAATCTCTCAGCTTACGGTCCAAGATATGGCCTTTGTACTTGACAGGTGCCACTGGGATTGGGCAGTGGGGCTCTCTATCCTCATTCTTCCCACTTCAACCCATGAGACTATTGTATTGACCTTTAAATACGGATTTCATGGTATAGCCCTTGAAAGGAAATCTCTAAGGCTCTTTTTTTTTTTTTTTTTTTTATTAAAGAGAGACAGAGAGAGTGAGAACAGGGTAGGGCAGAGAGGGAGAATCTTAAGCAGAGTCCATGCTGTCAGCGCAGAGCCCCATGTGAGGCTCAAACTCACCAACTGTGAGATCATGACCTGAGCGGAAATCAGGAGTCAGACACTTAACTGACTGAGCCATCCAGGCGACCCCTTTCTAAGGCTCTTTCTAAAGCAAAACATATGACCTTGCAAGTTTGGAAAAGCAAAAGCTCCTGAAGAGTAAGAATGGAGGCAGCTGTATAAGCTCTTCTCTATTCCCTTGAATTGTCACTTCCCCTGTGGTGTCCTCTCATTTCATTTCTCCCTTCCAATACTGCACCCAGATCTAGGGGGTATCTTTCCCCCATTCCCTCCAGCCCAGGCCCAGACACAATCCAGGTCACTCTCTTTTGTTTCTCTTATTTCAATTGAGATTAGTAGGAATTTTCAGCTTCACTCAAAACCTTATACACATCTTTGTTTAAGAATTTATAGTGCCTTTCTGGAGTCTATGGTATCATGTGGCTTTTAAGACCTTTTACCATCAGAACTCATCCTACTTAGCTCTACTTCATTCTCACTACTCTTCAGTGTAAGCTTTTCCTAATTGCACCAGATTTCTCACCCTTGTATACATGTGTACACATGTATACACACAGCCACACACACACACACACACACACACACACACACACACACACACCACAGTTAGGGACATATAAAATTTACTCTCTATAAAATATACAGTGTTTATTCCAGCTTTTGCCTTTTTCCAGGACTCTTATTTGGAACTTCTTTTTTCCTGTGTTCTACCAATCCATCATGACCCATCATTTAAGATTTGTTCAGGCCTAGGAAATCTCTAACTTCAGTGTGCCTGTTCTCTACTTTTACTGCAGTTTTGGTCAGTGGTCAGACTGTTTAATGTTAACAGGTTTTTTTTTTAAAGCATTTTGACTTTAATTTTTTTTTAAGTTTATTCAGTTTGAGAGAGAGAGAGAATGAACTGTGGAAGGGTAGAGAGAGAGGGAGAGAAAGAGAAACCCAAGCAGGCTCCCCACTGTCAGCACAGAGACCAATGTGGGGCTCAAACTCACAAACTGCAAGACCATGACCTGAGCTGAAACCAAGAGTCAGATGCTTAATCGACTGAGCCACCCAGGCACTCAACCATTTTGTTTGTTTGTTTGTGGTAAAAACACATATAAAACTTACCATTTAACAATTTTTAAATGTATGTTTCAGTAATGTTAAGTATATTTGTTTGTTGTGCAATAGATCTCCAGAACTTCATCTTGCAAAACTGAAGCTCTATACTTGTTAAACAACAACTCCCCCATTTCCTCTTCCTCCTATCCCCTGGTAACTCCCATTCTCCATTTCTATGAATTTGACTACTTTGGATACCTCTATATCTAAAGATATATGTAGAATCATGCAGTATTTTGCCTTTTTTTTTTTTTTGGACTGGTTTACTTCATTTAGCGTAATATTCCCAAGATTCATCCATGTTGTAGCATGTGGTAAGATTTCCTTCCTCTTTAAGACTGACTAATATTCCATTATGTGTATATGCCATGTTTTGCTTATCCATCCATGTCAGTGGACACTTGGGTTGCTTCTACCTCTGGGCTATTGTCAAAAGTACCGCTATGACATGAATGTGCAAATATCTCTTTGAGACCCTGCTTTCAATTCTTTTGTATATATCCCAGAATTAGGATTGCTGGATCATATGGTAGTTCTATGTTTAATTTTTTTTTTTTTTTTTACAAATAGTTTATTGTCAAATTAGTTTCCACATAACACTCAGTGCTCATCCCCACAAGTGCCCTCCTCCATGCCCATCCCCCCCCCCCCCCCTACACCCATGAGTCCTCAGTTTTTGTCAGCATTCAAGAGTCTCTCATGGTTTGCCTCTCTCCCTTTCCCCCACCATTTCCGCCCTTCTTCTCCCCCTTGTTCCTCCGTCAAGTTCCTCCTAATCCCCCTATACGTGCAAACATATGATATTTGTCCTTCTCTGCCTGACTTATTTCGCTCAGCATAACACCCTCTCTATGTTTAATATTTTGAGGAACTGCCATACTGTTTTCCATGGTGGCTGCACCATTTTACAATCTCACCAGCAGTGGGAAAGGGTTCCCTCTTTTCCACGTCTTGTCAACGCTGTTCTTTTCCTTTTTTTTTTTTTATAGTCACCATCTTGTTTAATAGCATTTTAATTGTTTAATATATATATGTGTTTTGTCTTCTTTACCAGACTTTAACCTTCTTCAGGGCACAGATCACGTATGTTCTTCTGTGTGCCCTTAGGGTCTAGCCCAGTAGTAGGTACACATTAGGTATCTGAAATAAGTTTTGGTTGATTGTATGAAATTAACATCTTGAATTGAGCTTAATTCTTTTATCTTTGAACTTGGGGTAGAATTTGCTTTACAAATAGAATAAGCTGACTGCCATGACACAGACTGAATAAATCTTAGGACACTATGCCATGGAGCAGAGGGTCTGCTCAGGTAGAATGTCACTGTTGTTTCCTTGTTGACTAAAAATACAGACTTTGTGGGCATCCCACAAGCTGCTGGGCCCATTGTTGCTGAGGGTGGTTCCTACCCTCCCTGCAGAGGGACAATGGTCTGGAAACCCAGTTTTACTCAGAAGATCCTAGGGAAGAAAACATTAAAAAGCTCAGAAGGGTGCCAGCACAAGAACTGTGAGGAGCTATCACAGATAGAAAGTAAGTACAGATATTCTCAATTTTGATTTCTTCTCACCTCTACCCAGTTTCTCCCAATTTTCCTGAGCCTTAGGGAACCAATTTCTCATCCACTGCCGTGACTTTGAGGGTTACTCTCAGTCCCCAAATTCTTTCAATCTCTATATGGAAAAGTCCCTCCATTAGCCAAACGTCTGGCATTTTTAAGATGAAATTATCACTAGGATCTAAAAAAAGAACAAGTACAAAAGTGCCGAAGCAATTAGCTCTTTTGAGAACAGATTCTTTAGAAGAGTCGCCTCAGGGTAGCTGGGTTTGCACAAGACTCTCAGGTGTACATTCCCTTCTTGATTCATCCCTGTCTGAGAAATTCTACACAGAAGTTGGCCTTCCAGCCCGGGATATTTCCCACCTCTATACTGGCCCTTATTTCAAAGGATAGGGTTGGAGTAGAAGCCCCAGGAAATAGAAAGTTTGTGATTTAACTGGACATTCCTCTGCAAAAAAGTAAACCAACAGCCCCAAATATGCATTTACTGACATTTTCCCAAAATTGTTTGGTGGTAAGATCTTTTAAGATGCATAGTAAGATTCAGGTTTCTAGGCTCCAACCTGGACCTAAGGAATCAGAATTTCCCCAGAAGTAACCTGATATTCTGTATTGTTTAAACCTTTAAGCCACATGATTCTTGTCATCAGACAAGGTTGGAAAACATAACATTAGTGAATATTTTTTTAGTTTTTTATTTTAGAGAGAGAGAGAGAGAGAGAGCGAGCGAGCACAAGTGGGGAAGATGGGCAGAAAGAGAAAGAGAATCCCAAGCGGGCTGGAGCCCAATGTGGGGCTTGATCTGAGCCGAAATCAAGAGTCAGACGCTCAACTGAGTGAGCCACCTACACGTCCCAGTGAATATTTCTTATTACAGATTCCTGAGCACCTATTCAACAAGGTACATTTTTTCCCCTCGGGAAGGGACAAAGCAACAACACTATTGCAGTGATAATCAACACAGGCTTTGGAGTGACAAACCTAGGTTTGACTTGCCAGGTATTAGGTTGGCTTTGTAACTTTAACTTCTCAGAGCCTTGGTTTCCTTTTCCTCATAAAGTAGGGAAGATATTGCATCTCCCTCATTGAGGATCAAATGAGATAGTGCACATGGTGCTCTTACTCAATGCTTGCTAAATAAAATGTATGCTCAGTAAATAAAAGCTATTGTTATTTCCCTACAGAAGAACTCTTGGGTATCCCCCTCACTTAATATGGTTGAATAATGGTTGCAAAAAGGGAAGACTGGCCATAGATGGTTCCAGAGATCCACTTAGATATAGAAACATAGCCAGAAGACCCAGTGATCACTTCTCTGACTAGACCCAGCTGTGGCTGGCTATATTAAAAAAGAGGAGGAGGGACGCCTGGGTGGCTCAGTTGGTTAAGCATCCGACTTGGGTTCAGGTCATGATCTCACAGTTCGTGGGTTCGAGCCCCATGTTGGGCTTTGTGATGACAGCTAGCTCAGAGCCTGGAGCCTGTCTTCGGACTCTGTGACTCCCTCTCTCTCTGACCCTCCCCTGCTCACTCTGTCTCTATCTCTCTCTCAAAAATAAATAAAACATTAACAAATTAAAAAAAAAATTAAAAACAATAAAAAAGAGGAGGAACATTTTTATTAAAGTCTAGCTGAAACTAGGTAGTCAGGAACCAATGCAGACATGACTTGGACAGCTGGGACTACCCTAGGATGGCACCCGTGGTTAGAAGTGGGAAGATTCCTGGATATAAGGACAAGCAACCCCCAAACCCCCACCTTCTTGACAGAATGTATTACTGCATCAGATATAGTTCTCTGCATCCTAGAACCAACCAAGTTTGGGTATAAATCCCAAGTCTACCATTTACCTATAGCGTGACCTTGGGTAAACTGCTTAAACCCCATGAACTTCAGTTTACTCCTTCATAAAATGGTGAAAATAGTAGTAGTTTCCTTAAAAGTTGTTGCCAAGATTGAAAAAGAATGTTAAGCAAATAAAAATTGGTTCCTATCATCTATCTTTAACAAAGGATAGATTATAATATCCTCTTGGGGGACACCTGGGTGGGTTAGTCGGTTAAGCGTCCGACTTTCGCTTAGGTCATGATCTCGCGGTTTGTGGGTTCGAGCCCCGCGTCGGGCTCTGTGCTGACTGCCAGCTCAGAGCCTGGAGCCTCTTTCAGTCTGTGACTCCCTCTCTCTCTGACCCTCCCCTGCTCACGCTGTCTCTCTCTCTCTCTCTCTCCTAGAAATAAATTAAAAAAAAACATTAAACAAAAATATCCTCTTGGGGAGACAAACCTTCCTCTTCTTTTCTTAATTATTCTTTTTATTTTTTAAGTATCTTTATTTATTTTTTTAGTAATCTCTACAGCCAGTGTAGGGCTTGAACTCAAGACCTCAATATCAAGAGTCGAATGCTCTTCCAACTTAGCCAACCAGGCACCTCCAGCTGTCATACTTCCCATCATCTACTGCTTTAATTTTAACTGCTGTCTTCTTTAACTGCTGTCACACTTCCCACCATCCACTGCTCTCAGAGTAAAGAGGAGCCACCTGGTTAGACTACCAGCTGGCTGTTCTTCCACTCACTCTGCAAACACACCTATCTCAGCGGCTCCTGCCATGTCCCTGTTCCCTCTTCTCACAGACTTCCATACATTTCATCCTGTGTGCCCTCTGAAAGGAAACTGACCTCCCCCCAGGACTTGGCTGCCTCATCATACTAGTATCAATCACTGTTTGAAGAAAAGAAGCACCTTCTGCAGGCGGGTAGGAAGACAAAGAGACTGAGGGTGGGGATTGAAGGTGGTCAGGAAGGGAGGCGGTGAGGATTCAGAATAGGAGGGGAGAGGGTGGAAATGTGTCATGAGTTTCCTAAAAATCGGTGAATTCTGAATCTCATCATTTTCAGTGAATGAACTCAGATGATTCACTTCCCTTCATTAGCCCTCTATTTTCCTCTCTGTGTAATGGAAAGGGAAGTGCTTGCACTTGCTTTAAAGATAGAGAGGCATATAGAAAGAAATCAGCTCAGGAGAGCCATGAGCACATGAAATTATACATCATATGGGCTATGGATGCTATGTTGGTTTTCTTCTGTGCAATGTTTTTAAATATACTAGCTCCTGGCTGAACGTATTTCCTTAAACATCATTGACTTTTTGGTAGTACCCACCAGTTTCCAGTTTCCCCTTCCAGTCCTTTCTTCCTAGGTATCCTCTTTAGCTTCCAGTAAAGGAGCCATTGCCATCCAGCATGGTCACCTAAGCAGAACTTCTAGAACCAGGACCTAGCTTTCATTCCTGGAGGAGACTCAGAATCTAGGTCTGGAAAGCTATGACTAAACACTCCTTTAAGGTCACAAGTTCCTGATTTAGGAAGTAACTGGGTTTGGGTCAAAAACGAAGAAAAGTTTGGCCGAGGCTCAAAATATTCATGCAGAGATCTGAGCTAACTGGCTTGGGTGGGGCTAGGAATTGGGATAGAGACTGTGAGGCAGCGAAGGGTGAGAAAGAGTAGGGGTCAGAGGCTGAAGCTGGAGGGACCAATTTGGCCTCTCTATTCAGGACATTACTGACGACAGAGTATAACCTCAGGATGCAGCCCCTGGGCTCTTTGCTTTCCATGAGTAAGGAAGCAAGTATGTGGCTTCCTCTGCCCCACTCTTTCCACAGACTGCTGGGGGCCTAGCAGTTCCACATCTCCCCTATCATGTTTCAGCACATACTCTGACAACAGCATCTTTTCCCTTAGCGCTAAACACACGTAGCAATCCTCAGACCCAGGGAAGCTATGTGACCGGCATTCAGTGCCTCCTTCCCAGAAGTGCAGAGGAATCCATCTGCCCTGGGTGTAGGGGAAAAAGAGAAGTGCTCAAGTCACAGCAGAGAAGAGGGGGAGGGAATGGGAGTCAGGGCTATGGAGGGTGAATAGCACATGCAGCTGGCCAGTTGCTGGGAATTGTTGGCTAAGGACACGACATACCCACTTAACTGGAATCCTGGGACGGACTCCAGCAAATTGCTGGTCTTCTGGACCAGTACAGCCATAGTCAGGAAGGCAAGGGAAGCACTCAGGGTAGGAACTGTAGTTTACAAAGTTCGTCCTTCTATCTCTAGTATCCAGAACTGTCCCTGGCACTGAGTCCATAAATAAAGGAATGAACAAATGCTTTCACACGCACAAGCATGATCTCATTCAATCTGCAAAGTGAGGAACAGGCAGAGCAGGCGTTGCCTCATTTTGCAGCTAGGGAACCGAGATGAAGAGAGTTAAGTGTCTTGTCTGAGGTTATTCAGCCTGGAATGTGGCAGACCTGAGGCTAGACACTACTCTCTATGTAGTACCATGCTGAACATTCTTTTTTTATTATTACTTTCATTTTATTTATTTGGGAGAGAATGGCAGGGGGAGAGAGAGGGAGAACCAACCCCAAGCAGACTCCATGCCCAGCACAGAGCCCAACATGGGGCTCGATCTCTCAACCCCAGGACCACGACCTGAGCTGAAACCAGGAGTTGGATGCTCAACTGACTGAACCACCCAGACACCCCTATGTTGAACTTTTTTGGTATAGCAACCCAGGAATACGTCCTGTGACTTGATGTGAACTTCCTTTTGATTCCTGCTGGTCAAAAAATAGACTTCTCAGGGCCCCAGTTTCCTGGATATAGTCTGAGAGCCAAGTCTGGACATCCTGGTTCTTCTTCCACACCTGGCATCTGCCTGCTGTTTTATGAGGAGCTTTGGGAAAGGGGGACCCTCCATTAGTCTCTGTTACCACATCTGAGTTAGAAGTTTGGTCCCCTAAACCACAGAGGTGGGGGCAGGTGGCATGACTCTGGGAGTCTAGAACAGAATGAAATCATACACATTATGTTCCTTATTCTCTTACCCTTGATAGAAACTTCAGATAGCCTAGGCCACCAAGTTAGTTCTTAGAAATCCGGCAAGCAATTAACCCATCCTATAGCAAGGACTTTCCAGGAACTAGGAGCCCATAGCCCAAGGAGGATTCCGGAAGGTGGTCCCAAAACCAGCAAGAGGGCTCCCCTGAGCTGGAACATTGTATATCATCTGGCACTCATCTTCACAGTATTCTGTCTTGTACCCCTGTCTTATACCCCTTTCCATGGAGGCAGTGAGGTATAAAGCATGGGAACAAGGACAAGAAAACCTGGGTCCTAGTATTGGCTTTGCCACTCATCAAGTATGTATCTTTTCTCCACCTCATTTTCCTCATCTGCAAAATGGACATAATGATTTCCAGCTATGGCATAAGGCTGTTAGGAGTTTAAAGAGGAATAGTTTGGGGGCACTTAGGGGGTCAGTTGGTTAAGTGTCTGACTCTTGATTTTGGCTCAGATCATGATCTCATGGTTGTGAGGTTAAGCTCCATGCACTGGGCTCCACACTAGGGGCAGAGCCTGCTTAAGAGTCTCTCTTTTTCTCCCCCTATCCCTCCCCTGCTCGCAAGCACTTGCGTGCCCGCGCGCGCACACACACACACACACACACACACACACACACACACTGTCTCTCTCAAAAACAAATTGTTTAAAACAAAAGAGGAATAGTTTATATCAAAGTGCTTTTTGGCACAAGACAGAAAAAATACCAGTATTATTTTTTACTGCAAGAAAGAGAGTAGGGAAACTTTCAGGGGGCCCCAAAGCTTTTTATTCCCACTTGTTTACTGATCCATTCCTCATAAAACATCTACATGAATGGGACATGTATCCAGTGCTGAGGGAGAGACAAAGATGTTTAGGATGTGGTTTCTGCCCTTAAAGAATTGAAAAAACTAGTACAGGCTGTGTACCAAAAGACAGTCACAGAAATTTCAGGGAGCACCAAAAATCATAGAGTGGAATGAGAGTAAAGAGTTGGAGGCTCTAGGATTGTTCAACCAGGTGAAGGGACTGCAGGGGAAAGAAAGGAGAAGAGTGTCACGCTGCATAACGGTCTCCAAGCCTCTTTGTCCAGGAGGAAATGACGTCATCCTGCTCTCAAGAATCAGCATGACAGCCTCCAGCCAAGTAATCTGGAGTCATGAGAGCTGCTGGGGGCACTCTGTGAATCATGACAGTGTGCTGGGAATTTCCTGATACCCAACCTAGTAGTTTCGGGGTAAGTCCTCAGGCTGCAACATCTCTGTTTACATTTTGATCACGTTTATTTGCAATTAATTGGTTTTAAATCCAAATAAAAAATGACTTAATCTTCTAGAGGAAGTGGCCAGGCCAGCTCTGAGGCCTCTAGCACCTCTGACTCAGTCCATTCCCTGAGAGCTGGCAGCTCAGCTGGGCACAGAAAAACTCTCTCCAGAGGATGATGGGTCACCTTCCTCACGAAAGCTGAATGGTTAACTTGCACTATCTCTGGGCAGAGCCTGGCATCGTGAGACCTCTGGCTGGAGCAGAGCAAAGAAGTTTCCCTCCTTCCTACTGGCATTCTTCCTGCCTTCCTTCTGCCCCTCTCAGGTGGATCCAGACCCAAGGTCCAGGTTTGCCAGGCAGCAAAATGTTGTAGGGCTAGGCAGGAGGAGGGACCAAGCCTTGCGCCTGGCTTTAGGACCCTAGTGAGTTACAGATACTCAGCCCTCTTTCCTCTCGTTAAGGGAGGAGGTTGACTGAACCTCAGAATCCCTGCTCTGCTCCTTCAGCTATGCCTGAGAGATATGTGAATGTGCATGGCTATACAACTATGTGCACTGGCCTTTGGGCAGGTAAAGTGGGTGGAGTCCTTTACACATGGACTGTCTTTCTGGAGGCCAACCTTGTTTGATAAGCAATTATTTTATTAGAAACAAGGCATTATGATGAAGTCTAGAATGCTAAATACATATGCATTTTTTTTTTAAGTTTGTTTATTTTGAGAGGAAGAGAGTGTGAAAGCAGGCGGGTAAGGGGCAGAGAGACAGGTAGAGAATCCTAAGCAGGGTCCACAGTGTCAGGGTAGAGCCTGATATGAGGCTCACCAACCGTAAGCTCATGACTTGAGCCAACTGAGCATATGGATTTTTAAAAGTTTATTTATTTGTTTTGAGAGATGGGAGGGGCGCAGAGAAAGAGGGGAAAAGAGAATCTCAAGCAGGCTTCACGCCCAGTGTAAAGCCCTATGTCGGGCTGGGACCCACCAAAAGTGAGATCATGACCTGAGCCGAAGTGGGATACTTAACCAACTGAGCCACCCAGGTGCCCCAATACATAAGTTTGTGGTTGTTGTTGTTTTTTAAAAATCTGTAACTATGGGACACCTAGGTGCCTCAGTCAGTTAAGTGTCCAGCTCTTGGTTTTAGCTTAGGTCATGATCTCACAGTTTCAAGCCCCATGTATGGCTCTGTGCTGGCAGCAAAGAGCCTGCTTGGAATTCTCTGCCTCCTCTCTCTGACCCTCCCCCACTCATGCTCTCTGTCTCTCCCAAAATAAATAAAAATCTTTTTAAAAAATCTGTAAGTGTATTTTTGGAATGGCTGATACAAAGGTATGTTTTCAAAAGTTTAAACAGTGCAAAAGGGCATAGAGTGAAAAATAAATCTCATTCTTTCCTCCAGTTCCCCAGTTTCTCTCCTCAGATGTGAAAACAACTTCCTGCCCCTCCTTTACTCTTCTATTGTCTTTATTAACTGACTATACTCTGGCCCAGGCAAATATAGGGATTGTTTGTTATAGGAACTTTTTGAAAGATCCATCAGTACTTCAAAGAAAGCATCAGCAGTTTGTGCCCTTAGATTTGTTCTCACAATCCTATAATAATATATCGTGATCCTTATGCAATTCTTATTAAGCCCTCACTTTGAAAGACCACCCTTAAATTAAGCCAAACTGTAAATCCTCAAAAAATCCGATCGTGCCTACACGCTGCTTCCCGCCCTTAAGCAATAAACTCAACTTTGTCGTATCCACTGGATATGTTGATGAATTTCAGGGAGCTGCTATTCAACAGTCCCTGTCAGCAGGAGTTAGCAAGGTGTGTCGCGTGCATTTTCACGTTGAGGAACAGACTTAGCTCTCTGAGCTGCGGACTATGCCACCACATCCAGTGGTCCGAATCATTCTCCCGGGCATTTGGGGGACGAAGGTGTGAAGGCTGGAGAAGAGCTGATTTGGGGCATCTGGGAAGAGACATCAGAGCTGGACCAAGAGCCTCCCAAGCGCAATTCTGAAGCTCCATGCACTGGGATGGGGCCCAGGACAGGTGAATGGGAGGAGTCGGCGAGGAATTTAGATGCCTCTGTATCTGTGTTCAGACCTCGCTCGTCGGCTCCGCTGGGAACCGCGCGGCCCCTCACGCTCCGACGAGGTTGAGGAAACGCTCGGCGCAGCTGGCCCCAGGGAAGCGGAGAGAAGGGAGGGGTTGGGGAGATCCCAGACTGGGGCGGGGCCAGGGCTGGGGCGGGTCCTGAAATNCAGGGCGGCAGCTGGAGCCCCAGAGCCCCTCGGATTTCAGTGTCAGCCAGTCCCCGCCGTCCCGTCCCGGCGCTGAACCTCTCCGTGCCGCAGCCGCCGGTGAGTGCAGGCCACCCTCACTGCGCACGGCTTCTCCTGCGGGTTTCCCTTCCCCCTACCCCGGCTGCCCCAGCGGCCCCGGCTCCGCAGCGGCCGAGCCCGAGTCACCGCTCCCGGTGCCGGTGCATCCCCTGCGGCTGCTGGAACCCCTGAGCCTCCAGGGAGGAGAGGCGGCGAGGCCTGGGGGGAAGTCTTGTCACCGCAGGCGCGCCTCGCGGGAGACCTAGGGATTTCCGTCCTGAACTGCAGTGACCCACCCGGCACACCTTCTCTCTCCTCCGCTCCTTCCTCAAGTTCACTTCTCCTTCCTTTGTAGAGTGCTGTCTAGAGCCCCAGCCTGGCCACCATGAGAGCCCTGATGACGTGCCTGCTCCTCTGCGCCCTGGTGGTGCGCGACTCTGAGGTAGGTCCCCGCTTTGACTCATGGCGGCAGGAGAGGGGCTTGCAGAACTCCTGGACAACGTCGGGGGAAGGAAGGAGAGCCGTGCATAGGGAGCTGGGGTCCTCTGGATTCAGGGCCAGCCTCTCAGGAAAATAGGACAGGTGTGGCCGTGGGGACCCTGAGACCCAAGGGAGTTCACACCTTCAGCCAAGGGAAGAAGAAGCCGCAGAGACTGGCCCAGCTAGCTCTCTTGCACCCGAAATGTGAAGCTTGCTTGAGTCAATCCATTTCTCCCTGCTTGAAACCTATGATCTTCCATTTGAGGGCTAGTTAGATATGAACAAGGTGAGGAGAGAGGGAGCTGGAGGAAAGGATGAGATTTGGCACGGGGCCAGTTTATCCTCACCCTTGGGCTCCGGGAGCATGGGACCTTTGATGAACTTTCCCCTCCCCATCATCTCTTCCAGGGCAGCCATGAACTTCATCCAGTGTCTGATGCATGTGAGTATCCACCCCTTGCACAATATCTGGCTGTACAGACATCTCGGGAAAGCCTCAGGGGGCAGCCCCTCCCTGACCCTGTTGCAGGGCTGGCTCCCCCCCTTGCCTCCTCCCACACTCCTCACTTACCCCTCCACCTCTATGCTCTCCAGCAAACTGCGGCTGTCTGAATGGAGGAACATGCGTGTCCTACAAGTACTTCTCCAACATTCAGCGATGCAGCTGTCCAAAGAAATTCCAAGGAGAACACTGTGAGATAGGTATGGAGATCCTGGCTCCAGCTGGGGAGTAGGGGACCCCATATGGGGACAGGGAGAGATGGGTGGGATGCAAGAGCAGGCGGGAGTTAGGAGCTGGAGGTAGAGTGGAAGACACCTTCATCCCTGTGTGATGTACACAGTCAAACATAAACACATAGTGTCTCATGAATCAGTGGCTGCACAAATGCGGGGTGGGGACGGAAGGAGATCCTTTTTAGTGTTTTCTGCCAGGCCTGAAATCATGCGAGACCTGACAGGATCTCTAAAATGCCTGTCTGAACTTCTTCTTCTTTCTAATATCTCTCATTCTTCCTTAGATAGATCAAAAACCTGCTATGAGGGGAATGGTCACTCTTACCGAGGGAAGGCCAACACCGACATTGCTGGCCGGCCCTGCCTGCCCTGGAACTCTGCAGCCGTTCTTCTGAAACAGTACCATGCCCTCCGACCTGATGCCCTTCAGCTGGGCCTGGGGAAACACAATTACTGCAGGTGAGGTGGGGCAGCAAACGCCCTCTCATAGCTGCACAGGAAGCCTTGGGATCATCCTGTGGTTTAGAGAGTATTGGTCATAGTGTGAGAAAAACAAGGCCTCTGACTGAGTTTTCCCTGGAGGAGAAGGAAACGTATCCTGGGTTGGAATGACCCCCCCCCCCCTCTGTGTTACCAGGAACCCGGACAACCAGAGAAAACCGTGGTGCTATGTGCAGGTTGGCCTAAACCAGCTTGTCCAGCAGTGCATGGTGCACGATTGCTCTTTTGGTGAGTGTCACTGACCTATTTATGACAGTAGGGTGGAAGGGGACAGCCTCATGCATCCCTTTATTCCATCAGGAGGGTTGAGAGGGAGGTCTGCCTGGCTTTGAAAAACTGGGAGGTTGGAGGACAAGAGAGAGACACTATCCTATTTGCCTTCCCAAGATATCCCTCTCTTTCTCCTCTAGGAAAAAGTCCCCTGTCTCCTCCAAAAACAGCAGAGTTTCAATGTGGCCAGAAGGCTCTGAGGCCTCGCTTTAAGATTATTGGGGGAGAATTCACCACCATCGAGAACCAGCCCTGGTTTGCAGCCATCTATAGGAGGCACCGTGGAGGCTCTGTTACCTACTTGTGCGGCGGCAGCCTTATCAGTCCTTGCTGGGTGGTCAGCGCCACACACTGCTTCATGTACGTCCCTCTGTCTCTTCTCCCTGACCCTCCTGCCTTACCCCGAACACACCCTTCCCAGCAAAGGATTCCACTTAAATTCTACCCCCTTAGCTCCTCTCCATGTGGCCCATGGCCTTGGGGACAAGTCATACTCTGAGGTCTCTGTGGAGGGGAAGTGACAAGATCTCATGAGATCAGACTATCTGATGGGTCTCCCCTCCCACAGTAATAACCCGAAGAAGGAGGACTACATTGTCTACCTGGGTCGGTCAAAGCTGAACTCTGATACAGTTGGGCAGATGAAGTTTGAAGTGGAAAAGCTCATCTTGCATGAGGCCTATAGTGCTGACAGTCTTGCTCACCACAATGATATTGGTGAGTAGAAAACCCTTATCTGCCATAATGATGATGGTTGGAGGAAGAGGGGTCCAAAAAGAGACCCAAGTGGGAGGTTGAGGTTGTGGGGGAACTGAAAAGCCTGCTTTGTATCACAAAAGGACATATGTGAGGAGCCTGCTGCTCCTCTGCAGAGTCTTTATATTTACATTTAGCCTCCTCTGGATGGCAATGACCCTGTGGGCATAAGGCTTGGGCTGGGAGGCCCCTTCTTTTGTTGGATACAACCTCTGTCTGTCCCAGGATCTGCAACTTAGAGCACTGGGCTGAATTCAGCTCTCTACATCAGCCAGGGCTGTTCATAGAAAAGAACCATACGGCTGTATACAGCAGCTCTGGCTGGCCAAGCCCTTGTCAGCAGCTATAATAAAGCCCTTGAGACATAGGACAGGGGAGGCTTGTTTCAGGTATTAAGCTACAGGTAGACTTTCTAGGATGATCTCTGATCCTAACTGACTTAGGGATAGACAGCCAGTCTTTCAACTTTTGGAATGGAGACATGGTGACTACCTGACCAGGTGGAGATCTTTCCCGCTGACCTCTCCTGCTTCCCTCCTCCCCCAGCCTTGCTGAAGATCAGCTCCAACTCAGGCCAATGTGCACAGCCATCCAGGTCCATACAAACCATCTGCTTGCCCCCATCGGCTGGTGATGCTCATTTTGGCGCCAGCTGTGAGATCACGGGCTTTGGAAAAGAGAATACCAGTAAGTGACATTTGGGGCTGGCTGAGAGGGTTCTGGGGGAGTGTTGTAACCTGGAAGTGAACTCAGCTTGATCAAGGAAGGACCTTAGAGATAGAGATGGGAGCATTGTGGGGGTAGCNAAGAAAAATAGATTGGGGGGGGGGGGCGGTGAGGGGCTATGCATGGAGTAAAGGCTCAGATTTGGGTGGAAAAGAATAAAGGCTTTCCCTCCTAGGGACACTTTTTGGTCCTCACCCCTGCAGAGAGTCCCAGTAGGAAGACTGGACTTACACAGCTTAATGTAAACTTCTCCTTGTTTCCTCCCTCCAGCTGACTATCTCTATCCAGAGCAGCTGAAAATGACTTCTGTGAAGCTGATTTCCCACCGGGAGTGTCAGCAGCCCCACTACTATGGCTTTGAAGTCACCACCAAAATGCTGTGTGCTGCTGACCCGCAATGGGAAACAGATTCCTGCCAGGTGAGAGTTCTAGCCTCTCTACCTGTCACCCTCAGATCTCCCCAGGATTTCTGGGTCTGTACCTGCCAGCTGTGGGGAGCCTCTGTCCAACCAAAGCCCCAAGAAGCCAGAATTAGGAGCTCAGGTCCTAGACAGTTTAAACTAACCCTTATGTGTTTCCCAAACATTTGTCGTGAGCCTGGCTCTGTCCTAGGTGTTTCAGACTGGGGGAGGGAAAGGAATAAGACCACCAGAAAGAGGAAAACAATAGAAAACAATACAACTCAGTGCTCAGGGCGTGGTATGAATTGCAAATGATCAGGTGTTTGGGAGCCCAAGGTGAGTGCCAACTGGAGGTTAGGCTCTAAAGAGAATGTGACTCCATAGGGATTTGAGGAGGTCTAGGGAAGAAAGGAAAGGAAAATGTTCCAGCTGAAAGGTACAAAAATGGGAATGAGCGTGGCATGGTGCAGGGTGGGAAGGAAAGGGGTCTGAGAATGTAGATGGACTTGCGGTAGATAGCAGGCTTTGAAAACCAAGCAGGGCATTTTAAACTTTATGTGGTAGAAAATGGGGAGTCACTAAGGATTTTGACTCTAAGAAACTCTCCTTTCTCTATCTCTTATGCATGATTGGGTGATCAGATCAGATGGCCCCCTCATCTCTTCTCCCTGGGCTCACCTTTTTGTGTCTTTGGCTTAACAGGGAGACTCTGGTGGCCCCCTGGTCTGCTCTACCCGTGGCCGTCTGACTCTGACTGGGATTGTGAGCTGGGGCAGTGGATGTGCCATGAAGAACAAGCCTGGCGTCTACACAAGGGTCTCAAGCTTCCTGTCTTGGATCCAAAGGCACACTGGGGAGCAGAATAGCCTAACCCTCTGAGGCTCCCCAGGGAGCCAAGGGAAGAGAAGGGTACCACCCACTCCCACGCTGTCATTTTTGCAGAACAATCTGCATCAGCTGTATATGAGGAAGAAACTGAGGAAGATCGGCTCTGCAGAGACGATTTTGCTTGTATCACCCATCAGGGTGAGCAACAATAGCTTTATCCTTAGATACAGGCCTGGGTGCTCAGTGCCCAGATCCCCTGTGGCCAGGATGGAGGGATGGTTCTGACCCAGGATGGTATTGACCAGTAGTTTGTCTTTTTCTGAACTAAAGCTGCCTGGAGTTAAAAATGCCATTTCCTGTGCATGGGTAGAAGGAGAGCCAGCTCCCCCACAGTGGGCATTCACGACGCCCACTGTTGGGGAAAGGAACAATTTCTCAATTAGGAAGTAGAACAGAACTGAGGTCTTTTGAGCAAGCTCGGCCACTGTGGAACAGTGGTTTGGGGAGTGGAGACACTAATGACTTAAGGGAAGGGCTCTGACATTCCATGAATGTATCAGGAAATATTATATATGTGTATGTATGTTTGCACATCTGTGCATAGGCTGTGAGTGTCAGTGTGAATGAGTAACAACTGGTGTTCCTGTGTCTGACTGCAGGTCTAGATATTTCCCTAAACTGAATGGACTATGATGCCACATAGAATGACCTGTCTGGAGAAGTTATGGGAGGTCATGGACTCCTACGTCCTTTTGGGTCTCTCATGTGATGCCTATGAATGTATCATTCTGGGGCATGGCCCATGACCAGCACTAAATTTTCAGTTTCACTTTTACATAGACGTTATTTCTTGGCCAGTTATTCCTTCTGACCTTTCAGCTGAGTTTATCCAATCCTCACTGGGTGAGGTGAGGATCACTCCTATACACTGAATATTTAATAATTATATTCTGCTATTTTTATTTATGTCTATTTTTGTAATTTTGAATAAAGATGATCAATAAAAATGTGATTTTTGAAGACTTTGGTTCTTTCTTGGTACTTGTATGGGAGAAAGTTGTGGAGCATAAAAAGTAGAAACTGATGATGCTGGCATTTACCCCTGGGGGGCTAAATCTCTGGACTTAACGGCACTTTGGGAAGTAGAGGCTAGAAGAGTTGTAGAGTAGGTCTTGCATAGCACGTAAGGTACAGCCTAGTGTGTGGATTGGATGTCAGCCCTCAATTCCCTCCTTAGCCTGATGCCTTTGTACAGTGCACATCTTGTACAGCTGTACACAGTGATCCTCTAGGATAAGACTCACTATATTCTCTTTACTCTGCCCATAACAGACTGGGACTGATCTCAACCAAGGAAATACCTGCATAAGTGAAAACTGCTGATTCAAAGCCCAGCCTGGCTTGGGTCTGTTGTCATTCAGGGAATAGAAAACAATTTCCCATCATCTGTGTGAGGGGCTGGTGCTGAGTTTTCTCCGTGTGTTAATGAAGCTCATGACCAGTCACTGCTATCCTTAGTATCAAAATCTAAAGCTAGGTGGTATGCTCATGGAGGTGACCACATATTTTGAACCAAACGTCTGTTTCTGAAGAATTGGGGTATAGAAGGCAAGTGGTGAGATACAGTTGAATGCAAAAATGTTGGGATTTCCAAGCTATGTTAATGTTTTTTAGCAGTGTTTCTTAACCAAGTCACATGAGAACCTTTTTAAAAATACATACATGACCGTGCCCCACCTCCACAGAGACTGTGATTCAGGTCAGGGCTGGTGCCAGGGCTTGTGATTTTAGAAAAGTTTCCCAGGTATTTCTGACAAGCACTCCTGATTGGGATCCTTTGGGGACAGCTGGCCAGATTACGTGAAGGGCCCAGTAAGTTCAAGATTTAGTCAGCATGCATTCTCTGTGTGGTCAGTTTTCTGAGTGGGTTTTGGGGGTGCAAAGTCTCCTGGGCATCCTGTTCAGAGGTTCCCTAGACCATGTGCCTCTGGAGGTCAGGGACCCAGAATAGTCCATTTTTTATTCCTATAATCTGGCATGTTGTCTTATTTATTATGATACAGTGGTTCAGAGCATGGATTACAGAGTCAGGTGGCTTGGACTAGAACCCTGGCTCTGACCCTAGCTGTGTGACATGGGAAAGACTTTTAACCTCTCTGTGCCCCAGTTTCCCCATCTGTAAAAAAGAGATCATAATATCTACCTCCCAGGAATGTTGTAAGGATTCATGAGTTCACAAATGTCTTAGTACAATCCTAGTGCCTAATAAAGGCACAAAAATGATGGCTACTACTATAAAACTATAAAATTGAGTGGGAGCCCCCTCTCTTCCACTCCAGGATTGCATTTGTGGGTTTTGTGGGAGCTGAAACTTGCCAGGAAAGAAAAGGCATGATGTGAAGCTAAGAGACCCAGCCCAGGCTGAGTTGCTTCTAAGCCTCTGCATTTCCCCCGAGGGGCCAAGAAAGATCTTGTTCCAACATGAGCAGCTCCAGCATCTGGGCTCACAGACACTGAAAACAGGAAGTGTGAGCCCCACTGGTGGGGTTGAGCAATGACACGGTTCTTTTCAGACCATTTCCCAGCCACCACCCTGACCTGACTCCCCCTTCCCCTGCCAGCTGCTATCTCTTCCCTAATCTCACTCAAGGCTATCAGAGAACAGCCAGGTCTCCAGCAACCAGTTTCAGGGCTCCAGATATTTACCCGTCACTCACCTTAGGGACTGCCTTCTTCTAGTCCTCACTATGTATTGAACACTGTGTTTTGTTTTTGTTTTTTGTTTTGCTTTTTTAAGTAAGTTCTATGCCCAACATGAGGCTTGAACTCATGACTCAAGATCAAGAATCACATGCTCTACTGACTGAACCACCCAGGCACACCTATATTGGACAGTATCTGGTTTAATCCTCACAACAGTTCTATGAGGAAGGTGCTATCACTGGCCCTATTTTACAGTAGAGAAAATGGAAGCACAGAGGAAGATTGAGTGACTTGCCCAAGGCATCACAGCTGGTAAGTGGCAGAGACAGGGTTCAGCTGGGTTCAACTGGCTTGAGAAAACACAGGGCCAGCACTAAGACATATGACTTCCCAGTAGGGCCAACCTGGGAAAGGGAGAACAGCCCCCTGTCAAGCTCCTTGCTTCAGAGATGCTGGGTTTCCAGGCTAAGAATATCAAAATTTCCACCCCTGCCTTTATTATAACTCTTTCCTATTAAAAAACTCCCAGGCCAAGTGAGGAGACCACACTCAGCCACTAGTTTCAAAGTAAAATTTCACTCTTCTCAAACTAACCTCATCCTTTTTTTTTTTTTTTCCTGAAACCTGATTTCATTGAAGTGGTTTCCGTTTTCACCAGAAGCCCTCCTTCTGAAATATTCTGTGGCCCATTCTATTAGGAGGACTCAACTTGATTTCCACTTATGCTCTGCCTTTCCCAAGCCAACCCCCTACAATAACCACACCCTATTTACCCCTCCACACTTACCCCCAATGTGTCCATCTTCCTCCCCAGCAGCAAACATTTGAACCTTCCTTTTGAATCAGACACAGTGGGTAAAGTTGCTCAGGTGTTTTTAAAATAACAGTACTATACAGGTACCTGTTAAGCATTGGACCTTTGATTTAAGCTCAGGTCATGATCTCATGGTCATAATCTCACAGCTGTGAGATCAAGCTGAGCCCCCTGTGGGGCTCCCCGCCCCTGCCTCCTCTGTGCTCCTCTGAGCTGCCAGCACAGAGCCTGACATGGGGCTCGAACCCATAAACCGCGAGATCATGACCTGAGCCAAAGTTGGATGCTTAGCCCACAGAGCCACCCAGGTGGCCTGTTGATGAGTTTTAAATAGAAAATGGGGAGAAAAGACAGTCGAGGAGCCCCTGACCTTGCAGTATCATTGAGAATCATTTAACAACCTTAAAAAAAAAATTAAGTACCTGAACACCAGACATTGTTTTAGATGCTGGGGATACAAGAATGAGCAGAACACAGTCCTAGTCCTCCAGGAGTTCATGGCTTTGTGAAAGAGACGAACCAAGGCTGCAATTCAATGTGATAAATGCTATAATAAAAGTATGTATACAGTATATGAAACAATGATGAGGAAACAATTAATTCTGCCTTGGGAGGTCAAGGAAGACTATAGAGCAGGTGATATTTTGCCTGGGCCTATAAAAATGCAAAGAAGGAGGAGAAAGGCATTCTATGCATAGGGAAGATCATGAAGACACGAAAAGGCAAGGCGTTCCTAAGAAATGATGAATAGGGGTACCTGGCTGGCTTAGTCGGTGGAGCATACAACTCTTGATCTTAGAGTCATGAGTTAGAGCCCCACATTTGGTGTGGAGATTGCTTTAAAAAAAGGGAAGAAATGATAAATAAACCACTGCAGTAGAGAAAAGAGTTTGAGGGTTGGTGACTAGCAGGCAGAGAGTAGTGGGGGCAAGGAGCTGGTGAGAGCCAGTTGATGAGGATCCTTAAGCAGGGCTGATAATCAGAAATAGCTGCTGTTCCAAGATCCTTTCCATGTGGCCTCCTGCCACCTAGCTTCTTTCCACCTCATGATCCAGCAACCATAGGGTTAAAGTTGGGCAGGGGCTTCTGAGACTCCTCCCTCCTTCAGCTACCATCCAGTGTTGGTGCCCTGAAGTCCTAGTAGTTAGATATTTTGAATCTCACCTCTTGCCCTCAGGTACTATTTTTCAAAATCTAGAAAGTTAATTAAGGTCAAGGAGCCATAAAAAGTTTTTTTTTTCCTTAACTACAATTTTCTACCCACTTATAAAAGCAACTATAAAAGTAAAATGTTTCCTTCCATCGCATTTCATAGTTGCTGTTAACATCTCTCTGGTTTCTTGGGTTTTCTTTGCAAGCAACCTCTTCTACTTGGCCCCAAATATTGGATTCCCTAAGTTCTCATCCTAGACCTTCTCCTGTTCCCAACTTTCTCTCCCACAGTTTCATTCACACACAGGCTTAAACAACCACAATGAACAGTTGACTTACAAATGCTTATTCCCAGCCAGACCTACCCTTATTTTCTGCTGTCTACTTGACACTTCCTTCTGACTGTCACCTATAGGGCACTTCAAACAACCTGCCCCCAAATTGTTCCTGTCTTCAGGCCCCAACCTGATGAACTTCTTCCATCACCCTCTCCCTCAAGTGATGGTACCACCTCCATTCACATCCAGAAACCTAAAAGATATTCCAATGCTTTTCTCCTCTTGTTCCCCCCATCTCATCCTGGCAATTTGCCTCATAGCCCTTGAAGTTACCCATTTCTCTCCATTTGCACCACCACCATTTGTTGAGCCTAAGTCACCATTAGCTCCTACAAGGACTACCGCAATAGCTTCCCAGCTGGCTTCCCCCACAGTTTCCCTCCACTCTCTCCCATACCCCCACCAATTCATTCTGGAGAAATCTTTTGAAAATGTAAGTGTGCCTAATGACTTCAGTTGTTCATTTGCAGGCTGGTTTGGGCAGTCTCTGGCCCCTACTTCCTCTCTAGCTCCACTGGCACCACCCTCTCCCAGTCTTGCCCTACTCAGCCATTCTCTTACTCATCAGTCTCTCTCTCACCACAGAGCCCTTGTTCATGATGTTTCTTCTGCCTGGGGCTTTCTTTGACTAGTTAAGTTCTTCCGTGTGCTTCAGAGATCATTTCTTTAAGGCAGTCTTTCCTGGGCTGCCTATATCTATATAAAATCCTTCTATTTTGTCTATAGTCTCAAGGCAACAAGTACCACCTCTTTGACATACTTGTAACTGCTGCAATTTTATCTTTGCTACATCATCATTTGATTAATGTTTGCTTTTCCCCACCAAATTGTAACCTCCATGAGAGGCAATGTGTTTTTGATCACTACTATATCCCCAGCACTTAGCATAATGTCAAGAATATAGCAGACATTTAATAAATATTTATTGAATGAATGCATTCTGATGTATTTATTTCCTTTTTAAATAGTTGTGTTCTTTTTTACATAGTTGTGTTCACGTTCTATACATAATTTTGTATCTTGTTCTTTTCCTTTGACTACTTTGTCATAAGCCTTTTCCTGGGGTGTTACAAATCTCTTCAAGCCTTGTATGTACGATGTAGTTAATAACACCCATCCAACCTACCGATCTGGTTTCAGGCATCATAGATAAGGTATGTGAGAATTCTTTGTAAACTGTATGTACATATGAGGCAGGATTATTTGCATTTAAAAGGCAATGGGGCTTAAGTTTTTCTTTGTCTCTGGTGCCCTCTCTACACTTGCCTTTATACTTCTTTCCTTGGGCGTGTGTGTGTGTGTGTGTGTGTGTGTGTGTGTGTGTGTGCCCTCATTCTGCCTGATCACCTAGTTAAAGTCTAAAATAACTCATTAACTTTAATATGCTACCAGCCCAAGGATGTTTGCATTTTTTTTAAAGGACTTCTAAAGAAGGGCACTAAGGGCAAGTTGAAGTTTGGGGCCTGGGCAAAGATTCAAGATAGTTGTTGATTCATTGATTTATCTTTCTCATTTAGTTAACAAACATTTATTGAGAATTGGTTACAGGCCTGGCACTATACTATGTACTGGGTGTGGAGGTAAAAGCCCCAGTCTCAGCTTCAGTGGGATAAACGTTAAGTGGGGAAACAGACAAGCAGATGAATGGAGTACAGTGAGAGCATAGCTATGAGTCAGATGTGTAAGATGGGAATGGATGCCTAAGAGTTGAGTCTTGGAGGGCAAATACAGAAGGGGGAAATGACAATCTGAGCAGAGGAAATAGCAGGTGCAAAGGTAAAGAGAAAGGAGAACGCAGTAGAAAAAAAGAAAAAGTAGATGGGATATAAAGCCAGTTCTGTAGAGGTGATTTGTCTGGAGGAATTGGTGAGAGCTGGGACCTATGGGCCTAGGGGACCTTGACTGCCACAGAAAGGACTTTGGACTTTATTATGGTGGAGAATCATTAAAAAGTTTGGAGCATGTGGCAACAGTGTGAAAGATGGATTAAAAGAAGATTCTTGGGCCTAGCTGATATTATGAGCAGGGAAAGCCAGTTCAGAGACCACTAAACTGAGCTAGGTGGGAACTGAAGAGGGTATGAGCCAGGGCAGCAGCAGTTGGGTGTGAGGAGAGAGTGCAGATATGGGAGATTTTGTGAAGATAGGATTGACTTGGTGCCTGGTTTGGGGGTGAAAGAAGAAGGTATCATTTGGCTTAGGCTTCTGTCTTTAGACAGGTAACATACTGTATACTTTTACAGCTGATGTTCTACCATAAGTGATTTCCCTAAAGCTATATCTACTAGGCACTTGGACAAACTAGAGTCATTTCTGGTGGAATTTGGGGTATCAGCATCTACAGGGTAAGTTAGACCTGCTGATGGCCTCTGTGACTCTGTCCACCCAACTGGAGAACATCCTGATGACCAAAATCACCAGTGGCGATGTTATCCAAACCTGCAGGGGTTAATGCTTATTCCCTAAATACCCCAAATCTGTTCAGCCTTGTGACTGTGGTTCTGACTGTAGGAACTTCTCCCAAACCTGCCAGTCCTGTGATTTACTGCCAGTGAGTTAGTGAATGGGCCTGTACTATGTATAAAGGGATCAGCAGACTGGATCTAACTATTTGCCTTCTGGCTTCCTAAAACTGAGACGTGACTTCTGGTGTTTGAGCAGGTCATGTGAACTTAGCACATAACCAAATTCTGCATGCAGAGTGTGAAAATAAAGTGGATTTTGTAAGAACTTTGGCTGTTTGGGTTCACAGCCCAATCCTTACATCCCCCTGTCAGTTATGGACTGCCAGTTGCCTTTAATTTTTTCACTCTCTCTTAATAAAAAGTACAGGGAATGACTTTCTCACCTGGCTCTTCCCATCTTTGCTCCTTTGGTTTCATTAGCTCTCCTCTCCAAGTGTGCGTATAAGCCTAGATCAACACCACTGACAAGCAGGGCTCTATAGCTTCAGCTTGGCTTTCCCCCTAATTACTTTGCTGACAAAGGTGACCTCAGATTTTCTTATTACTCACTACACCTGCGTACCCTTTACTATCACAGGCTGTAAGCCTCTGCCAGGGAAGCTCTAAACCCTTGAGTCCCAGTGGGGCTGGATGTATATGTGGAGTTAACAGTTATTGATCATAATCACTTTTATTTTCCACTGGAATTTGGCCACCATCCCTGGCCATGGAGAGCTATTAGATTTATACCAGGATGCCCCTGTGGTGAGCTTACCATAAGTCCTTCTCTAACAGCCCCTCTTGTAGCCCCCTCAAGTCAAGAGTCTCTTGGCCACTTACCTTAGCCCTTCATCCTTGGCTAGACTCTTTCATGGCTGAGAGAATCAGAAAAAAGGATGGATAGAGACACATGGTGAGATAAACACTTTGCTTAGAACATCAGTCTAAAGTGATGGTTCTCCAGGGTGCCTGGCTGGCTCAGCAAGTAGAGCATGAGACTCTTGATCTCAGGGTCATGAGTTCAAGTTCAAGCCCCCATGTTGGGCATAGAGGTTACAATAAACAAACAATACAATAAAGTGGTGGCCCTCCAAGTATTGTCCTCAAATCAGCAACTTTAGTATCACCTGGCACTTGTTAGAAATGCAAATTATCAGGCCCTACCCCAGACCAAATGAATCAGAAACTCTAGAGGTGGAGCCAAACAGTTTGTGTTTTAAGAAGCCCTGCAGGTGATTCTGTTACATACTCAAGTTCGAGAATCACTGATCTAAAGCATTGATTCTTAGACTTCAGTATGAACTGAAACCTCCTGGGGAGTTTGTTAACCATAACCTGGTTAAACAAAACTGGATTGGTGTCTGAGAAACTATTTTTAGCAAGGTCCCTAGGTGATTCTGATATTCATCAAAGATTGAAAATCATTGATCTAAGGAATTCATCTTATCAATTAGCTGAGTCTCTTGGGGAGGGAGCAGACAGAAGGCTGTGGAAAGTTCCAAATGCCACCTGCACCTGACCCTCTGGGGAGCTGGTTAGAAGAGTAGGATCTAAGTATCTAATGTATTGAACGAGACTCTCTGGGCCTGAGGCCCTGGCATTTACATTCAGAATTCTCTAGGTAGCTTTATGCATGTGAAAGTCTGATAACCCTGGAGCAACAGGTTGGCAGGTGTTCTCAACGATAGTATGCACAGTAGAATCACTGGGGAGCTTTAATAATAACATTCCCAAGAGTCTGCTTTAATAGGTTTGGGCTGGGGCTTCAATAATTTTGCAAGTCTCCCCCCTCCCCTACTCCCACCCTCATACCACCTGGCTACCCCCAAGTGATTTTAATGTATAGTTAGGGATAAACCAAAGGCTAATGAAGATCTGGGAAGGGTCAGAAAACAGGAGAAAGTGATGGAATGCCAAGGAAACAGCTGGTGGAAGCCTGTGGGAGAAATTAGTTATAAACGTCAAGTTGGAAATCTAGAGGAGATAGAAAGATGGAAGCAGCCTGAGGTGGGAAAGTAAGTAGGTTGGCTTGAATGGTATGGAGCTTGGTGAATGAAGAGGGTTAGTTTATGAGTTTCCTATTGCTGCTGCAACAAATCACCATAACTTAGTGATTTAAGATAAAACACAGGGGCGCCTGGGTAACTCACTTGGTTAAGTGTCCAACTCTTGATTTTGGCTCAGGTCATGATCTCAGTTCATGTGGGGTGCCGCACTGATAGTGAGGAGCCTACTTAGGATTCTTTCTCTCCCTATCTCTCTGCCCTTCTTCTGCTTGTGTACACACACTTGTGCTCTCTCTCTCAATGTAAATGAACATTAACAGACATAAAATAGCATAAACATATTATTTTACAGCTCTTGAGGTCAGAAGTCCAAATTGGGTCAGCAGGGCCACGTTGCTTCTGGAGGCTCTGGGGAGTAGAATCCACTTCTTTGTCTTTTCTAGCTTCTAGAAGCTGCCTATATTCCCTGGCTCATGATTCCACATCATTTCAATCTTGGCTTCTGTTATCACATCTCCTTCTTTAATTCTGACCCTCCTGTTTCCCTCTTACAAGGATACCCTTAGAAAAGATCCAGATCTCTTATAGATCTAGAATAATCCCTCCAACTCAAAATCCTTAACTTAATTACATCTGTGAAGTTCCTTTTGGCATCTAATTAACATATTCACAGATTCCAGAGAGTAAGATGTGGATATTCTTTTTTTTTTTTTAATGTTTATTTATTTATTTTGAGAAAGGGGGTACAGAGAGAGAGAGGGAGAGAGAGAATCCAAAACAGGATCCAAGGTCAGCATAGAGCCAGATGTGGGGCTCAATCTCATGAACCATGAGATCATGACCTGAGCTGAAATTAAGAGTCAGACACTTAACCAATTGAGCCACCCAGGCTCCTCAAGAGGTAGATAATCTTGAGGGTCATTATTCAGCCTACCACAGCCTGCCCTCTGGACCCCAAAGATTCACACTTATCTCATATACAAAATATACTCACCCTATTCCAACATTCCTCAAAATCTCAACCCATTAGAGCATTGACTCAAAGTCTAAAATATCATCTAAATCTCATTAGTTCAAAATCCTCAAATCTCATCATCTAAATATTCTAAATAAGACATGGGTGAGACATTGGATACAATCCATCCTGAGGACCATTTTCCCTCCATATGTGAACCTGTGAAATGCAAGAAAAAAGTTATCTGCTTCCCAGGATGGGCATTGAATAATATAGATATTCTCACTAAAAAAAAAGGGAGAAAATGGGAGAATAAAGAAGTCACTGGTCCTAAGAAATTTCAAAATATAGCTAGGCAAACTCTTCTAGGTTTCAAGGCCTGAGAACAATCCTTTGTGGCTCAAGAGTCTAACATTTGGGCTTGCCCCTCCTCTCTCAGTTGTTCTTCCTTTTCTTGAATAATTTTATTTTGTCATCTTGTTTCTTGCCTGTAGAATGTTGGGAATCTGGCAGCCTTCTTTCATTTTGTTTTTCCTCTGTCCTTTTCAATCCAAGTTGACAGTGTTTCTGCTAGTATAAAATTCACAAGAACCTGTGGATCTCCCATATATGTCATAGGCATTCACTTCATTAGAGAAAAGACTCCCCCATAGGTTTTTCCTGGATGACCCAACCTCTATTTCTGGATTCTTTTTTTAAAAAATTTTTTAATGTTTATTTATTATTTTGAGAGACAGAAACAGAGCACAAGTGGAGGAGAGGCAGAGAGAGAGGAAGACACAGAATCTAAAGCAGGCTCCAGGGTCTGAGCTGTCAGCACAGAGCCCAACATGGGGCTCAAATTCATGGGCTGCAAGATCATGACCTGAGTCAAAGTCGGATGCTTAACTGACTGAGCCACCTAGGCACCCCTATTTCTGGATTCTGGTGAGATGGTTGTGGGGATACATGAGCCACATGCCTAATATTTTCTAAGAGTCCTCTGAGAAAATGAATACTCTGACCTTTTGATCTTTCCAAGGCATTAACAAAAGGTTGTCCAGTCACACCTTTGGCTTTCTCTCCAGAGTATTCTTTTCTGATAGTGAATCTCCTAATTTTAGCATCCTTTCAAATCTGGGTAAGCTGAGAATTTCCCAAATCACTAGTCCTGCTTCCTTTCTTTTTCTTTCATTTTTATTTATTTGAAAGAGGGGAGAGGGGTGTGGGGGGGGGTAGAGAGAGAGAGAGAGAGTGAGAGAGAGAGAGAATCCCAAACAGGCTCCACATTCAGTACAGAGCCTGATGGGCTTTATCCCACAACCCTGGGATCATGACCTGAGCTGAAATTAAGAGTTGGGCACTCAACCAACTGAGCCACCAAGCACCTCCCCTTTTTGTTTAATTTATCTCCTTCTTCTCATATGTTACTATAAAGAAAAAAATAAGCCAGTTTTCACCTTCAATACTTTGCTTGTAAATTTCCTAAGCTAAGCATCCAAGTTCACTTCTCACAAGTTCTGCTTTCTATATAACTGAAGGATACAATTCAGATAAGTTTTCCATCACTATATAACAAAGACCCCTTCCCTCCTTCCTCCAGTTTTCAATAAAATATTATTCACTTCTAATCCCTATCAGCATCATCTTTAATGTCCATATTTTTACTAATATTCTGTTTATGATGATTTAGATGTTCTCTAAGACAATATAGGTTTTCTCTGTTGTGCTCCTCACTTAATTCTCATTCTTCACTAGCAGAGTTTTTACCATTTATAGTTCTACTAACAAGTCTGTTCAAGGGAACCTAGATTTTTTCTATCACTCTTAAAATTCTTCCATTCACTGCCTACTGCTCAATTCCAAAGCCATTTGGCTTTTAAGGTATTTGTTACATCAGCACCCTACTCCTAGCATCAAAATCTGTATTAGTTTCCTACTGTTGCTGTAACAAAGGACCACCAACTTAATGGCTTAAAAGAACGTAGATGTACTGTATTTTTATTGTTCTAGAGGTCAAAAATCCAAAATGAGCCAGCAAGATTGGAGGTTCTGGGCAGAAATTGTCTCCTTGCCTTTTCCAGCTTCTAAAGGCTGCCCACATTCCTTGGCTCATGGTCCCATATCACTCTGACCTCTCTTTCCATCAAGACATCCCCTCTTTTCACTCTGGTTCCTCGTTTTCCCTTTTGTAAGGACCTTTGTGATGACATTGGGTCCATCAGAATAATCTGGGGTAATCTCCTCATCTCAAAATCCTTAACTCAATCATATCTGCAAAGTCTGCTTTGCCACATAAGGTGGCATAAGTCCCAGGGATCAGGATGTGGACATCTTTGGGAAGTCATTATTTAGCCTACTATAGTTAACACAGCTTAATAGGAGTGGAAACAGTTGGGAAAGCACAGTGAAAGTCATGTCAAAGTGAAGATTTCCAATATAGAGTCCAGCCTCTCCCAGGATTTGGTTGATCACCTCTGACCAGCTCCAGGAGGTCCCTAGCATGGTTGAAATGTTTGGTCAGGCACTGAGGTTACTTGGGATCAGTATGCTCATTGGTGCTCCTCATGTCCTAGACTTTCTCCTCAACTCAGAGAGAAGAGAAGGGACATAACATTTGTTGAAAGCCCATAAAGTGCCTGGGACTGTGGGGACCTTTATCTATGTCCTTTCAGGGAGGTTGTGGCTTTGTCTCCTAAGGTACTAGGAGCTGCAGGCCAGGATGGCTGGTTCCCCATGGGTGGAGGGGGTGAGAGAGAGAAAGGAAAAGGCATTAGATAAGCAAAGGAGCCTTAATTCTCTACCTTAACTTCTTGCCCTTAGCCTGGAACTCCAAAGTCCTTCACAGAACAATATGGGTTCTTAGCATCTAGGGTCAGACTGGTCCCATGACCCCCAGTAGCTAATGTCCTTCCGGGGCAGACAGATGTGTCATGTCGGAGAGTACCTCTTCCTTGCTGTCACCTGTGTGGTGACTCAGACCTCCAGGTAAAGCCCTACCCCATGGGAAATGACTAAGCATTGAAGTTTGCTTCCTCTTATTGGGGAGGGAGGAGGAAGCCTGAAGATCAGCCTGACTCTCCCTCTCCCTCAGATTTCTCAAGGTAGTAAGGGAGGGGGTGGGACTTTGCAGGTGACAGTGCTTCAGGGGATGTTCCCTAGAGCGTCCCCACAGCTTCTGCTTTTATTCTGGGTATGCGTACGTATGTGTGTGCGTGTGTAGACAGTTTAGGAGATTTGAGGGTGGTGACCATGCTGAGATCTACCAGATTTTTCCCTTGCTGTCATCTCCGCCATCTGCCATCTCCTGTCTTGCTGCCTTTGAAGAGGGTCAAAAGTTTGTTTCCTATTGTGTCCATTTTCTCAAATGTGGAAAGTAGGATTTCCAGAATGGGGAAGACTCATGCTGGCTGCCTAGACTGGAGTCCTGACAGTCAGATAGCACTTAGGAAAGCCCAGTACTAGATTGCAAAGGCTTCATTTAAAGTGCTTAGTTGTATATCAATGGAAGGCTGCATGGTACCATAGTGGCCTCCAGAAGGGAAGGCTAGGTAGCTGGAGGATGGGAAAGGGAGACTTACTCTTCTCCATTTATCTTTTTTTTTTTTAAATAGGTAATAACTTTATTTATTTTTTTAAAGTAAGCTCTACCCCCAATGTGGGACTTGAACTCTGACTCAGAGATTAAGAGTTGTATGCTCTACTGGCTGAGCCAGCTAGGTGCCCCATTCTCCATAGATCTTTTGATAACCTGAATTTTGTTCTATTTTCAAATATTACCTATTAAAATGGAAAGAGTAGTACATGGTTATCTGGAAAGGAGGAGAAAAAGAGTTTTTTTTGCATATTAGTGCTGAAGCAGTTCATAAAGTTAGTTATTGACTGCGCAAACAGAGCTAGGTTCTAGAGATTCTACATAGAGCAACATAGCATCCCTTGCCTCACAGAGATCCCAGTCAGGTGAGCAATTCAGACAACCAGCCAATGACCACGCAAGTGTCATGCACCAGGCATAATGAACAACATACATGCACAAAGACCACAGGGGCCATAAAAATCTTGGCTGCTTTTCTGGAATTGCAAGGAGTCAGTAGGTCTGGAGTGTTGAGTTTAGAGACGATGTTGAAGAAATGAAGTTTGAGAGAGAAAGTCAGACATTAAGATGTTTTCTAAGGCAGTTTAAGGTCAGTTAGCGGTCACTTTGAAACAGGTATAGAGCCCTGAGGGACAGGGGTAAATAATAACCCACAAGTATTGGAATGCTCTTTTGTGCCAAGCGCTGTAATCTTTTTACATAAATTACCTCATTTAACCCTCCCAGCAAGCCTGTGAAATATTTATTACCATTTTTCTCTAATTTATGAGGAAACTGAGGATCAGAGAGGTTAAATTCAGCCAGAAATATTACAGGGTCTTATAGAAAATAGCATGGATTCTAGGCAACCAGCTAGACCAGGGTAGAACAGGAGTCTCACCCAGGCATTCAGTCTGCCACGCTACCTCCTTATTCATATAGAGAAGTGATTCTCAACAGGGAGAGGTGATTTTGCCCCTCTGAAAACATTTGGCAGTATCTGGAACCAGTTTGGGTTGTTGCAAGTTGGGGAATGCTACTGGCATCTAGTGGGTAACTAACATCTTTTAGTGCATAGGACAGGTACACCCAGCAAAGAATTATCTGGCCCCAAATGTCAATAGTGCCAGGATCAAGAAATCCTGAGATTGAGAATAAGCCACAGAGGGCAGGCACAGGGAGGTAGCCAGAAGGTGAGCATGAGACTTTTTGAAGAGACATTTTTAAAAGGCCTTGAACATACTGTACTCACAGCAGTAAGGGGCAGGGATCAGTCACAACAAAGCCTGCGTTGGATTTGGCACATCCTTTTCCCAGTGTGCTCCTGCTTGCTCCCAAGCACCAGCCTTAAGAGCTCAGAGGAAGCCATTAATGAGTTATCCTAGAGTTACTCAGAGCTAACTCTGAAGAGTTTCCTGACACCTAACAGACAGGACTGCTAAGGGGTACTAGCCAAGATGGCCACTCCTCGCTGGCCCTGTTGACACATAGTACCTGAGTCCAACATTTTTTACCAATATGTGATTTTGATGAATGATAACATCCAGCAGCCAGAGACCAGAGATACAAGAAGTATATTGGAAGTCCTTATTGCCTGAATTTGCTATTCTTACAAATCTCTTAGTATCCCTTCCACCTGGGTCAAGAGAGGACATTAGGTGGGTTAACTGCCTATTCACCAATTTTAACACACCAGCCAGGAGTTTCACTCGTCTTTCTACCTATAAACTCTAGAATGGGTGTGAGTCTTTATAGGAGGCATATAAAAGCTCATAGGATGAGGCAAAAAGTTGCTTTAGTTTCCAGGATTTTCTTCGTGTACTTGGACTCCTGCGTGCTTTAAATTTTGCATGTGTCTTGGGGCACCTGGGTGGCTTAGTCGGTTAAGCATCTGACTTCGGTTCCGGTCATGGTCTCACGGTTCGTGGGTTCAAGTCCCACATCAGACTCTATGCTGATAGCTCAGAGCCTGGAGCCTGCTTTGGATTCTGTGTCTCCCTCTCCGCCCCTCCCCTACTTGCACTCTCTCTCCTTGTACTTTCTCTCTCTCTTTAAAAAATAAATGGATATTTAAAAAATTTTTTTGCATATGTCTTGATTTCTGATCTTTAGCTGAACTTTTACCTGTTTCCCTCCTGGATCTTGTTTGGTTCTCTGGTTTGACTCCTGACATATGTATCTGTCCTACTTGGATTTTCTAGCAAGCCCTGTCCCTGTCCCAGGCCCACATGAGTCATCAGAGTCTTGCCTCAGTCTTCCCTATTCTAGTTTTTTGTCTTGCCCATAGTGTTAGCCCTGAGAATAAGGGAAAACTATCCCTAGGACCTAGACTCTAAGAGTTTTCAGGAAGATCTACCTTTTCCTATGTCTGAGAATCCACTGTTAGAGAGTTAAAGTCTTATAAATATCCCATGTTTCCTAGTGTCCACATGGAAATTCTTTGAGGTATTAATAGATATTAAGTGGAACAAAGAGTTTTGTAGCCAAATAAGTTTTGGGAATGCTCTGTAAGGTTAGTTTCTTGTCTACAAGGTTTCTCAGAGCCTGCAAATGCTATAGATAGGATAAATAAAGGGACTTATACAGTTCACAATCCAGGCCCCAAAACCCTTGGGGCCAGATGTACTCAGAATTCAGAATTGTGCATATTTTAATAAGATAATATAATGAATGTGCTATTTATTCCATAGCATCCCCAGCAGAGTGGAACAGGCCCTGTAATCACATACTTCTGCAGATAGTCACACTAAGTAGGTTAAATAAAGAGTCTGAAAGGAATCAGGACTTTTTTTGACTTTAACATTGTAGATAAAGGATTGTAGATCTGTATATGATTCCTCTAAACATATTTGACCACAAACCCCTTTTCCAGAAGCATCTAACAGGACTAGTGTTGCATAGACTCTTTAAGATACCTTGAGCTATTAGTCTATGATACAACCTTTTCAGGAGAGGAAGCACAACGGGGGCCTTGCCGGTCATTCACATTAGCCTTATCATCTCTCATGACTACTAGAGAAGATGGGGATTCTGACAGTTGAACAAGGAGGAAGAGGTTGAAAATGTTGAGCACCAGAGCAGAAACCACAGATCTTGGGGAGATGGGGGGGGGAGGGGTTCATGGTGCTCAGCCTCCAAGTCCCAATTGAGAAAAGAGACATGAAGACAAGCAGCACTGTAGAAGTATGGTTTGTTTTCTCTTCAATGGCAAGAACTTGTTCTGAGTGTTGCTGAGGAGAGCGTGCCCAGGGCACTCGGAGGGCAAGATGCTAGGTCCCTGGAAAGATAATTTCCTGTTGTTCTGGCTTCTTGTCCCACCCAGAGCAGAGGTGGGGTGGGCGGGGTGGGATGCACGCCTGAGGCTAGTGTCCCCTGGGTAAGGAGGAGGATGTTGCATTCCTGGAGAATTTCCAGGAAGACTTCCTGCTCTGAGAAAAACAACACAACTACAGGAAAAGGCTCTGGGGCCTACGAGGTGGGAGTAATGGCCCAGAATGGAGGTTTTGGAGGGTAGAGACTTGTACAGAGAACAGCTGGGAGCAGAGAAAACTCACTCTTGCCATCCAGCTATGTTTCTCTAGCCTGCTGGGTGCATTTCTCCACTTAAGGGTGATGGGTTGGGAGCTGGAAGAGGGGGGACCAGTAACTTCTGACAGGCCCCTCTTCTTCTCCATTCTGTACTTAGTGTAATATTTCACTGTGGGTCTGGTCCATGGAGGGTAGGGATGGAGAGTAGGCAGTGGACTAGGAGGGCCTCACATTTATGATGGGCCTCAAGTATGGACCTTAAATGTGGGGCTTACGGGGGCACCTGCGTGGCTTAGTCGGTTAAGCGTCTGACTTTCGCTTAGGTCGTGATCTCGCGGTTCGTGGGTTCGAGCCCCGCGTCGGGCTCTGTGCTGACCGCCAGTTCAGAGCCTGGAGCCTGTCTCAGTCTGTGACTCCCTCTCTCTCTGACCCTCCCCTGCTCAGGCTCTCTCTCTCTCTCCTAGAAATAAATTAAAAAAAAAAAAAATTAAATGTGGGGGTTATGTATGCATCACAGAGCTGCACTCAGTCTCACTCATTGGTTGCAGAAAACACGCATCCCAAACTTGTCCCATTACCAGACCATGACAACAGCACACGTAGTGTGCTGTAAAGTATTTTCATACAGTTTGTGAATTGTACCATTATGCAGCAGTGGGTGGGGGAGAGTACCACAAGGTTTAATTTTCTAAGTATAAACTTTCAAAATAAACCACAATTTTAGTAATTTGGGGGGGCATTACAAATATATCAGGAGCCGTAAAAATGGAAATAGTAAACATATGTCTTAAAATAATAACACGGAAGTACTCTGGCTCTGTCTTCACTTCTGAGGGGGATGAGGGGAGCTCTGAGCAGGAGGCTCAGAGTGCCTGTCACAGCTAGGTGCTTGGACTGAGAGCTTCTGAAGTACAGGCTATTATGCCAGCCCCTGGGCCCTGTTGGTAACCCTTCTTTCACCACTCCCGCCAACTCTGGCTCCATCTGCATTACTCTAGCGGCCTCTGCTGGGCTGGGGGTGAAAGCAACCAAGGATAGGGAGGCGCCCAGAACTCTGGCTGGGAAGAAACGCTGGGTGGGATGGCCTAATGGGCAGCATGTGGATCTTGCTGGCAAAGGGGGCTCAGAGAAAATAAACTCTGACTACTTCAAGGTTGTTTATGCCACTCTCTGGGTTTTAGAATTTGTTCTGATAGTGGTGCTGAGGGAGAGAGGCAAGTATAGGTCTGAGGGTAAGATGGCTTAGCCTAGGGAGACATGGTCTGTTGCTGCATGGGGATTAATGACTCCATTCTCTTCTCTTCCGATTCCTGCCTCCATATGGACCATAAAGGGCCTGGCCTCTCTGAGAAGGGCAGACCTCCTCTGTGCAGCTGGTTGGGTCATGAACTCTCTGATTCAGACAGAGGGAACAGGAAGCCTTGCTGAGGCTTCTTGGCTGCAGCTGAGTTCTCTGACCCAGCTTTAACTAAAGAACCTTGTTCCAAGGGCATGCAGGAGCCTTCCCCAGCCAGTTCATAGAAATGCTTCTTCTTGCCCATGGGGCATTCATCCTTGTGAGGTAGATGGAAGCATTCAGGCTTCCAAACACTTCTGTGTACATACTGGTGACCAAGTGGGTCTCAGTAAGTATTTGGGTTAAAAATAACACATGGGAGCCCACAGCTTAGTGCAGCTGCTGTGGCTTGTGACAGAAGATGGTATCAGGTTATTGAGAAAATAGAGCCTTTTAGGTTTAGCGAAGGCTCACTTCACACAGACAGAGGTTTTAGTCAACATGAATAAAGCAGTTTATACTACCACAACTTGCCTTCCCCCCTTCACCCTGTTTCTTATCCAATATTGCGGATGGAAACTTTAAAGAAAAAACAGATTAGTTTCATATGGACTAAGAACACATACATGTGAAGTTTGGGGCCATTAGGTTAGTGGTTCCAGCCTCCCCCAATTCTGTCCTTCTCATTCTGTATTTATTTTTTAAGTTTTTTTTTTAAATGTCTATTTATTTCTGAGAGAATAAGAGTGCTAGTGAGGGAGGTGTAGAGACAGAGGATCTGAAGCAGGCTTTACACTGACAGCGGAGGGCCCAATGGGGGCTCCAACAGAGCTGTGGGGCTCGAACTCATGAACCATGAGATCATAGCCTGGGCAAAGTCAGATGATGAAACAACTGAGTCACCAAGGTGCACCTCTCATTTTGTATACTACTCAGGCAGGTTCAGAGGCTTCTAAATCATGCCCCCGTCTACCCATCTGCTGATGTCGGCACTGGCTGGTCATTGCACAGACCTTTATCATGGTTGTGGATTTCATAGGAGAGACTATATGGTTCTTCCATTATAGGATGGTTGGTGTTTATCAATGGACAGTAAAGAGGAAAAGTATATTTGTGATAATTGTGAAAAAGCCCATTTCCGGAGCAATCTGAGTTTAGGAATCACGTTTGCTCAGACTCAGGATTACTGTCTGGAATATACAGGAAACTCCTGCAGATCAACAAGAAAAAGACCAGAAACCCAATGGAAAAGTGAACAATAGATAGATCAGGAAATCACAGAAGGGGAATCAGAATGGCTTGCCAGTGTGTGAAGAGATGCTCATCTCTGAGAAGCATTCTAAGCAATGCAAATTAAAACCTGATATCATCACTTTGTGTTAATTAGATTGGCAAAAGTTAGACAAGTTGTATATTACCTAGCAAGTGTTGGCAAGGATGTGGGAAAGAGGAACCATGGGTAGAAGTATAAACTTATAGAACCATTCTAGAAGCCATCTCACTCTATTTCACAAGTTTAAATATGCTCTACCCAAAGAGCCAGCAACCCTACTCCTGGAAAAAACTCTCAAACAGGTCCCTAATGGAACATAAACAAGCATATTTGTCAGAGGATTGTGTGCAGAGGTAAATTAGGTGTTCATCACTGGAGAAATGATGAAGTGAAATGTGTGGACACATGCTTTGCGGTATTGTGCAGAAGTCACACAGAATGAAACAGATATATGTAGAGCCACGCAACAATATTAAATTCTATGTCATGTGAGGAAGAAATACACTAAAATTTATGGTATAATACCATTGATGTACGCTAACATCACATCTATCCACAAAAGAACACTATGTATCTTTTAAGAATGCCTATATACCCAAAGATATGTATTAAATGCATGATAGAGAGTGCCCCTGATGAGGTGGGAAGAAGGATGTGTGAGTAGGGAGATGAAGGGGGGGAAAAAATAAAAGAAGGCACCTACCTACTGANGCCCAAAGTTGGTCAACAATAAGGACATCTGGAGCTTAATGATTAGAATAGTTGGTGGCTGTATAAAATTTGGATAGACATTTCAAAGGAAGACCCATGAAGATCATCACAAAATGTTTCAGGCATCTTGGAGGCATTTTAAAGTGACATAGGGATTGTAAGAGTGAGAAAGCAGGTAAAGGCTTAGGCTCCCAGGTGACATATTCAAGAAAGTCATGGGGTTGGAATTGCAATAGAAAGCATAGGGGAGATGCACACTGAGAGAAGCCAGAACACAGTGGATCCAGGCCAGTCCTGGGTGAGATGCCTCCTAACCAGGCAAGATTCCTGGCTGGATTTACCTTACTCAGAAAAAGGGCAGTGAGCAGGGTTTGTCTGACCAAAGGAGTCCTTAGAGAGACCTCATATCTATGGGGTCCCCCAAAGGCAGTCTATGGAGAAGCACATAACAAAAGTAAATATTTGACCTGAAAGCAAGGAGATTAAAAAATGAAGGAAGAAACCCTGACTCCATGTTAGTGCTACATGCAGTAGGAAAAGAAGAGGAGCAACTTGAGAAGCAGATGGAATTTATGAAAACCTATTTGTCTCAAAGCATTGTGGTATCCTGGAACACAAAAAGGACATAAGATGGAAAAACCGGTAAAATCGAACAATGTCTAAATTTAGGTTAATAGTACTGTACTGGTATTAATTTCTTAGTTTTGACCATGGACGACCTTTAGGTGTATGTAAGGTGTTAATTTTAGGGCAAGCTGGGTGAAGGCTATATAGGAATTCTCTGACTCCCTTTGCAACTTTTCTGTACATCTAAAATTATTCCAGGGGTACCTAGGAGGCTCAGTCAGTTAAGCATTTGACTCTTGACTTTGGCTCAGGTCATGATCTCACGGTTCGTGAGTTTGAGCCCTGCATCAGGCTCTGTGCTGACAGTACAGAGCCTGCTGGGGGTTCTCTTTCTCTCTTCTCTCTCTCTCTCTTCCCCTTCCTACCTCTCAAAATAAGTAAATAAACTTAAAAAATGAAAGTATTCCAAAGTAAAATGTTTCTTTAAAAAAGTGGAAGTCAGTTCCAATCCAAAGGTATATAAAAAGAAACAAAAAATAGGTAAATATATCAATCAAATATATATAATATATTTTTGCATACATATGTGTTTGTAGATGAAAAATTATAAAGTTTAGGAAAATGTACACCAGAATGTTTTTTATTTCTATGCCATATTATTACTAAGATGTGTACATTACTAAGATGTACTTTTTTGTATTGTCTAAATTTTATAATAAAATAGGTAAATGTTATAATTGTGAGAAAAAAACCCTCATTTGGGCCTTCCTAAAAGAACAGGGTTAAAAAAAAAAAAAAGAAAAAGAAAAGGGTTCTAAGCTCACAGGACTCCCTCCCTAGATGTCTTGCACAGATTCCAGCCTCCACTGGGTCCCAGATACATCCTCTTCCAGGGTCAGGTTTGAGTAAATCTCCTGCAGATGAGCAGCTTTCCTCTCCTGCTGCAGGATCCACACTGAATAAAAATGTGTGGCCCTGGGGATGTTCAGGGAAAAGCTTGGATACTATTATTGGTTGTTAGAGATCTCTGAGCATGTTTGCATATCTGGTTGTTACATGTATGCAATTGTATAGTATGGACTATAAGTATAGACTGATAGTATTTATTCTTTCTTTCTTCTTTTTTTTAATGTTTATTTTTTTTGAGAGAGAGAGAAAGAGAGAGAGACAGAGCATGAGCAGGGGAAGGGCAGAGAGAGAGGGAGACAGAATCTAAAGCAGGCTCCAGGCTCTGAGCTGTCAGTACAGACCCTGATGCAGGGCTCGAACTCACGAAACATGAGCTCATGACCAGAGCTGAAGTCAGACGCTTAACCGACTGAGCCACCCAGGTGCCCCTCTTCCTTTCTTTTTTATCTTTCGTATTGCTTAATTACGAAGATAGTTAATATATATGTGCAGTGTAACAAATTTGGAAAACATACATGTGTAACTAAAAAGGTAGAAATCCTTCATATATGGCTCAAGGACGTTTTTTAAAAATAGACTTTCTAAAAGAATATTTTTAAGTTCACAGCAAAACTGAGTGGAAGGTACAAAGATTTCCCATATACTCCCTACATCCATCCATATACAGCCTCCCCCGGTATCAACATTCCCCACCAGAGTGGTATATTTGTTACAATCAATGAATCTACATTGATATACCATTATCACCCAAAGCACATGGTGTACCCTAAGGTTCACTCTTGGTGTCGTACATTCATGGGTTTCAATAAATATATAATGACATGTGTCCATCATTTTCATATCATACAGAGTAATTTCATTACCCTAAAAATCCTTTGTACTTCACTTAGTCATCCCTCCCTTTACATTTTTCATATCAGTAATAGATACATATTTGTCATTCTTTTGAATGGTTACATAATATTCTATTGAATGATGTACCACTTGAGGCATTTTCTAAACCTCTGCAATACAAATGATGCATCCACAGGCACACTTTGCATCTATGCCTTAGTGCAGTTTTGCTATTTCTGTCGATAGATTCTTTCAGTAGGATGGTTGAGTCACACAGTATTACAATTTTGATAGAGACTCTAAAAGCATTTATTTATTCAACACATATATATTGGGTGTGATTTTGTGTCAGGCATTTATGAGACCCTAGGAATTCAGCTATGAACAAAACGACACAGGCTCATCCTGTGTCACTGAACAAATATTATTACTAAACAAATAATTACATGAATCAATATATTACTGCGATTGTGGTAACTTCTTTGAAGAAAAAGAACAGAGTTGTCAGAGAATGTAGACAGAGAAGTCTAATTTATACTAGGGGTTTAGAGACAGCCTCCCTGAAGCTGAGAATTAACGGGTGAGTAGGAAGACTAGAGAGACTGAGGGTCGGAAGGATGACTGGGGAAGAAGGGTCATTCCAGACAAGAAAGGCCTGTGTAGAGGCCCTCAGGTGGACAGTATGCTGAGCTGGAGGAACATGAGGGCCAGTGTCAGGGAGAAAATCTGGAGTTGAGGCTAAAGAGGAAGGCTGGGCCAGGCCACACTTTGCCCTCTAGACTGCCTGATTTATAGTCTCCCCAGCGGAACATGAAGGGTTCCATTTTCTGCACCTTTGATACCAGCAGTACTTAGAAGTGTTCTCTTCCCTCCATTCTATTACTGTGTGAACATTCCCTGATTGCTGTCTTTGCTTGCTTTTAATAAAAGCCTTTTTGAAAAGTGAGGAACAGCTCATGTTGAGATTGTCAGATTCAAAATGCACATTAAATTTCCTTCTCAACATTAACCAAATTCCCTAAATCCCTGTGCATCCCAGCATATTTCTTCTATTTTAGGACTTGAAGTATGAGAGAAATTTCCTGTTTCTGCAAAATCAATTTGTTCATCTAACACAAATGATGCTTGCTCCATTCAGCTCATGTTCTGGAACCTCCCTCTGGGGGTCCTGGATCCTGCCTTGTTTTAGCCAATGAGATGCAAGGCCTGGGTGGGAGGGAGAGTGCTGGAAAGTTTAGCTTTAAATTCATACTTTCTAGTAAATCCTTGATGCTTCAGGTGCTGTCAAGTATGTGCCTCCCAGTCTATATGTCTCCTCTGGGCCCCCACAGCATTGTGGGATACACCTGTCATTGTGAGCGCCACACTGATATTTATTTTTTCCTATTGGTGCCCAATAAATATTTTTTGAATGGATATATTGTATCAGTAAAGGGTTAGAAAACATCTAAATCATGGTACATCATTCAATGGAATACTATGCAAGCATCCAAAAAATGCGATTGGGGCACCTGAGTGGCTCAGTCACTTAAGTGGCTCAAGTCATGATCTCAGTCTGTGAGTTTGAACCCCCCGTTGGGCTCTGTGCTGACAGCTCAGAGCTTGGAGCCTGCTTCGGATTCTATGTCTCCCTCTCTCTCTTCCCCTCCCCCACTCATGCTCTGTCTCTCAAAAATAAATAAACATTCAAAAAGAATGAGTTTGATATATATCTATTGATATAGCAAGTTGTCCATGAGTTACTAAGTGAAAAAAGCAACACGTATAGTACAGTCTTCTTTTTATTCCTAAAAGTTGTGTACACACGTATACACATACATATATGGAAGACATCTATCTATTTATTTATACATTTCTGGATTATATGAATTTGATATAGTGCACATGTTACTTTTGTAATTAAAAGAACAAAAGAATGAATGAATAAAGGACTGTTTACGATTCCCAGAAGGGTAGATGGAGAAGGAAACTCTGTCCTTAAGTTTCTATCCCTGACCTATTTACTAAGACTTTTTCTTCTAACTTATATTTAAATAATAATGGGGGGAAAAAAAGAGACATTTCTAAAGGGTGTTCATGATATAATAACTAAAAAACAGGCTCTGAACAACATGACCCCATTTTTGGAAAAAGAAATTGTATACATATAGAAAAGGGTCTGAAAGCATATTGCTGATAGGGCTGTCCCTGGGTGTGGCACAGACTGGGGGAAACCTCTACTTCTATTGCTTGAATATTTTATAATATGCATATATTTCTTTAACTAATGGAGCCAATAAGGAAGACTTGCTTTCCTTTTTTTTTCACTATTACCATACTTCCTTTTCTTGTAAGATTTATTCATTAATTCAGTAAATCTTTATTGAACAACTGCTATCACACCACTGCCTGACACAGTGCTTGGAGGTTTTCTTCTTAAGGAACTCACAGTCTGATGAGGAAGACTCACAAGAAAACAATGTGATGTTAGTGTTACGACAAGTGTTATGAGGTCATCCGTCTCGCCAGGAGAGTCAAGGAATGATCAGAGAAGACTTCATAGAGGAGACGTTCCTTATGCTGAGTGTCAGAGAATGAAGAGAAGTTTGCTAGTTGGACTAGGTGAGAAAGGGTATTCCAGAGAAAAAGGATACCCTACAGAGAAGCACCTTGTATAAAAATGTGGAAGAGTAAAAGGAGATATCTTGCTCATGAACTTTAAATAGGTCAGTGTGGTAAGAGCATAGAGGATGTGAGGAAAAGATGGACGGGAAAAACAGCCACTCTAAGAACAGTAAGAAGCCTCTGAAGAACCTTGTGTAAGATAGAGTGCAGGCATCGCTGCCTCATTTAATAGTTTATAAGACTAAGTCACAGAAGGTTAAACAACTTGCTCAGAGGTCACATGAGGGGACGAGGTCAAGCTACAAAATAGTTCTAGGGTTTTTATGCCTCAGGCGACAGTGCTTCCTGGGCCAGGACAGCCTTGAGAGCCTTCTGATGTTCTGGCTTGAACCACTCCAAGTTGTTAGCAGCAAAGAACAGACCCAGCTTCACAGTAGGCTCTGACCACACTGGCCACACACTTGGCACAGCCTTGTACCAGAAGCCACAGGAGAGCTTTCTCTAAGAGAGCTTTTCCTAGAAAATGGCATGTGCACACTCATCTTGACTTTGACGGGCACACCTCAGAAATGATGGAGGAGGCAGAGCTCCTGGCACGTAGCTGTCCTGGAAAGCCACTTTCCATTTTTGCTGCCAGCATGTAAGTGGTACTTAAGCCACTTGTTCCCATCCAAGATTGAGAGCCATGGACATTGCAGGAGCTTTATGATGCTGCATAGGTTCTGGAATGGGAAAGAGCTGATTCTTACACTCATTTTAATGGCTAAAATGAAAACACCAACAATTCCATGTATTGGCAGGGATGTGGAGCAACTAAACTGTTCAGCGGTGTTTAATATTGAATCAAATATTGGCAGTATTTAATAAAGTTAAACTTATTACTACCTAGGAAAAATGTTCATGGCAGTGTTATTCGAAAGGGCCTAAAACTGGAAACAACCTAAATATTCATCAACAAGAGGATAGATAAAAGTAAATTGGGTGGTATATTCATAAAATCAAATACTGTTCAGCAATGAAAAGGAAAAAACTGCTGATACATATAACAGTGTGGACAAATCCAAACACACTCTACTGAGCAAAAGAAGCCAGATGTAAGAGTATGATTTCATTCACATGAAGTTCAAGAATAGGCAAAATGAATCTATGAGGATAGAAGTCAGAATATTGGTTACCTTGGAAGTTAGAGGGAGAGAGAAGCAAGTCTTATTCTAATTCCCAGTTCTACCACTGTGACTCCTGGAATTTTAACATTTATGATCCCTTTACCTCACCTATAAAATGGGGATAATAATAATACTGTTCTCAAAGGGTGGTTTTTATTTTTTTATTAAAAACTTTTTTAAATGTTTATTTTTGAGAGACAGACAGACAGAACATAAGCGGGAGAGGGGCAGGTAGAGAGGGAAACACAGAATCTAAAGCAGGCTCCAGGCTCTGAGCAGTCAGCACAGACCCTGACATGTGGCTTGAACTCACGGACCACGAGATCATCACTTGAGCTGAAGTCGGCTGCTTAACTGACTGAGCCACCCAGGTGCCCCTCTAAGTGTATTTTTTAAATTAAATTTGTATTTTCATTTTACTGTAGTAAGAATAGTTAACATAATATCTATTCTTAACAGATTAAAAAATTTTTTAATGTTTATTTATTTTTGAAGGAGAAAGAGATAAAGTGTGAGCAGGGGAGGGGCAGAGAGGGAGAGAGAGAGAGAGACAGAATCCGAAGCAGGCTCCAGGCTCTGAGCTGTCTGCCCAGAGCCCGATGCAGGGCTCCAACTCACAAACGGTGCATTCATGACCTGATTTAATAATGGCTTAACCGACCGAACCACCCAAGTGCCCCATACTTAACAGATTTTTGTGTACAACACAATATTGTGAATTATAGGTACAATGTTGTATAGGAGATTTCTAGAACTTATTCCTTTTGCATGACTGAATCTTTAAACCTATTGATTAAACCTATTGATTAGCAACTTCCCAGACTTCCCCTGGCAACCACTATTCTGTTTTCTGCTTCTACAAGTTTGACTATTTTTGATACCTTATATATATATACAATCATGCAGTATTTGTCCTGTGGATGGCTTCTTTCACTTAACATAATGTCCTCAAGCCTCAATCATGCTCTCATATATTTTTAAAGGTTTTTTTAAAGGCTGAATAATATTTCATTGTATGTATATATACATTTTCTTTATCCATTCATCCTTCAATGGACATTTAGGTTGTTTTTACATCTTGACTATTGTGAAATATGTTGCAGGAGACACAGAAGTGCTAATATTGATTCGTGATCCTGATTTCAATTCTTTTGGATCAATACCCAGAAGTGGGATTGCTGGATGACACAATAGTTTTATTTTCAGTTTTTAAAAAGTTTTTATACAAATTCCAGGGTCGCCTGGGTGGCTCAGTGGGTTAAGCATCTGACTTAGGCTCAGGTCATGATCTCACAGTTTTTGAGTTTGAGCTCTACATCAGGGTCGGTGCTGACAGCTCAGAGCCGAGAGCCTGCTTTGGATTCTATATCTCCCTCTCTCTCTGCCCTTCCCCCCACTCACATTCTGTCTCTCAAAAAATAAATAAACTTAAAAAAATAAATTCCAGTTAGTTAACATACGGTGTAATGCTAGTTTCAGGTGTACAATATAGTGATTCAACACTTCCATACATTACCTGGTGTGGTCACAAGTGTACTCCTTAATCTCTATCACTATTTGACCCATCCACCCATGCCTTCCTGTCTGGTAACCATCAGTTGCTCTCTCTACAGTTTTGAGTCTGTTTCGTGGTTTTTGTCTCTCTCTCTCTCTCTTCCCCCTTTATTTGCTTGTTTTGTTCTTAAATTCTACATATGAGTGAAATCATGTGGTATTTGTCTTTCTCTGGCTGATTTATTTTGCTTAGCATAATTCTCTCTAGCTTCATTCATGTCATTGCAAATGGCAAGATTTTTCTTTTTTATGGCTGAGCAATATCCCATTATATATATTATATATATACCATGTCTTCTTTATCCACTCATCAGTTGATGGACACCTTTTTGCATTCCCACCAGCAGGGTCCAAGGGTTCCAGTTTCTCCACATCCTCACTAACACTTGTCTTTTGCATAGCACTTTTTTTAAGAGTCTAATAAGATAGTGCACAAAAATCTCTTAGTCTAAAACCCTGAAAAACATCCAGAGTCTGGCAAAAATTATTCTCACAGATGGTCCCTCACTCACCACCTACCAGGAACAGGCCCCTGAAACCTCCCCCTCCCCCCCCCGAAAAAACCCAGTTCCATTTCCGGTTAGCAGTGCTTCCAAGTCCCACGCCCGCTAAATGCTGTCACGCTTACAGAATCCATGAGGCTCCCATGACTAGAAAGAAGTTTCATCCAATTCTGAACAGGAAGTAGGAATGGCAGCTGATAATCTGTGACCTGAATATAGCTATCCATTATCTCACTGTGGTTTCTTGTTTCTCTGACAGAGGAAACACCCACGACTTTCTTGAAGTTATTCTAAACACTCAGTTCCTTGTTTTAGCTCTGGCAGGATAATGTTACCCTTGAGCACTCCTGTGCTTTGGGCTGTGGCCTCCCTGCCAGCCTGTGGCTCCCAGCTCAGCAGCCAACCTGTAGGGAAACTATCGCCTCCAGTTGGGGGGCAGTGATAGGAGCAAACCAGGAACGAGGGCAACAGTATCTATAGCTATTGGAAGGGGGGAATAAACAAAGCCAGAAACCTTAACTACAGCATCCACTTTTTGTTCTTCTTCAAGAAGCCAGCCAGGCAGAACTGACATGCTGGGAGAGTATGTGTCACCAGCTTCTCATCATCACTAGTTTCTAAAGCAGAATTTTTAATTTTTTATATATTTTACGTTTTTTTTTTAAATGTATGTTAAGTAGGCTCCATGTCCTACTTGGACTTGTGGCTTGAACTCATGACTGTGAGACTGATAGAGTCATGTGCTCTACTGACTGAGCCAGCCAGGTGCCCCAATCATCATTAGTTTCTAAATTGCTCTCCATCTCTGGATGCTTCTCTCTGGTTCTGTTCTTCTCAGGAAAGTAAATCTGTCCTAGTGGGTCCACCCTCTAGGTGAGGAGCAGAGCCCAAGACCACGTCTCAGGTCTGAGCAGAAAAGGGTTGTTGACTCTTGGTTTTGTAAAACTCAGAGTCCAGGAGGCTTTTGACCAAGTTATATAGTAGGCAGCCTATATAGTAGGCGGTCTTCTGTCCAGCCTGCTCTCTTACCAAAGCTTTTGTCACTTACTACACCTGGGAAATCATTCATTCTGAAGAATTATGTCATGTGTTGCTCTTTCAAGAGTACTTATATTTAAAAGAAGAACTCTCAAGACGCTAATGCTTAAATCAAAGGACTCCATCTCTAAATGACTTCAGGGGAGCAGTGTTTGGCTGGGCAGGGCAAGCCTCAGGACTCTCTTCGGCCCCCTGGTGGCCATCACTTCTTAGTCAGTTCTCCAGATGTAGATGACACAGCATGACTCTCCTTTTAAAGGAATTTTTTTTTCTGAAGAGGAACAGAAAGGTGGAACTCCTGTAATTTGATAAGAACAGAATGGGGAAGCTGTAAAATCAGGTGGCCGCACAGCCCAGGAAAATGTGTTCAAAAGCTGTTTTCACAGGCCCAGAGCTCATGCTCAGAGCTGGAGAGCCCCCAGAAGGCTGGAGGAGTAGAGGGTCACACAGGGATTCTGAGACACAGTGAAAGCAACACCACATTGGTGGGCATGAAGCCAGATTTCTGAGGGCTGGGCTCTGCCACCTGCCAGTCAAGCTGCCAGTCAGTCTGAGCGGTCCTTAACCTCTCCAGAGCTCATTCTCTTCAATGAAAATACTCCAGGCAGGAGAAATACACACTGAGATGTTGACAGTGGTCCACTCAGGGTGTGGGATTACAGGTGAAGTCGGTTTCTTCTTAATGCTCTATCAGAGTTTCATTAGAGATGCAGAACTACTAAGAATGACATAGAGTCAGTGGTTTATTATAAGGGATTTGAGGTTATGCAATTATGAGAGCTGCTTGTGTGCAGTTGCTGCTTATGTTTCTGGTGCTGGGCCTGAAGTTCAGGCCCCAGGAGCATAGTAGTCAGGAAGAATGAAGAGACATGAAGTATGGGAGAATGAGGGAAAACTGGAACTTGCGAGAAAGATGTGGCACCCACAAGGGTGAAGTGGAACTTGCATCAGTCTCACACTGCCTCCACAACCTCCAACTTCAGCAATGCCGGTGACGTGCAAAAGGAGCTGGGTCTTTTGACATGGAGCTAAACATGGAGCTGACATTTGGCCGGGGAGCTGAACAAGTTGAAGGACAAGATCTGGTGGGAGCTCTGAGTCCAGCTGCTTTCCCATGCCAACAAGGTGAACGGCAGATTTGAAACAATGTGTGCGAGTTGCAAGGGTGCCTGCCTTTATGCAAACCTTCTGAGCATAAACATGGATGCTTCACTTCTTCATGTCTTAATATTCTTTCTTTTTTTTTTAAGTTTATTTATTTTGAGAGAGAGATAGAGGCAGTGTGAGTGGGAGAGGGGCAGAGAAAGAGGGAGACAGAGAATCCCAAGCAGGCTCCTTACTGTCAGCATGGAGCCTGATGTGGAGCTCAAACTCATGAAAATGTGAGATCATGACCTGAGTCCAAACCAAGAGTCAGTCTCTTTACGGACTGAGCCACCCAGGTGCCCTTTATGCAAATTTTCTTTTGGCCAACGCTAGCCTAGAATCAGACAAAGAAAAAGACTTCTGAAAAACATAGTTCCAATTTAGCTAAATTGACATGTACAAAGCCACCACAATTCCTTTCTGTACTTGCCATACCTCCTTCAATTAGCATGTATTACTTCAATAACCAGGAAAACAAAATCTTAAAAAGTTCCTAGAATATCCAAATGGCTAATAAATATATGAAAAATACTCCATCACTAATCAACAGGAAAATGCAAATTAAGAGCACAATAGGATACCTGTACACATCACACCAGAGTGGCTAAAATAAAAATGACGGACAACATCAAGTGTTTGTGAGGACATGGAGCAACCAGAACTCTCATACATTGCTAGCGGGAGTGTAAATTCATTACAATCACCTTGGGAAAATGTCTGATAATATTTACCAAAGTTGAACATATGCATACCCTATGATAAGCAATTGCATTTCTAGAAAAACATAGGTTCACTAAAAGACATACACAAGAATGCTCATAGTCATACTATTTGTAATAGCCAAACGCCAGAAACAATTCAAATGTCCATCAACAATAGAATGGATAAATCATGGTGAATTCATGTAATGGAGTATTAGATAACAATGGGAATAAATAGTCTATAACTCCATACAATAATAAGAGTGAATATCATATATATAATGTTAAGTAGAAGAAGCCAGACAAAAAAGAATACATATTTATAATTCTGTTTATGTCAAGTTCAAAAACAGGAAAGATTAATCTATGGTTTTAATTTATGAATAGGAATTACCCTTGAGAAACTAGTGACTGGAAGAGGTCAAGAGAGGGCTTCTGGTGTGTTAGTGACATTTTGTTTCTTCATTTAGGTTTTGGTTATACGAAGGTGTTTCCCGTTTGAAAATTTATAGAGCTGTATATTTATGATTTGTGCACTTTTCTGTATATGTATATGTGTATGCATATGTATACTTCCACAAAAAGTTAGCAAAAAGAAAAAGAAAAAATTAATAATCTCTGGTTTAGGAAACTCACAAATTACGTCACAAATTGAGGAGATTCAAATGCAATAATGTGGATTCAGTGCTTGGATTACAGTGCTGAGGAATACATAGATATAGGAATAAGGACGGAGAATATAATATTTAACCCAGGTTGGTATCTTCTTTTTAATCATAGTAAAATATGTGTAACATAAAATTTACCATTTTATGGCTTGGAGTATTTTAAGAGAATATGTGTGCTGCTATGTGTGGCAGGGGAGGTGCTAGTTAGTGAGAAGTAAGAAGGAAAGACAGGTTTCCTGAGTCCCTGATTAGTTTCGGTGATGCCTGCCTCAGTTTGTTCTGCTTGCTCAGCTGAGGTCTCATGACCAAGCAGGGTAATTCACTGCTCCTTGAAGTGAGTAACTCTTCATTGGCTGTGGGGGATTCTCCAGCCCCCTGAAGTCTGGCTAGATCTGATGACAAGAGCTCCTATGAACTCCAAAGTGCCATTGAATACAGATCCCACTCTGTTCCCCTCACGACCCCAACACACACATTTCACTTCACCAGTGACTATCTCTACCCCTGAAGCTCTTTTCTTCATCAGCAGCCATGAGAAAGATCAAGAGAATCCCAAGCAGGCTCTGTGCTGTCGTCGCAGAGCCCAAAGTGGGGCTCAATCTCACAAACTACAAGATCATGACCTGAGCCGAAATCAAGAGCTGGATGCTTAACCAACTGAGCCACCCAGGTGCCCTGAAACTCACAGCTCTTAAATACATACACTGGAGTAGAGGCCAAGTATAACAGAAAATCCTGTCCCTAATACCACTGGAGAGAAACAATTGAGTGCCTACTATGTGCTTGGCATGACACTCCCAGAAAGATACCCATGCCTCTTAGAGGCCAGCAGAGGGCTCAGAACTTATCCAAGTGCAGGTTCTTTGAGCTAGAGATTTTTAAGGGGAAGAGAAATCTGGATAAATTACAGTGGGTAACTCATTCTCCCTCTTCCTGGAAGCCCAAACAACTCAGATTTTATTATACTAAAATCAGATTAAAATAAACACCACACACATGCATGTAAAGGGAGGTCTGGAAAGATAATACAGTGGTTACCTTTGAGTGGTGGACAAGGGTTGATATTTCCATCTTCCTTGTACTTTTAAGGAAGCCTGTGCAATACTTAAGCCTTAGGAGAGCAAGCACTTGGGTTCAAATCTCAGCTTTGCTGTGGACTGGCTATGTGACTTTGAGCAAGTTACATCACCTGTATGAACTTTAATTTTATTATATATAATTGGGGGATGATAATAAACCTACCTGAATAAAATGATGCACATTAAGTGTTTTCATATGGTGTCTTATACAAAGAAAACACTCCATAAGTGGGAGATGTTATTGCTATATTTCCATATATTTTATATTTTTCACCCAACATTAAAAAAAAAAAAAAAAAGAACAAGGACAGTCCTGAAAAGAAAGAGAGTTTGTAAGAAGGCATGTGGAGACTTAGGAGATGTGGACAAAATGAGGGAGTGGCTCAGCCATGGAGTGGGGGTAGGGGTTGAATTGGACTATGAGCCTCTCTTTTTTGGCTTCCAGCTGAGGATCTATATCTTTCTGCCCTGGGTTACTGCTCCCTGCACCCTAAGCTCAGACAAAAGAGCAATTGCCCCAATTAGCTCTACTCTGGAAACATCTCTGATACTAGAGAATCCTGGGGCACACTGGCTACCAGAGAGTTTCTTGCCGTGATCTGGGTACAGAGTGACCTGACCAGCTCAGCACAAGGTTCTATCATTTCATTTCTTGTTCTGACATGCTGTGTCTGTGAGTACTGCTTTAAAAAACCTCTAAAGTTTAGCCCTTTGAAATCATACCTCTTTAGTCTCTGGTGCTGGCAAGTCATTTTACTTTTTACTAAGTGTTTATTTATTTATTTTGGGAGAGAGAGAGAGAGGAAGTGTGCTAGTATAGGTGAGTGCACAATTAGGAGTGAGGGGAGGGCAGAGAGAGGAGAGAGACAATCACAAGCTTGCTGCACAAGGTCAGTGCGGGGCTCAGTCTCACAAACTGTGAGATCATGACCTGAGCTGAAATCAAGAGTTGGACGCATAACTGACTGAGCCACCCAGGAGCCCCTATTTTACTTTTAATAAGACATTCACTGCTATGACCTCATCAAAATAACTCTAGAAAAGGGACACAGTCCTCAGAGGAGGCATCCTCCCTCCTTTTCTGGGGTTGTTCCTTTTCCTTTAAGTGAATACTTGCTCTGGCTCTTCACGCCTGGCCTGGCATTCAGCACACACTGTGGGTTTTGCCTTTTGTCACACTGAGCATGCCTCCTGCAACCGTGGCTGGGGCACACATTCTCCCATATTTGGGAGTAAGCTGGAGACTTGGCGGCATGTGGGTTTCTGTTTAAAATTCCAAAGCCAGCGGGGCGTATATTATCCATTTCCTCAAATCCAACATGCTGTAAAAGCATGAGTCAGAGTCGGATAAGCTTCTTCCCAGGGGAAGTTATGTCAGTTCGTTAGTGAATGTAATTAAACAAGGATAATGTTCACTGGCATTAGCTGCAGATTAATGCAGAAAAAAACAAAATCTCTGTCTTGAGTTTACAATCTTCCTGCCAAGATAGGACAACTTCCCCTAGTGTCACTGATCAGGGAAGGCAATCCAATCTTAATGTAATTTGAGGGGCATAGGAAGACCCCTCCATCAATAGTCTCCTTCCACATAAATAAAAAATGCAGATATTAGGAACTTTTGGGTGCCTCAGTCGGGTGAGCATCTGACTCTTGATTTTGGCTCAGGCCATGGTCTCATGGTCGTGGGATCAGGCCCTCTTTGGACTTTGCGACAACAGTGCAGAGCCTGCTTGGGATTTCCTCTCTCTCTCTCTCTGCCCCTCCCCTGCTTGTGCGCTTATGTGTGCATGTGCACTCTCTCTCTCCCTTTCTCTCTCAAAAATAAATAAATAAATAAAAATGTTAGGAACTTTGGGAGAGGGATGTATATTTGGATTATTTTTAAGGTATTTTGTGAGGAGGGTTACATGTTTGGAAATCTCAGTGAGGATTATTTTATTTGATTTAATCCATCATCACTCAGAGCCAGGTGGTTAAGAGCAGACTCTAGGGGAATGGAACATAGGACAGATAAAATTTGACAAGCACTGGGAATGATGGTCACCTTATTGTGCTTTGCATACGAATGAGTCTTCTGGGGGGAGGGGGTTCCCTCCAGGAAGCCCAGAAGCAACACCAAGGCTGAGGGCTCCAGAGGGGCTGAGGGGGTGAAGGTACCAGGAAGGAAGTTAGGAAACGAGGGGTATGTCTAGAGGTCATTGGAAACCCATGGTTTCTATGACACACTTTAGCCTAGACAAGCCCTTTCCACAATCATGGAAATCACAAAATAAAAAGTCAATTCTGGAAAGGCTATTGGAGGTCATTTAGTTCAACTTCTCTTCAAAGAAGAGCAAGTTGAGGCTCACCCAGAGAGGTTAAGTAATTTGCCCAAGTTCACCCAGTGGCAGAGTTGAGACTTTTGTCTCCTCTTTTCATCTTTCTACCAAGCTGCTCCAGCAACAACAAAGCTAACACTCAGGCCGATCTCATTGGCTCATTCTGAAAATATCCACTTGGTCCTGCCTTTTCAAATATAAGCTCTGTGCGGGCGACGAGAAGCAATGTTAAATCCTATCTGAGAAACTAAAGTCTCCCGCCACTCAGGTCCCTCCTGGCTTCAACAACATAGTTTCAAAATGCATTTTTTTTCTTCATTCCAGTAAAAAATGAGGTAAATTTCATATAACTGAGATACAAAGCTTATTGCTAACTAGAACAGCTTCTGGGGTTAAAGAAAAAGAGTTTCGTAAATGTTCTTTTAACGATTTGATGAAGCATTCCCCACCCCCCCAATCCCCCACCTTCCACTTGAGCAAAGTATTTAGAAATATACTTGATCTTTTTGTCATTTCTCTGTGTTTTAGTGTTTTTAAGTGCCCCTTCTGATGTAGCTCAAAGCATTTTGTTTTTCTTAAATGTGAGATTGTATTCTTTCTGCCCAGATAGGATGGAAAGGACTTTCCCAAATAAGGAAGTTTTGCTGGAGTGTGTGGCTCAGGCAGCAGCAGTTGCTACCATCCTAACTTAGTCAGATACAGTGGGTCCACTAAGCCAGGAAGCATTTAAGGACTCATTAGCATTTTTGCACAGCTGAACTTTGGAGGTCGGAGGTGCCGCCAGCAGGTGGTTGTGGCAACCAGGGATGTGAGAACAAAAATTGTAGAGAAGGCAAAGTTTGGTTTCAGCCCACTTCTGTTCTCCACATTCCCTGCTTCCCAGCCCCAGAGTCCTGCAAGTGTTTGTTCTCTCTTCAGGACAGAGAGTAGATGCTCTGGTTTTTTGGAATCGGATAGATACGAGTTAGAGTTCTGGCTCTCCACATATAATCTGTGTGATTTTCAGTAAGTTAACTTTTTTTTTAAGCCTTTTTCCTTTCTTTTAAAGTAAAAATGGGGGCATCTGGGTGGATCAGTCAGTTAAACGTCTGACTTTGGCTCAGGTCATGATCTCTTGGTCCAAGAGTTCAAGCCCCTTGTCCGGCTCTGTGCTGACAGCTAGGAGCCTGGAGCCTGCTTGGGACTCTGTGTGTGTGTGTGTGTGTGTGTGTGTCTCTCTGCCCTTCCCCCCACCTTTCAAAAATAAACATTATAAAAAATCTAAAGAAAAATGATAGTGCTTATTTCATGGTATTTTTATGAGCAGTAAATAACCTACTAAATGCAATGTATGTAGTGTGTCCCAGTTTCCCTTTTTAGGCTCTAAAATTACTTGTTTTTTATCATTTGTAAAGTACCTCCTCACTACCAGAACACCTTAGTCTGTACTTAACCAGGGGTTAAGAGGAAAGTGTGATTATTAAAGTAATTTGTGATAATGTGTAAGTGACTACAATAAAAATTTATTAGCCCATATGAATTTCTGACTTCTGTAAAAAGGGATGTTGTTGCAAGTGAAATGAAGAATTTCCTTGCAATAATGAAGATATATTTTCTTTTGTAATGCTCCTTAATTTATATCTCTATGCCTTTCTCCACCTGCCCCTAAAGCCTACTCAGCCTTCTAGGGTAAAAAGAGGCAAATGCTCCATAAGAATCTATATGGTTCTGGGAACTTGATAAACAGGATCATTTTTTTTCTAGATAGAAGAATGGTAATCATCATATTTTCAAAAATATTGAAAAGCACATACTTTTTTAGACTGCAAAGCTTAGATCATAATATACTGAGAATCTTTGACAGAAGTTTTTTTTTTTTTTTTTTTAACCTGAACAGCAAGAGCCTGTTTTCAAGGCCATACCCAAATAGGACAACAATTAACCCAAGACCAAGTAGATCTTAAGAGAGCCTTGATGTAAAACAATCTGGCAGTTTCTCAAAAGGTTAAATATATGGACCAGTAATTCTACTCTTAGGCATATACCCAAGAGAAGTGAAAACATATGTTTATACTAAAACTTGCATGTGAATGTGCATAGCAACACTATTCAAAATAGCCAAGAAGTAGAAACATCCCAAATGTCCATTGATTAATGAATAAAGAAAACATGGCACATCTGTACAATGGATTATTATTCAGCCATAAAAAGAAAGGAAGTACTGATACACACTGCAACATAAACTTTGAAAACATTGTCATAAATGAAAAGTCTGACACAAAAGGCCACATATTATATGAAATTTCCAGAATAGGCAAATTCATGGAGACAGAAAGTAGATTAGTTGTTGCCTAGGGCTGGAGTGAATAGGGGAATGTTTGTTTGTTTTGTTTCTGTGATTCTTTAAATTATTGTAACAATTTTAATGTTTATTTTTGAGACAGACATAGAGACAGAGCATGAGCAGGGGAGGGGGAGGGGGAGAGAGAGAGGAAGACCCAGAATCTGAAGCAGGCTCCAGGTTCTGAGCTGTCAAGCACAGAGCCCAATGTGGAACTTGAACTCAAGAACCCTGAGATCATGACCTGAGCTGAAGTGGATGCCTAACCGACTGAGCCACCCAGGTGGCCCAATTTTAACAATATTAGATGCTGGAAAATTCTATATCTTCTCAATTTTAATCCTTTGTTTTATAAAATATAAATTTCCAAATTAAAAAAAAGAGTCCTTACAAATATTCTTTGTACAATTTGAGATAGGACAAAACACAATTATAGAATTTAAAAATTAGAACACTATGCACAGTTTGAGCTTTCCTTCTAATCTATCCTTCTTGCTTTAGTAAGATGAATTTTAATACCTTTTTTGGTAAGCTTTGTTGTCATTATGTGGAAAGGGGAGTGTTGTTACTGAGTATGGGGTTTCTATTTGGGGTGATGAAAATGTTCTAAAATTCATTTTGGTGATAATTGCACAACTCTGTGAATATATTAAAAATCACTGAGGGGCACTGGATGGATCAGATGGTTAGGCATCTGACTCTTGATTTTGGCTCAGGTCATGATCTCAGGGTCATGAGATCAAGCCCCACATTGGGCTCTGCAGTGGGTGTGGAGCCTGCTTAAGATTCTCTCCCTTCCTCTCCCTCTCACAAAACCCTCCCCAGCTTGTACACATGCTCTCACCCTCTCTCCAAAAATAAAAAATAAAAAAACCATAAATAAACCAGTGAGTTTTACACTTTAAATGGGTAAATTTTGTAGTATATAAGCTATACTTCAATAAAGTTGTTACATACACACACACCCACACACCCACACACACAGAGAGAGAGAGAGAGAGAGAGAGAGAGAGATAGCCTTGAGAAAAGTACTTGTTACATTGTAGGTACTTACATCTTGGTTGGTAAAAGGCCATAGGACTCCTGAGGTCTGAAAAAAATGGCTCTCGTATCCATTTGCAGATTCTAGTGAGTGGCCACTTGTTTGAATCCAAGCATGGGTCAGGGGAGCCAGGGTGAGAACCTCACAAGCTCTTCATTCTGCATTCCAGTTCTTCTGACCAGAAACATGAATACAACAATAGAAAACAGGCCAGAAAATGGCTTCTAGAATACATTTTAATAGTTATTTATAGCTAGTATTACTGCTGCTTTCTCTTAAAAGTCAAATTTCTCTTTAAGCTCTATAAATAGAACAAAGCTTATTAAAGGGCTATCATTATTTAAGATTGGAGCCACAAGAGAAATCATTTAATTACTAATTCCACAGGCAATGAATTAAAATGGAATGCTCCAATCAGCCAAAGGGAGATGAGACAGGATCTTGGAGAAGATGCTAGATTATTAACAGAGTTCTTTTGCTCTAAAACAAAAAGCCTTAGGGGTCAACATGAAATTCAGTTGGAATTGCTTTGCTTCAAGGATCCAAGTGACCAATGGAATATTAAAAGGAACTCCTTATAGATTAGGAAATTTAGTATTATTAGTAGTTGCTTTAGGATCAATTTTGGTTAAAATGGTACCACAACTTCATGAATGTTTGTGTCCAGGAAAGTGTCCTTTGATTTATAAAATGGAAAAGAATAACTAAAGCACAATTCAGACTGTAAGTCAGCAGTCTCCATTTCCTCTGAAACACCAAGAAAAGAGGGCAGAATTTCTATTTTCCAGCTCAAAGCATGATTTGATAATTTAAGAATGCATTTATATTAGTAAACACTCAAAATTAAGGTTGACTTCATACATTTAAAAATTGTTGTTAGGGGCGCCTGGGTGGCTCAGTCGGTTAAGCATCTGACTTTGGCTCAGGTCATGATCTTATGGTTAGTGGGTTTGAGCTCCGCTTTGGGCTCTGTGCTGACAGCTAGCTCAGATCCTGGAGCCTGCTTCAGATTCTGCATCTCTCTATCTCTGAAACTCCCCTGCTCGTGCTGTCTCTCTCTCTCTCTCTCTCTCAGAAATCAATAAAAACATTAAAAAAATAAAAATAAAAATTGTTTTTAAAATTTCAAAAATGGGGTGTTGATCAGGTCATCAGGTCATGATCTCACAGTTCATGAGTTTGAGCCCGGGTCGGGCTCTGTGCTGACAGCTCAGAGCCTAGAGGCTGCTTTGGATTGTGTCTCCCTTTCTCTCTGCCCCTCCCCATTTGACTCTCTCTCTCTCAAAAATAAACACTTAAAAAAGTTTAAAATAAATAAATAAATAATTTCAAAAGCAATGCATTTTCATTATAAAAATGTAACAATGCAGGATTGCCTGAGTGGCTCAGTTGGCTAAGTGTCCCACTCTTGGTTTCAGTTCAGGTCATGACTTATTCGTTGGTGGGTTGGAGCCCTGTGTCTGGCTCCACAGCACAGGGCCTGCTTGGGATTTTCTCTCCCTCCGTTGCTTGCACACATACCTGTGCACATGCACACACACAAGCATGTGGTGCACTCTCTCTCCCTCTCTGTCTCAAAAAAAAAAAGTTAAATGTAATAATGCAGCAGCATATAAATTATTATTAATAATTACTAACAATTAATACATATTTACAAAGTGCCTAGCATTAAGGTCAGAGGTATCTGATTTAATCATCACAATCATCTGATAAGATAGTTATTATTATATTTTCCTCCGCTTTGCAGATAAGAAAACTGAAGCTCAGAGAAGTTAAGTACCTTGCCTAAAGTCATACATCTTGTGAATGGTAAAATCAGGATTTTAAACAATGTAGTTACATTTCAACATCTAAGCTCTTAAATTCCTTTATTGGGGCCCTAGCTGGCTCAGTTGGTTGAACATCTGACTCTTAATTTGGGCTCAAGTCATGATCCCAGGGTTTGGGATCATGTGCTACATGCTGACCATGGAGCTTGCTGAAGATTTTCTCTCTCTCTTCCCAGCTAGTGCACACAAGTGCTCTCTCTCTCTCTCAAAAACAAACAAATAAATCAAATTCCTTTACCCTTTTTTAATTTCTAAAAGTATTTATTTTATTTTTTAAATTTAGTTTATTTAATTTTAATTAATTAATTAATTTGCATCCAAGTTAGTTAGCATACAGTGCAACAATGATTTCAGGAGTAGATTCCTTAATGCCCCTTCCCCATTTAGCCTTCCTCACCTCCCACAACCCCTCCAGCAACCCTCAGTTTGTTCTCTATATTTAAGAGTCTTATGTTTTGTCCCCCTCCCTGTTTTTACATTATTTTTGCTTCTCTTCCCTTATGTTCATCTGTTTTGTATCTTAAAGTCCTCATATGAGTGAAGTCATATGACATTTGTCTTTCTCTGACTGACTAATTTCACTTAGCATAATACCCTCTTGTTCCATCTACGTAGTTGCAGATGACAAGATTTCATTCTTTTTGATTGCCAAGTAATACTGCTCTGTATACATATACCACATCTTCTTTATCCATTCTTCTGTCAGTGGACATTTGAGCTCTTTCCATACTTTGGCTATTGTCGATAGCACTGCTATAAACATTGGGGTGCATGTGCCCCTTCAAAACAGCACACTTGTATCTCTTGGATAAATACTTAGTAGTGCAATTGCTGGGTTGTAGGGTAGTTTTATTTTTAATTTTTTGAGGAAACTCCATACTGTTTTTCCAGAGTGGCTGCACCAGTCTGCATTCCCACCAGCAGTGCAAAAGAGACCTTAGACAAGTCACTTAACTTCTCTGAATCCTTGCCAACATCTGTTGTTGCCCGAGTTGTTAATGTTAGCCATTCTGACAGGTGTGAGATAGTATCTCATTGTGGTTTTGACTTGTATTTTCCTGATGATGAGTGATATTTAGTATTTTTTCATGTGTCAGTTGGCTACCTGGATGTCTTCTTTGGAGAAGTGTCTATTCATGTCCTCTGCCCATTTCTTTGCTGGCTTATTTGTTTTTTGGCTGTTGAGTTTGATAAGTTCTTTGTAGATTTTGGATATTAACCCTTTATCTGATATGTCATTTGCAAATATCTTCTCCCATTCCATCCATTGCCTTTTAGTTTTACTGATTGTTTCCTTCACTGTGCAGAAGCTTTTTATTTTGATGAGGTCCCAATAGTTCATTTTTGCTTTTGTTTCCCTTGCCTCCAGAGATGTGCTGAGTAAGAAGTTACTGTGGTTGAAGTCAAAGAGGTTTTTGCCTGCTCTCTCCTCTAGGATTTTGATGATTTCCTGTCTTATGTTTAGGTCTTTCATCCATTTTGAGTTTATTTTTGTGTATGGTGCAAGAAAATGGTCCAGGTTCATTTTTCTGTATGTTGCTGTCTAGTTTTCCCAGCACCATTTGCTGAAGGGACTGTCTTTATTCCATTGAATATTTTTTCCAGCTTTGTCAAAGACTAGTTGGCCATGCATTCATAGGTCCATTTCTGGGTTCTTTATTCTGTTCCATTTATCTGAGTGTCTGTTTTTGTGCCAGTAGCATACTGTCTTGATGATTACAGCTTTGTAATCTTGAAGTCCAGGATTGTGATGCCTCCAGCTTTGGTTTTCTTTTTCAAGATTGCTTTGGCTATTCAGGGTCTTTTCGGGTTCCATACAAAATTAGGATTGTTTGTTCTAGCTCTGTGAAGAATGCTGGTGTTGTTTTGACAGGCATTGCAAATTCCTTTACCTTTTAAGTAAAGGTCCTATCAACTTCTCTAATCATGTTCTCCCAAATTAACTATTATTTGCTCTTCATGGTGGATTAGAAAGATAAAGTTTAAACTGGAAAATAACCTTTAGCGTTCTCATAAAAATATCAATGAATCAGATATGTTATAGAACACATAAAATTAATTAAATGTATAAATGTATTTAAATATAATTAATTAATTACATAAAATTAATATATAGAATTAATATATTATACAGTATATTTAAATATTCATGGACTAGATATCAACTCAAGAGAAATGAATACTCATGTTCACATAAAACATGCATTTGAGGGGCACCTGGGTGGCCCAGTCTGTTAAGCGTCTGACTTTTGATTTCAGCCCAGGTCATGAGCTCACAATTCATGAGATAGAGCCCTACATGGGGTTCCATGTGCTGACAGCACAGAGCCTGCGTTGCCTCTGTCTCTCTCTGCCCATCAACCCCAACTCATTCTCTCTCTCTCAAAATAATTAAATAAACTTAAAAACAAACATATATTTTGTGAATGTTCACAGCAGCATTATTCATAATAGCCAAAAATTGGAAACAAACCAAATGCCCATAAACTACTGATTGATAAAATGTGGTATACCCACAAAATGGAATATTATTAGCAATAAAAAGAAATGAAGGACTTGGGACGCCTGAGTGGCTCAGTCGGTTAAGCATCCAACTTCAGCTCGGGTCATGATCACACGGTTTATGTGTTGAAGCCCCATGTCATGCTCTGTGCTGACAGCTAGCTCAGAGCCTGGAGCCTGCTTCAGATTCTGTGTCTCCCTCTCTCCCTGACTCTCCCCTGCTCACGCTCTCTCTCTTTCTCTCTGAAATAAATAAAAAACATAAAAAAAAAAAACAGAAATGAAGGACTGATTCATGCTATTGTATACATTGATAAACCTGGAAAACATGCTAATTGAAAGAAGCCAATTACAAGAGCACCTGGGCTACTCAGTCAGTTAAGCATCCGAGTTTGGCTTGGGTCATGATTTCATGGTTCTTAAGTTTGAGCCCTGCATTGGGTGAGCTCAAGCCCGGCTTAGGGCTCTGTGCTTTCAATATGGAGCCTGCGTGGGATTTGCTCTCTCTTCTTCTCTCCCTCCCCTCATTCATTTGTGCCCTCTCTCTTTCAGAAAGAAAGAAAGAAAGAAAGAAAGAAAGAAAGAAAGAAAGAAAGAAAGAAAGAAAGAAGAAAGTCAGTCACAAAGGATCACATACTGTATAATTCCACCAACATGAATTGTCCAGAATAGGTAAATCAATAGAAAGAGAATAGATTAGTGATATCTAGGCTGGGGGTTGGGAGAGTGTAATAGAGAGTGAATGAAAAAAGTAGTAGGTTTCTTTTTGGGATGATAACAATATTCTAAAACTGATTCTGGTGATGGTTTCAAAACTGTGTAAATGTATTAAAAAACTGTGAATTGTATGCTTTAAATGTATGAATTTTATAGGATTTAAATCAAATCTTAATAAAGCTGCTAAAACCTCAGTTTATGATAGTGAAAAAACATGATCAAAATCCATTTGTTTATGGGGGTGCCTGGGTGGCTTAGTCGTTTAGGCCTCCGTCTTTCGCTTAGGTCGTGATCTCGCGGTTTGTGGGTTTGAGCCCCGCGTTGGGCTCTGTGCTGACTGCCCGCTCGGAGCCTGGAGCCTGTTTCAGTCTGTGACTCCCTCTCTCTCTGACCCTCCCCTGCTCATGCTGTCTCTCTCTCTCTCTCTCTCTCCTAGAAATAAATTTAAAAAAACATTAAAAAATCCATTTGTTTGGAAAATGGATGATGGGCATTGAGGAGGGCACTTGATAGGATGAGCACTGGGTCTTGCATGGAAGTGATGAATCATGGGAATCTATTCTAGAAGCCAAGAAGAGCATACTGTATACACTGTATGTTAGCTAACTTGGCAATAAATTATTTATATTTAAAAAAGTGATTTAATTG
>NW_027532406.1:2406972-2454668 GCF_008692635.1 Crocuta crocuta | reverse complement strand
ATTTAATTGCATTATATATCTTTATAAAATTAAATTTAATAAATAAAATTTTTTTTAAAATTAAAAACGACCCATTTGGTTATTTCAACCTGTCCTTGAAATCTAAAGAATTAATAAAAATATAATCAAGAACACCTTCATAAATCAAGGTAGTTAGTGTATGCTCAGATATGGCAAGGTTTTAATGAGAAGAGAAAGCAGATGGTTTAAAACCACAAGAAACAACCACAAAGCTACATAAGTGGTCAGAGAGAAGTAAGAAAAGAGAACTTATACAAGAATCTATAGCATGTCTCAGCTTTAATCTAGTTTGCTTTGGTTCATATGTGGCTTTTAAAGACTAGTTATTTAACATTATTTTAAAATATAACAAATTTCTGGCAAGGAGACAAATAAATTAGTTGTGATGGTGTAGTAGGAAGTTCCAAAGTTGTACCCTGAAATATACCCTGTTATTCATGCTTTTGTATGTTCCCCTCTCACACAGAATCTAGATTGACCCTTTGCCTCTTTTTTTTTTTTTGATTACTAATAATTTAAGTTAGATTTAAAATGTCATACAAGGGGCACTTGGGTGGCTCAATCAGTTAAGGATCCAACTCTTGATCTCAGCACAGGTCTTGATCTCAAGAGTTATGAGTTCAGGCCCTGTACTGAGCTCCACGTTGGGCGGAGCCACCTTAGAACAGAACAGAACAGAATAGAATAGAATAGAATAGAATAGAATAGAATAGAATAGAATAGAATAGAATAGAATGTCATACAAAATTTTGAAGCTAAATGATGGGTGTGTGAACACTTATATACATTTTGTATGTTTGAACATTTCTCTACTTTTTTGTTTTGTTTTGTTTTGTTTTAACCAATAGAATACACTGAAAGTGATATTAGACTAGTTCTAGACTTAAGCCTTAAGAATACTTGACAAATTTTTGTTTTTGCACTTTTGAAAAGAGTCCTGAAGTGCCATGTATGAGGTTTGGCTACCCTACTGGAGAGATTCTAGAGGTCACTTTCAGTCAACCAACTCAAACAATGGAAACCTGAGTAGGGTAGAAGAGCCCACAGAGACCCCCTAGCTGAATACAAACAGGCTCATTAGCCCACCTACCTCAAAATATCCATAAGCCCTAGCTGACCATTGAGTTACTTATACTTGGACACAGCTACCAAAAAAGGAAAATTCCCTCACCTCCTCACCTTCTCCCTTAAATACAGCCCCCCACTCCCCACCTGACTGCCTCCTGGTAGGCAGTCTCTCCTTTGCTGTCCCACTGTCTGATCCCTTGCAGTATAGTCAGTAAACTTCTCGCTCCTTTGTTCTGCATTGGGGGAATTCTTTCACCACCCAGCAGCCTCTGATCAGGTCACCCCACAGAGTCATATGGAGAAGTGACTTAGAGAGGCCAGGTATAAAGGGAGAGACCCTGAGACTGCATGGACAAAGAGGCCCCAGCCATCCCAGTGGCCTATTTCAGCGCTCCCCCTCCTCTGAACAACATAAGCAAAGTTCCAAACACATGAGAGTGCCATCCTGGATGTTCAATCTAGGGGACACCCAAATGACTGCAGCATCATCTGCAGTCACATGGAGCAGAACTCCCAACTGAGGCCAATCAATCCACAGAATCATGACAGATAATACAATAAGGACACTGAATTTTGGAGTGGTTTTATTATGCAGCCATAAATAATTGAAATGAAACATTTTTGTTTTGTATTCCTCCAATCTTTTGATCCCACAGGTGTTGATGGGCTTTGCTGTTCTTAGAGCTATTTGGGGGAAGAAAATATCATTGCTTTTCTTTCTTTCTTTCTCTCTTTCTTTCTTTCTTTCTTTCTTTCTCTCTCTCTCTCTTTCTTTCTTTCTTTCTTTCTTTCTTTCTTTCTTTCTTTCTTTCTTTCTTTCTTTCTTTCTTTCTTTCTTTCTTTCTTTCTTTCTTTCTTTCTTCTTGAGAGCACATGTGTGACCAGAGGAGGGGCAGAGAGAGAGAGAGAGAGAGAGAATCCCAAGCAGGCTCTGCACTATCATCATGGAGCCTGATGTGGGGCCTGAACTCATGAGCTGTGAGGTCATGACCTGAGCCGAAATCAAGAGTTGGATGCTTAACCAACTGAGTCACCCAGGTGCCCCTATTGTTTTACATTTTTAATTTTTAAAGGTTTATTTATTTTGAGAGAGAGAGAGCAGGGAAGGGCAGAGAGAGAGGGTGAGAGAATCCCAAGCAGGCTCCACACTGTCACCATGGAGCCTGATGCAGGGCCTGAACTCATAAACCACAAGATCATGACCTGAGCTGATATCAAGAGTTGGTTGCTTAACCAACTGAGCTATCCAGGCACCCCTTGCTTTTCATTTTTAAAACTTTATTTGGACATAATTTCAAGTTTACAAAAAATGTTGCAAAGTAGTACATAGAGCTTCCATATACCCTCCAGCTTGATCCTCTACTTATTTCTCAATTATTTCAGAGTAAGTTGTAGACATAATGCTCTATTACCCTTTAATATTTCAATTTGTATTTCTTGAGTGCAAGGATTCAGTACAACAATCAAAATCAGGAAATTAACCTTGATCCAATAATATCCTCCAATCTATACACCCTATTCAAATCTTACCCATGGTCTCAATAATGTCCCTTATAGGTTCAGGATTCGATTTACAATCACATTTTGCATTTAGTTGTTGTGTCTCTCTCTCTTTTTAAATTTTTGAAAGGTTCATTTATTTTTGAGACAGAGCATGAACAGGGGAGGTGCAGAGAGAGAGAGAGGGAGACACAGAATCTGAAGCAGGCTCCAGGCTCCAAGTTGTCAGCACAGAGCCTGACGCGGGGCTCAAGCTCACAGACCATGAGATCATGACTTGAGCTGAAGTCGGACACTTAAATTAGTGAGCCACCCAGGCACCTCTAGTTGTTATGTCTCTTTAGGCTTCTTCAATCTGGAACAATTTCTCAATATTTAATGATCTTTCATAATCTTGATAGTTTTGGAGAGCCCAAACCAATCGCTTTTGAGAATGTTCCTCAATTATGGTGAGTTGTCTGATGTTTCTTCATAATTTATGCATTTTGACAGAAATCTTACAAGGGTGTCTGGGTGGCTCAGTCGGTTAAGCATCCGACTTAGGCTCAGGTCATGATCTCACAGTTTGTGGTTTCGAGCCCTGCATCGGGCTCTGTACTGACAGCTAGCTCAGATCCTGGAGCCTGCTTTGGATTCTATGTCTCTCTCTCTCTCTGACCCTCCCCTGCTCACGCTGTCTCTCTCTCTCAGAAATAAATAAAAACAGCTCTTCCTGTGAGTGGCCTGAGGTGATCTCTCAAAATGGTTCGCTATTCACTTGACCCGGAAAACCCGACAAAATCATGCAAATCAAGAGGTTCAAGTCTTCGTGTTAACTTTAACAACACATGTGAAACTGCCCAGACCATCAAGGTATGCATATCTGAAAAGCCACCAAGTATCTTAAAGATGTCACTTTGCAGAAGCAATGTGTGCCATTCAGATGCTACAATGGTGGAGTTGGTTGGTGTGCCCAGGGCAAACAGTGGGGCTGGACACAGGGTCGGTGGCCCAAAAAGAGTTCTGAATTTTTACTGCACATGCTTAAAAATGCAGAGAGTAATGCTGAACTGAAGGGTTTAGATGTAGATTCTCTGGTCATTGAGCACATCCAGGTGAACAAAGCCCCCCAGATGCGGCGTAGAACTTACAGGGCTTATGGTCAGATTAACCCATACATGAGCTCTCCCTGCCACACTGAGATGATCCTCACTGAAAAAGAGCAGATTGTTCCTAAACCAGAAGAGGAAGTTGCACAGAAGAAAAAGATATCCCAGAAGAAGCTGAGGAAACAAAAACTTACGGCCTGGGAGTAAATTCTGCATAAAATACATGCAAATAAAAGTAAACACAGAAAAAAAAAGAAATAAATAAAAACATTTTTAAAAATCTTAAAAAAAAAAAAAAGAAATCTTACGGAAGTGATGCTGTGCTAGTCTCCAGGAATCATACAAGGAGGCACATGATGTCATGTTGTTCCATTAATGATGATGTCAACTTTTATTACTTAGTTAAGATTGTGTCTGCCAAGTTCTCTATTGTAACATAATAAATGATTATTTTGTAGCAAGAGTCTTTAGATCATTTGACTATCTTGTTTCTTAGCAAAATTTCACCAGTTTTACTATCAGTTAATGATTCTAGTTTGAATAAACTATTATTCTGATAATTATGAAATGGGGATTTTTCTAATCTTGTCATTCCTTCTGGATTTATTAGGTAGGATAGAGCTTTCCTTTCTTTCCTATTAATTAATTAATGTCAGTATGGACTCAGAATTTCTCTTTTACTCACAGGGTTACAATCTGTCATTATCACTATTTATTTTGATACTCAATTTGTCCCACACTTACCAGAAAAAGCCAATTCAAGCTGGTTGCTGCATATTATAGATCTGTTCCCATAATTTTTCAAGTTTTTTTTTTACCTTCTGGTATCATAAAATGTTTCAAATACATACATCTTATATTTTCTCTGCTCTAGTCCTAATGTCAGCCATTTTGGCAAGGAGACCTGGTTCCTTTTCATGGAAAATGTTATCTAGAAAAAAGCCCAAAATATGTTGTTATCAGAATGCCATTGTTTCTTAGTGAACAGAGCTAGAACATACACACATGCATATACACACAAGCAATTATATTTGTTTGTCTATCTAGCCAGGTCAGAACACTGATATCTCCAATTCCTTTGCAGCACTCCAGGATATATTCTGTAATTCCTAATTTCCATAGTTGCAACTCCTTCCTCTGATAGTGAGAAATCTGTATTTATTTATTTGCCTAACCCTGGACATGCCAACTTCTACCCTTTACTGGATACCAGTGGAAAGCTCAGCCCCAATGAAGGGGAACAGGAAGAGAAAAGTCTTTTTTTTTTTTCTATGTGTCAGAAACTTGAGCAACATATAGCAGACATTTATGTATATTCAACTTTTTGACCAAGCAGTACACAAACCATTCATGTTCTTAAGTAACATGAAGGCCAAGTAGGTTTGCTTAACGATCCATATATCATCATTAGCAAAGATTTTGGCAAACTAGAATTTCAGTGGTATCTCAAAAAGCAATAAAAGACACTAGATTGTGAACCAGAAGGAACTTGGTTTAATTTCTGTCTATATGAGTCAGTGAAGCAACTGTGGGTAAATTTCCTAATTTCTCTGAAATGCAGTTTCCTTTTCTGTAAAATGGAGATAAAGACATTATTCTGCTTAGGATTAAATGAGACAAAACATATGCAATGGATTTCCTTTGTAGAAACTGGATCTTGAGATTTTTTTAAAACTTTTTAAATATTTGTTTATTATTGAGAAACAGAGACAGAGCATGAGCAAGGGAGGGACAGAGAGAAGGGGAGACACAGAATCTGAAGCAGGCTCCAGGCTCTGAGCTGTCAGCACAGAGCCCGACATGGTGCTCAAACCCACAAACTGTGAAATCATGACCTGAAGTCGGATGCTTAACCAACTAAGCAACCCAGGCACCCCTGGATCTTGAGATTTTTTTAAAAGCCAAATAAAAATTGTTACTTAAGAGTTGTAAACAGTTTCTTCTTGGTAACAAGTGAAGATTTGGATACATATTGAAAGTTGACTGCCTTCTGTTCTGGAAAAGCCGTGACTTTGTTTTAAAATTATGCAAATAAATACAAAGTATCCACCCTTTGTTCTTAGGAGAAGATTGAGTAAAGTAAACTAAAATGTAGTGATTTTCAATCAAGAAATTATGTGTTTCATCATGTAAATTTGGTGTCTCTTTAGTGACCTTGAAGGGGAAACTGTTCTTTCCCTGTTCTTTCTTCCATGAATCAAGGCTGCCTTATGCCTATAATTATTACTCATTCTTGGAGAGTAGTGTAAATTTCTTTTCTGTTGTTTTATTTTAGGAGGGAACCCTGAGGAGTACAAGAGTGACCACAGACGTGAACTTCACCTCATATTGGAGGAGTGACTGTACACAATAATAGCTCTGGGCTATTGTTGCCCTTCACATGATAGTTTTCAAGACTGGATAAGCCAGAATGTATTGATACTGATCTGTTAGTTCAGTTCCACTGAAAAGCAAATCAAGATGCTATTAAATGTGCAGGCAATTTATGAGGGAAAATGCTTGTGAGACAAAATGGAGAGAGAACAGAGTTTGGACAGTTATTTTCCAGACTATGGATGAAAAAGTAAAGTAATTAAGACTATAGAAGGCAGAGAATGAAGCAAGTTTTGATTCACATTGACCTGCCTGTACTCCTAGCAAACCTTTTTCAACTCTGGGGCACTGTGGACTCTGGGTTCCTCCTCCCTGGCAGTGAGCCAGGGCAATTGTAAAGCTTGCACTGCTTATTTCTCTTCTCTTCTTTCAGGTATTACTACCATGCACTGCCTATTGGCCAATGTTTGAAAATTATTGTTTCAAATACTTTGTCTGTTTTTTTAGTTTTTAGGCAAGAGGGTAAATCTGGTCCCTGTTACTCCCTCTTGGTCAAAACTGGAAGTTAACTTCCTATTTGTTTATGCCAGTCTTAGGGTTCTATTATTTGTAGCTAAAAGCATTCTTAATGGATACATGCCTCTTTGAAGTCATTTAGGTGACTAATTTATATTCTGACTAAAATATAATCTTTATTGTATACCAAACAAAGAGTAACATCATATTAAGTGGTGATATACTAATTATCACTAAAAAAGAGATGACTATCAGCATCACTATATTGATATACTAAAGGTTGTAGCTAATACAATCAGATGTACAGAACTAAATATTGCAGGGGCGCCTGGGTGGTTCAGTCAGTTAAGCATCTGACTTCAGCTCAGGTCATGATCTCATGGTTTGTGGGTTCGAGTCCCACGTTGGGCTCTGTGGTGACAGCTCAGAGCCTGGAGCCTGCTTGGGATTCTGTGTCTCCCTCTCCCTCTGCCCCTCCCCACCTCAAGCTCTGTCTCTCTCTGCCCCAAATATAAATAAAATTTTTTAAAAAAGAAATAAATATTGCAAATAAAGTGGCAACATGAATTTGATTTTTCAGATGATATGATTATATAACAAGAAAACCCAAGAGACTCTATCAAAAATAAATCTTTTTTACAACTAATAAGAGAATTTCTCTTGTGGTAAATTTAAAAATAGCCTTTTTTAAAATTATAAGTAATTTCCTGGAAAGGGTAATTCCAAAAGCTATTCCAGTAATCAACAACTTAGAAATAAATTTAATAAGATAATACATCTGTGTGTAGAAAAAGCAATACATTTTACTGAAGGAACACAAAACAAAACTTTTTTAATATGCAAAATCCTTATTTGCAAATACCATTTCCAAACATTTCTGAGGATGGGGACTTGAAGATTTTCTCTCAAAATCTTCCCCACCACTTTAGCTCAGCTGAAGTTTGATAATGATCAATTAATTAGAAACTTCTGTCTGTGTTTCCTAGATTTTGCTTTGGTGCCCTGCCTAATGGTGTTCAAGTTGATGTCCTTTTTAGTAGCTTTTTTGTACATTTGAATGATGTCTGATTTTGATTGGCAAAATGCTGAGCTGCCAGATACTGTACAGTGTTGTATGTTATGTATGTATGTTAACACATACAGTTAACAGTTTAGTTGGCAAAGTTGTGGACAAGACAGAAACTGGAAAAAGATAGCAAAGAAGTCCTAAATGATCTTAGCTGAAAGGGGATGGGAAGTGCATGGGTGCCATGCCTTGTGTGACATTTTACTAAATTTATAAATTTCAGGATTTCTTTTAAGTGAATTTCTGAAAATCATGGCATTCCTGTACTAGCCAAGGAAGTTTTCTTTATAGAAGCATAGAAATCCATACTGTTGCAAATGTTCTTACAGATGGAATGGATAGCTTTCTAGATTAGTGTTTATCAAATGCCAGATCTTGTACTGATTGTGCCAGAATCACCAAGGGACCTTACTAATAATGCACCTTCTTTGGCTCCATCACAGACCAACTGAGTCGGAGTATTTTGGGCAGGGTCTAGAAGTTTGTATTTTGAAAAAGCTCCCTTAGTTGATTCTGAGGTACACTCATATTTTAGAACTAAATGTCTGAAAGTCTCTATACCCCCTAAATGTCTTAAAGTCTTGTTACATTTAAATGTTGAAGATGTAATTGATGTGTAAATGTTATCAATGTGTATTAAGCAGTGTTCCTTCACTTGCCAGTGACAAAGACCTAACTTTAGCAAACTGGGTAACACACTTGGGAAGAAGGAGGAGAGATTTTTCAGTCCTGGCTTGCTCCATTAATTCAAATGATGTCATCAGGGATTGGGGCTTTCCACTTCTTAGAAGGCTATCTACACCAAATGGGGGAGAAAGGTGTTTTTAGGCTTTCCTAAAACAAGATTTGCAACCTGGAGTTAGAAAGGGAAGACATGCGTGCAAGAAATAATTTTCTAATAGGTCAGCATGAGAGTTCCCAAGAAACTCTAGCCAATCATGGGTCACATGTTTATCACTGAGTGAGAAAGGGGTGTGGGTCAACTTCATCTAAACCATCTTGAATAGGTTCTCTTTAGGGAAGAAAGGATTGTCACCAAATAAAGATGGATGTGATGCTGAGAAGTCAAAATAAAAGATGATTTCTACAAAATGATCTGATAGGGGCAAAGAATGCATCAGCACAGACCATTGGTTCTCAAAACATAGTCCAGCGACTGCCCTGAGTGTCTGAGATACTTTCAGGAGGTCCACATTATTTTTCATAAAAATATGTTATTTTTGGGTGTCTGGGTGGTTCAGTTGGATGAGTGACCAACTTATGATTTTGGCTCGGATCATGATGCTGGGGTCATGGAATCGAGCCCCACATTGGGCTCTGTGCTGAGTGTGGAGCCTGCCTGGAGTTCTTTCTCTCCCTCTGTCCCTCTGCCCTGCTTGTAGCTCTCTCTCTCTCTCTGTCTAAAATTTAAAATAATTAAATTTTAAATTATTTTTATTAAAAAATTTTAAATTATTTTTAAAAATTATTTTATTAAAAATTTTAATTATTTAAAAATGTTATCAATTTCTTTAAAGCAATAAATATTGATAAGTATAATCATGTAAACAAAAGATCTTTGGGGTCTTCAATAGTTTTTAGAAGTATACAGAGGTCCTAAAAAAGAAAAAAGTATATGGAGATCCTGAGACCAAAAAGTTTGGGAACTGCTGGTGTAAGTAAAAATTAGCCATTCATCAATTTTGTTATGTAGGAGTTTTACTCACTAGCATAGTTATTGGATTTTTGCTGAAAGAAAAATTCGACATTTCTGAAAGAAGTTCTCTGTACATAAGAATATAGGAGGACTGAAGGTTCTTTTTTAATGGATTACAAAACCCATGGAATGAGGGAGATAGGAAGAACCCATTCTCCACACAGCTAAGAAAACAGTGTCCTCTGATTATTCCTTTGCCATTGTAAGTAATTAAATTTTACAAATTAAATATTCAGAAGGGCACCTGGGTGGCTCAGTTGGTTGATCATGTCTTAGTTTCAGTTCAGATCATGATCTCAAGGTTCGTGGGTTCAGGCCCCATATTGGGCTCTGAGCTGATAGTACAGAGCCTGCTTGGAACTCTCTTTCTGCTCCTCCCGCGGTTGTGTGCACATGCGTGCTCTTTCTCTCTCAAAATAAATTTAAAAATTAAAAAAAATAAAGATTGTTTGGAAATGTTTAAAAGATAAGGTTTTCAGTCATTTTCAAAAGAACAGCAGGAGAGGCTAATAAGTAAAATATCAGAGTAAGCAGTAGTATAGGAAAGTTAGAAACAAGAAATACTACTTTTTTTTAAAAAAAAATCATTTTTAGTGTTTATTTTTGAGAGAGAGAAACAGAGTGTGGGGGGCGGGGAGGGGTAGAGAGAGAGGGAAACACAGTATCTGAAGCAGACTCCGGGCTCTGAACTGTCAGCACAGAGCCGGAAGCTGGGCTCTAGGCCGCTTAACGGACTCAGCCACCCACGCACCCCAGAAATATTACATTTATTTTTAAATGTTTTTTAAATGTTTTTTATTTATTTCTGAGAGACAGAAAGAGCAGGGGAGAGTCAGAGAGAGAGGGAGACACAGAATCTGCAGCAGGCTGCAGGCTCTGAGCTGGCTGTCAGCACAGAGCCCAATGGGGGGCTCGAACCCACAAACCATGAGATCATGACTTGAGCCTAAGTCGGACGCTTAACTGACTGAGCCACCCAGGCGCCCCGAAATATTACATTTTAAAAATGACTTCCATGGGGCACCTGTGTGGCTTTGCCAGTTAAGCATCTGACTTTGGCTCAGGTCATGATCTCGTGGTTCCTGAGTTTGAGCCCACATGGGGCTCTCTGCTGTTAGCACAGAGCTTGCTTCAGATCCTCTGTTCCCCCCTCTCTCTCTGCCCCTCCCTCACTTGCATGTGCTGGCACTTTCTTTCTCTCTCAAAAGTAAACATTAAAACAGTTTTTAAAATGGCTTTCAAGAAAAATGAGTGTATGTGTCCAACCAAAAGATATGTATGAATGTTCACAGACATTTTATTTATATAGTCAAAATGTGGGAAAAAATTAAATTTCCACCAACCGTAGAAAAGATACATTTTGCTATATATATGAAATAAAATACTATATAACAATAACAAAGAACAGACCCATTTTTGATGTAAGCATATGATGAATCTCACAGATATAACAGTGAGTAGAAGGAGCTAGGAACAAAAGAATGTTCCTGTATGTTTAATTATTTATATAATTAAATTCATACAGCATCCTGTATGAATTTAATTATATAAATTTTAAGAACAGGTAAAGCTAACCTATGACGTTGATAAAAATCAGATTAGTGGATATGTATGGGGAAGGGGCATATTTTACATCTATTCCCATGTAAAAAATTACCTGAAATCTTAAAGCTGTGAAACAACAAAAATGGTTATTATCTTACATAAATATCTGTGGGTCAAGGACTTAGGAGCAGCTTATCAGGGTGATTCTGGTTTGGGGGTCTCTCCTCTTATGAGGTTGCAGTCAAGATGTCAACCAACTTGCAGTCATCTGAATGTTATGTTTTAATGCCATTTTTACAAAAAAAAAAAACACCCACTATGGTTGGGGGCAGCTGGCGGGGTCAGTCGGTGGAATGGGCTACTCTTGATTTCAAAGTTGTATGAGTTCAAGCCCCACTTTTGGCATAAAGATTACTCAAGGAAATTAAAAAAAAAAAAACAGCAATGGTCTTCCTACATATGTTGCTAGACTGGAAGGTCTGTCTTACTCACAGTTTTGGTGCACCTGGCAGTCTGGCACAGAGTAGGTTCCCTATATCAGTGTAGTCTATTTTGGTTGCAAGTGAAAGAAGACCCAAACCAAACTGTCTTAAGCCACAAGAGAGATGAATTTGCCCAGTGTGCTGGTTAATTTTGTGTCAACTAGCTTGGGCCATGGGGGTGCCTGGATATTTGGTCAAATGTTATTCTGAATGTTTCTGTGAGAGTGTTCTTGACTGAAGCTAACATTTAAATTGGTAGACTCAGTAAAGCAGATTGCCCTCTCTAATGTGAATGGGCCTCATCTGATCAATTGAAGGCCTGAATAAAACAAAAAGGGTGACCCTCTCCCAAGTAAGAGAGAATTCTTTTTTTAAAAAAATTTTTAACATTTATTTATTTTTGAGAGACAGAGAGATAGCGTGATCGGGGAGGGACAGAGAGAGAGAGAGAGAGAGGGAAACATAGAATCAGAAGTAGGCTTCAGGCTCTGAACTGTCAGCACAGAGCCTGAAGCGGGGCTTGAACCCACGAACCACGAGATCATGACCTGAGCTGAAGCTGGACGCTTAAATGACTGATCCACCCAGGCGCCCCACGAGAGTTCTTTCTTTCCTCTCTACGTTCCAACTGGGACATTAGCCTGTTTCCTGCCTTTGGACTAAAAGTGAAACATGGGTTTTTTTCTGGGCTTTGAGCCTGTCAGCCTTTGACAGGAATTACACCATCAACCCCCCTGGTTCTCAGGCTTTTAGACTTAGACTAGAACTAAAACATTGCTCTCCTGGATCTCCAGATTGCCAACCATCCTGCAGATCTTGGGACTTATCCTCCTCTATAACAGCACGAGCCAATTCCTCATAATAAATCCCTTTGTTCCTACTGGCTCTGTTTTTCAAGAGAACGCTGACCAATATATTCAGGAAATGAAAAATCCTGAGGTTAGTCTGGCTTTAGGTGAGGATTGAGTCCAAAATAAAAAATTTCACTAAAGACATATTTCTCTTTCTGTCTCTCTCTCACTTTTTGATGTTGCCTTCAAACTCAAGCTCCTGTGGTGGTACTCAGAGTGCCAAACTTTTTCCTAGTGAAAGCAAAATGACTTCAGATGCTTTCTATTTTCATATCATGCCTTGAGGGACAAAGAAAGAATGTCTTTGGTAGCTCCTATACCTGAGACCCGGAGAGTCACTCTTTCTCATATCAGGCCAAATTGGATCAAATGCTCATTCCTGAACCAAACACTATGAGCAGATGAATAGACAGTGTTGATTGGCCCATGCCTATTGAGAACCATCCCTGGAGCTGTATTCTTTTTTTTTTTAAATGTTTTATTTATTTCTAGGAGAGAGAGAGAGACAGCGTGAACAGGGGAGGGTCAAAGAGAGAGGGAGTCACAGACTGAAACAGGCTCCAGTCTCCGAGCTGGCAGTCAGCACAGAGCCCGACGGGGGGCTCGAACCCACGAACTACGAGATCATGATCTAAGCGAAAGTTGGACGCTTAACCGACTAAGCCACCCAGGCGCCCCCCCTAGAGCTGTATTCTTATGTATCAGAAGGCAGCAAGGACTTACATCAGGAAAATGAAAGCATTACTCTTAGCTTAGTTTCACTAAGGCAGAATTTATCACTTGGCTATCCTAGCTGCAAGACAGCCTGGGTATTTTAGTATGTTTAGCTGGGTTCTGATAGGAGCAAGGAGAAATTAATTTTGGGTGGACAGCTAGCAGTGTCTTTTATACTAACAACAAAGAGTGGGATTACCATACTTGGTTCAGACAAAGTATAGTTCATCCTTTAGGTTTCGGTAGGGTCCCACCTCCTCTGAGCACGTTTGCCTCTTCTGGCAGGTTAGATTTTTCAAACATCTCTTTAAATGTGACTTTGATACTTTTCATTCAAGGAATGAATGAGGTCCATGTTCCCTTTATGAAATCTAGGTAGGCCTATGTCTTTTTTCTTTTTTTTTACAAATAGTTTATTGTCAAATTAGTTTCCACATAACAGTGCTCATCCCCACAAGTGCCCTCCTCCATGCCCATTCCCCCCTGCCCCTCCATCCATCAGTCCTCAGTTTTTGTCAGCATTCAAGAGTCTCTCATGGTTTGCCTCTCTCCCTTTCCCCCACCATTTCCGCCCTTCTTCTCCCCCTTGTTCCTCCGTCGAGTTCCTCCTAATCCTCCTATACGTGCAAACATATGATATTTGTCCTTCTCTGCCTGACTTATTTCGCTCAGCATAACACCCTCAAGGTCCATCCATGTTGCTACACATGTAGGTAGGCCTATGTCTGATTCAGGTAGGAAATTACATTTTTGATTTGTATGACTAGGTTATAAAAGGTGATACAGCCTCTGCCTAGCTTTTGATCTCTTGAGAGATGTGTTTTTTGAAGTACTGAGTCCTATATAAGAAGTCTGGATATCCCATGGGGCACCTGGGTGGCTCAGTTGGTTGGGTCTCCGACTTCTGCTCAGGTCATGATCTCACAGTTCCTGAGTTTGAGCCTCATGTTGGGCTCTGTGCTGACAGCTGGGAGCCTGGAGCCTGCTTTGAATTCTGTGTCTCCCTCTCTCTCTGCCCCTCCTCAGCTCATTCTCTCTCCCTCTCTCTCTCTCCCTCCCTCCCTCTCTCCCTCTGTGTGTGTGTATGTATGTTTGTGTGTCTCAAAAAATAAATAAACATTAAAAAAAAAGAAGTCTGGCTACCCTGAAGTCAGTATGTTTGAGAGATAATGGTAGGGGGGACCACATAAATATAGAAAAAGTGGGAAAGGGGTCTAGGGAGGGGGAGAGAGAAAATCTTAAGCAGGCTCTATAACCAGCGCAGAGCCAATGTGGGGCTTGATCTCATGATGAGATCATGACCTGAGCCAAAATAAAGAGTACTATGCTTAACCAGTTGAGCCACCCAGGTGCCTCAAAATAGAAAGGGATTTTTTGAAAGGCTCTACCATGTAAGACCCCAGCTCTTCTAGTCTTCCCAGTTCAGGCATCAAACATGTGACTGCAGGAGCTTAGGAGATGACCCCAACTGACTGCAACATTATGAGAAACTCTAAGCTAGAACCCCCCAGCCAAGCCACTTCTAAATTCCCGAGTCATAAAAAACATGAGAGAGAAGAGAGAGAATAAAGAATTACTGTTTTGAAGTAATTTATAATGTTTATTTATTTTTGAAGGAGAGAGAGAGAGAGAGAATGATTGGGGGGGTGGGCAGAGAGAGAGGGAGACACAAATCTGAAATAGGCTCCAGACTCTGAGCCGTCTGCACAGAGACTGACGCGGGGCTCGAACTACAGCCCCGAGATCATGACCTGAGCAGAAGTCAGATGCTTAACTGACTGAGCCACCCAGGTACCCCTGTTTTGGAGTAATTTATAGATAGCAACAGGTAATTAATATACATCTCCAAACTATGAGATTTACAAAGAAAGACTATCTTTACAAAGATAGACAAAGAAAGAATGTCTATTGGGTAGGCAAAAAGTGGTGTGTGCCCCTCTCATAAGTAAAAATGTGTTAAAACAATAATTCTAAGCCTATAAAAATAAAAACTAAAGACTATTTTTCAAAGCATTATTTATAATAATGAAAATTTGGAGACAACTTAAATGTCCAATAAGAAGATGTTTAAATAAATTATGATTCTTGCATACCTTAAAATGGCTATAAAATATAAAAAATAAAGTTTTGGAGAACATTCAATGTCATGAGTATATGTTCTTGATATAATAATGTTAAGATGTAAATTGCAGGAATAAAAACTGAACAGTATATTTTAAAAGGTGAATTTTATGGTGTGTAAATTATCAGTAAAAAATTTGTGTGAGAACAAAATGAACACACACATAAAAATATATGCAAGCAGGAAAAAGGCTCAAAGGGAAAATATTAAAATGTTATTAGTAGTTATCTCTGGGAGGTGAAATTTTACATAATTTTTAATAACCTTCTTTGTAGCTTTCTCACACAATGTAGAAGGTTGAAGTGCAATAAAAAAGTGAGAACACTGGAAAAAAGTGAAGCTGAAAATGATTTAAATCCACATTGAATTTTTAAAAAAATTGGTCAAGAAAGGGAAAGATCAGGATCATAAAATAGTTCTATTTTTTATTTTTTGAGGAGTCTTCCTACTGTTTTTCATAATGCCTGTACCAATTTACATTCCCAACAGTGCATAAAAATTCACTTTTCTCCACATCCTCGCCAACACTTGTTATTTTTTGACTTTTTGATAACAACCATCCTAACAGATGTGAAGTGATATCTCAAAGTGGTTTTGATTTGCCTTTCCCTGATGATTAGTGATGCCTTTCCATATACCTGTTGGCCTCTCGGATGTCTTCTTTGGGTAATGCAATCCCACTTCTGGGTATATATCCAAAAGACATGAAATCTACATCTTGAAGAGTTATCTGTACTCAGATTTTTAAAAAACAACAACAACAAAACAGAAAAAGCAAAGAAAGAAGGGTGACTACCAGGGGATGAGGTATGGGGGATAGTGAGATAAATGGGGAGATGTTTGCCAAAGGGTACAAACTTTTAGTTACAAGATGAATAAGTTCTAGAGACCTAATGTACAGCATGATGACTATAGTTAATAATAATGTATTGTATACTTCTAAAGGGTAGATCTTAAGTATTCCCACAAGAAAAAATGGTAACTATGTGAATGTGTGAAACAGCTTGATTGTAGTAATCATTTCACAATGCAAATGTATATCAAAACACTACACTGTATATCCTATATGTCTGCGTATATATATGTACATACATATATACATATATGTATGTACATATATATATTTGTGTGTGTGTATGTTTTGTTAATTATACCTCAATAAAGTTATGGGTAACAAAGAAAAAAATGTATATCAAAACACTACACTGTATATCATATATGTCTGTGGTATGTATATACAGATATATATATATCACAGATATATATATAGATATAGATATAGATATATATTTGTGTGTGTGTGTGTATGTTTTGTTAATTATACCTCAATAAAGTTATGGGTAACAAAGAAGAAAAGAGAAGAACCTTGTTGTTTTCAAAGCTATGGGGGAAGTGGCTGTGGTTTTGGGTGGGGGTGGAAGGCGGAGCGTGGTGTACATGCAGCGTTTGGGGAAGAAAAGGAAGAAGTACTGATTGAGCCACTGTGTGGTTCTGATGTGGGGACAGTGTGGGGGAAGAGGTTGGTGAGATGGTCTGAATAGAGAAGGTACATCTGTGTGAGTTGGGGGATGCGGCGTGTGTGTGTAAATTGTAGATTTACCCAAGTAGGTGTGGAGTATACTGGAGAGTATCAAGAAGGTATAAGCCAATCCTCAGTCACATAACTGACAGAGAGCAGTCCAAAACTAATCAGGAGGAGAGCACAGAAACTAAACTAAATGCAACTAAATATAGAAGACTTAGGTTTTATATCCAGTTCTCTCCTTGATTAAAATTTTCACTTACTATATTCATACTGACAGTTGCTACTATGTTTCAATTTCCCAGTCTGTGTAATAAAAGAGAGCAGTACTTCTTGTTTTCTACCTAACCTGGAGACTTAGAAGAATCTAAAGCTTCCCCTGCCATGGGGCACTGTGTGAAAGAATTGCCATCATCAAAAACTCTTCCTCTGGGGCTTCAAGATGGCTCAGTTGGTTAAGCGTCTGACTCTTGATTTGGGGTCAGGTCATGATCTCATGATTCATGAGTTCAAGCCCTGTGTCCGGCGCTGAACTAACAGCGTGAAACATGCTTGGGATTCTCAGTCTCCTTCTCTCTGCCCCTCCCCCACGCTCTCTCAAGATAAATAAATAAACATTAAAAATAAAACTCTTCCTCAATTATTTTTAACTAAGAAATGCTAAATCTTTACATATCTTACAATGTACCCTACCATTAGTGGCCTTCAGACTAATTATATGGCAGAGTGATATTGAGCCAGCTGCAACCACGAGCAAATGTCACATAATTCTTAACCTCTGTAGGTTATAATCTTGAGGAAATCTACCTTTTCATTCTTATCTTTGAGCCATGTGAGCATTTACTTTAGTCTGATGACACTAGTCCCCCTCATCCAAAGTTTCACATTTGGGGGTTTCAGTTACCCACAGTCCACCGTGGCCTGGAAGCAGCTGATCTTCCTTCTGATAAATTTCAGAAGGTCAATAGCAGCCTACATTTCATCACAGTGCCTATGTCATTCACCTCATTTGTCTAATCATGTAGGCATTTTATCATCTTACAGCATCACAAAAAGAAGGTGAATATTGTATAGCAAGATATTTTGAAAGAAAGACCACATTCACAAAAGTTTATTATAGTATATTGTAATTATTCTATTTTATTATTAGTTATTGTTGTTAATCTCTTACTGTGCTTTATTTATAAATTAAACTTTATCATAGGAAAAAAAACCAGTGTATATGGGGTTTGATACTATATGCAGTTTCAGGTATCCACTCAGGGTCTTAGAACATACCTCTCCTGTGCATAAGGGTAAACTACTGTCATCTAATCATTGTCCCAGAACATGCTACCACCTCCAGGTGCTTGCCTAACCAAACATTCTTCCTTTGCGGCTACATTAATTCCACTGTCCCATAAACTCTTTCTTATCCTTAGGCCCTTATCGTGATCTCTTCTTGCTTGGTACAGGACAACGTGGTCTTCACATTATTTGTGACTTAGTTTCTTAGTCTAGTGCAGGCTGTGAATTGACCTCTGTTAATGTGTTTCTCGTGCTGATTATGTGCTAAGCCCTTTCCATTAAAAAAGATCTAAAAGATTATTATCCCTATTTTAGAGATGAGAAAACCGAAGCTTTGTAACTTGCCATGTGTCAAATTGGAACAGGTGGCTAAGTGCCCAGCTATAAATCTGGGGTTCTATTACTATGGAGAAAGAGCAGAACAAATATTGGGGACAGTTAACAGTCTCTGTAATAGGAGAGAAATGTAAAGTGGTAATGTAATAAAAGGGCAATTATGATAAAAGGGCAAATGTTATGAAGGAAAAAGAATTTGTATAAATTGTTCATGCCAGGGTTTTGTGGTGGGAAGTCATATAGAAAGGACTAGAAGAAGTAGACCTTGAAGGTAGGTGCACTAGTATTCTATGGCTATGTAACAAGTTACCTCACACACTCATGTATCATCTCACAATTGTAAAGGCCGGATGTTTGTCCTTCATGGTGTGGCTGGGTTCAGTGCTCATTATCGTAGTCTGAAATCAAGGTGTCCAATGGACTGAGTTCTCATCTGGGGGCTCTGTGGGAAAATCTGTTTCCAAGATCATTCTTCTCCTTCTCTTTCTCTTTCTCCAGAGAGAGAAAGAGTGTGAGCACATGAGCAGCAGAGGGGGAGAGAGAGAGAGAGAGAGAGAGAGAGAGAGAGAGAGATAGACAGAGACAGAGACAGAGAAACAGAGAATCTTAATCTTAAATAGGCTCCACACTGGATGTGGAGGTGGGGCTCAACCCCACAAGCCTGGGATCATGACCTGAGCTGAAGTCAACATTTGGATGCTCAACAAACTGAGCCACCCAGGCATCCCCCAAGATCATTTTACTTGTCAGAATTTAGTTCCTTGTAGCTATGTTTCCCTCTTGTCAACCAGGATCCACTTGTAGTTCCTAGAGGCTACCTGCTTTCCTTGACATGTGGCCTCCTGCATCTTTAATCTAATGAGAGCTTGTTAAATCCTGCCTGTGGTTCTAATTTTTAACTTTCTTGTGACCAGCTGACAAAAACTCTTTGCTTTAAAGGGGCTAATATGGGGCACCTGGGTGCATCAGTTGGTTACGCTTCCAACTCTTGATTTTAGCCCAGGTCATGACCTCATGGTTCGTGGGATCCAGCCCCACATCGGGCTCTGCACTGACAGAGCAGAACCTGCTTGGCATTCTCTCTCTCTGCTCCTACCCTTCTCATGTTCTCTCTCTCAAAATAAATAAATAAACTTAAAAAAAAAAGGGACTGATGTGATTAGGTCAGACTTACCTGGATAATCTCCCTATTTTAAGGCCAACTGTGCCATATAACATATCCATGGAGATAAAATTCATTACACTTGCAGTTCTGAGGATTATACCAGGCATAGGAAATCTGCATAGATTACCACAGTAGGTAAGGCTTAGACAACCAGATAGAGGGTTTAGTTAGGGAAGAAATGTAGGCAAAAGCTGAAAAGAGAAACTCTACGAGCGATTTTGGAGACCATGAATATGTCTGTTGTGACTGCTCTAATGATAGTAACAGTTCCCTTTTCCTGAGGGTCTTCTAGGTGCTTTACCCAAATTCATCTAATGATCCTTACATCAGCTCGATAAGGGTGGTATTATTCTACTTTTACAAATAAGGAAATTCAGGAGAGAGAAGAAAAGCCACTTGTCAGAGTTCTATCCCAATCAAATGGTGAAGCTGGGATTCTGGCTTGAACTCTAGATGACTCCAACTTGGTGTTCTTTGCACTATTTAACCCACCTTTCTGTCGGTCTGGATAGAAGCAGAAGGCAAGGAGGTTGGCCTGAACACAGACTGTGGAGGGTATTCACGTTAACACAAGTTAAAAGTTGCCATGGAAGATTTTGAATGGTGTGCATGTATGTGGGGGAGGAGGTGGACAGGTGTGGACATGGATGTGGATGGAGGTGAGCACATGGCTTGGATGTTCCATGTGGTATTTTAGGGAGGTTAATCTGGTTAGTCTGAAGTAGGTTGGAGTATAAAATTGGAGGCAGGGATGATATATTACAGTTAGAAGTCTATTGCATGATTGAGTCTTTGAATCTTGCTGCTGATTTGCAGGAAATACATGGGCCAGAAGAATGTGTTAAACTTACACTTAAGTATATAATTATTAAAGTGGAGGCAGAGTAAGGATTACAGAAAAAAGATCATATGTAATTCCATTGCCCATATATTACTATTGCTGTGTGAAATAATAAGCAGAGAAAACAGCTTTGGTAGCTATGATAGACTAGATAATAATTTTATTAGTTTTGAAGAGAGGATCCATGAGGCAAGGGAGTTCCTGCAAGCTGTTTAGTAATTAAGAGTTAGTCATGGTCAGACCTGGGTTACTAGCTGTGTAACTAAGGCCAGGTTCACAGGCCAGGGTGGTTGCACAGGGCCTTGCACTCAGAAGAGCTTCACATTTGAGGTCTAATGCTCAGTTGCTACTGTCTTAATTTTTAACAGTTTTATCTTTGAGGGGCATCTGGGTGGCTCAGTTGATTAAGGGTCTGACTTCAGTTCAGGTCATGATCTCATGATTCGTGAGTTCAAGTTCCATGTTGGTTGTCACTGCCGAGCCTGCTACTGATCGTCTTTCCCCTTTTCTCTCTGCCCCTCCCCTGCTTGTTCTCTCTCTCTCTTAATAATAAATAAATAAATGAACCAATTTTATCTTTGAATTTGTATTTTAGAAATCCAGTGGGACATGGGGCGCCTGGGTGGCTTAGTCGGTTAAGCGTCCAACTTTCGCTTAGGCCATGATCTTGCGGATCGTGGGTTCGAGCCCCGCGTTGGGCTCTGTGCTGACTGCCAGCTCAGAGCCTGGAGCCTGTTTCAGAGTCTGTGACTCCCTCTCTCTCGGACCCTCCCCTGCTCACGCTGTCTCTCTCTCTCCTAGAAATAAATAAAACATTAAAAAAAAAAAAAAAGAAATCCAGTGGGACAATGGAGCACGCATTGAAGGTTCGGAACCTCAACTTTTGCATGATCTTGTTTCTCACCACCTCCTCTGGATGGGTTTTAGGTTGCCTTCTCCCCCAACCTCTTGGTCCCCTAACCTCACTTCACCTCCCTTTTCCTACTTCTGTCCAGTTACCATAGCTGACTTCTGTTCTGCCTTAGGCAGGATTCCCCCAGGCGTCTCGGGGGGAGGGATTATGGTGACCATTCCCAACTCAAGCAGTCAAAGGCCACAGCATGTTTGACAGCTGTTAGATGGCCATGCGCCTCTTTCCCTCCCCTTGATCCAGTAACTTAGTTGTGGAGGCAGGCCTGTTGGAAGGGAAAATGCCTGGCTTGGTTTCCTTGCCTTTCGCTCGGATCAGTATATCAGTCTAGTGGCTGGCAGGAGGTGGCTCCAGGCAGCTGTCAGTTGCATGGGCCTCCAGGTTCCTGTAGTCATCTCAAAGGTGTCTCTCTGATAAGGTAATGTGACATTAAATAGTAAATAAAAATTACCATTACAGGTTGAGAGAGACTCTGCCAGAGAACAAACTTCATATTTTAGCATCTTTAACAGCAGGTTTTCCTGATTTTTGAGCAAGGGGATCCACATTTTCAGTTTGCACTGGGCCCCATGAACTGGGTAGCTGGTCCTAGGTGAAACTTTAGATGAATGACAGGGCATCAGTTTCCTTATCTGTAAAATGGGGGAGAATAAAGTAGTATAAACTGGATATACCTAAATTCGAATAAGGGTTTATACAGTACCTAGAATTTAGAAAGTATAAATAAATGTTAGCTTAAAATAGAGAGATATAGAATTCTCTTACCTATGAGGATATGGCAGTAGTAACAAAACAGTGAAGATATTATGGAAAGGAAAAATGCAGGATTTGGCACCATGCACAGTAGAAATAGGGAATATATGAGACAAAAATAGCTTCAAAAATTGCACAGAACAAAACACATAGTTTAGCCTCTTGGAAAATGTGGAACCTTGAGAAATATTTTCATTTGACTTGAGGAATATCACCTTGGTGGTATTAGTGGAAGTGTTACCTTGGAATGGGAAAGCTTGGATGAAAGAGAAACCAAGATACATTCGCAAGATGTCTTGTACAAAGTGCGCTGTGAGAGGAATAGGTAATTTGGTTATATCGAAATGTAAAATGTACATACTTTTTCAATTTTACTTCCTTTCTAGGTTTCTGCCCTAGATAGATACACACGTGCACAACACAATAGTGTTCATGCAGAATTGTTTTTTAGTACTGAAAAACAGAATTCAACCTAAATGTCCATTAGTAGGAAATTGGCTATATAAATTGTTTCATGCAATGGAATACCATGCAGCCATTAACAAAGAATGAAGTAGACCTATATTTATCAATGGTGAAAGATAACCAGGGTATTTTAATTAAGGGGAAAAATATCAAATTCCAGGCAGGAAAATGTTTAACCCCTCTTACTTAGAAAATATATATGTACAAGAAAATGAATACCCAAAAGTCTAGAAGGCTATACATTAAACTGTTAATTGTGAAAATCTCTGAGGAAGGGAGTGGGTGGTGTGTGTGTGTGAATGAATGGGACACTCATGTTACATGTCCATTCCTGTTACATTAATGTTTTACCAAAAAAACATTTCCACGTATTACTGAGAGGAAATGTAAAGAGTATTTTGAGCGAACTGTGCGAAGTGAAAAGTTGAGGAGGGGGAGGGGAGACCTATGGATCTCTTGAGATTCCAGAGCCACCGGAGGTGAGGAGACCCCGCCCCGCTGAGGTGATTCTGCAGAGGGGCGGAGCTCTGCAGAGCCCTAGCGGGAGGCGGCTCCTGGGGGCGGGGCCACTGATTCCAGCCGCACGCTCCGCTCCCACCATGCCCTTATAAGGAGCGCCCCGCGTTAGGGCTCGGGAATCCGGTCGCAATCCCTGCGGCGCAGCCCCAATCCCAGGCCCCTCCCTTGGGAATGGGGGCGGGGCGGGTTCTTGGCGGCGCGGTAGCGGGGGCGGAGCATCTTGAAGCGGGACCAATAGGAGTGGCGGACCCGGTCTGCGCGGTGCAGCCATTGGGCGCGGCGACACGAGGGGGCTGGGCGCCCGCGGGGCTGGTTACGCCGAGGGAAGCCCCGACTCCGTAGTTGCTGCTCGCAATCGGTCTCTTTGCCGGTTCCCGGCCTCGCCGTTCCTAATTCTCTGTAGCCAGCGGTTCGCCGCCCCCTGCTCGCCGCCGCGATGCCGGTGTTTCATACGCGCACAATCGAGAGCATCTTGGAGCCGGTGGCGCAGCAGATCTCGCACCTGGTGATCATGCACGAGGAAGGCGAGGTGGACGGCAAAGCCATCCCTGACCTCACCGCGCCGGTGGCCGCTGTGCAGGCGGCAGTCAGCAACCTTGTCCGGGTGAGCGCGCTAGGCCTGGGGTGGGGAGCGGGGTTAGGAGACAGCCCAGTGGCTCCCCTTCGCCGGCTCGCTGCCTGTGGCTTTACGCATCTGGAGTCAGATGGCCATGGGTTCGAATCCCAATTCCCCCACTCTGTGACCTTGAGCGAGCCCCTAAGCTTCTATGTGCCTCAGTTTCTTCATCCGTAAAATGGGAGCAGTCATAATAATGCCTGCCTTACGGGTTTGTTGTGAAGATTCACCGAGGTGGTATTTGTAAAGTGCGTAGCGCAGATTGTGACCCATAGTAGGCGCTCAGTAAAGGATAGTTGTTAGGGTGTCTGATGGCCCCTTTCACTCAGCAGGCTGTCGTCCCTCGCGTTGACAGCCTTGCTCTCAGTTCCTTCTTAGGCCTCCCCAGTCTGGCCTATGTGCTGGCGCGCTCCCCTACGGATTCCCTGCCTTTCCTTCCAGGGAGTCTTCATTTGAGAGGCGTTGTGTTCACCTTTGTAATACTTCTGCCCCTCGCCCGGAGACCTGCCTCACCCACCACCCTTCCCCCACGCTCCTCGAGTCGGGCTCTTTTGTCTACTTGTCTTACTGGCCACTCGTCTCTCGGTCTCCTCCTTCCTTCCTAGGCATTTCTACTTCTGTTCACACCTCTGGCACTCTGAAACACCGGATAGTTTCTTTATATTTCTTTATGCAATAATTCATGACCACGAGTCCCTTTTCTACTTCTGCTTCACCCTGCCGCCTTTCCTTTTATTCTCTCTCGTGGAGATTTCCACCTGGCTTTACCTGCTGTCAAACGGCTTCCTCCCCCTGGGGCCTTTCCAGACTCGGGGGCCCTCCTCCTCGGCCCCTCCTCCGGGCAGGAAGCAAGATGGAGTGCTGGGAGAGGCCTGTGGAATCTGGGATCCGCGGCCCCAGCCGGAGAGAGGCCCTTGCCCGAGAGGAGTACGGGGCGTCTCCTCCCCAAACCACAACTTTGCTGGGTGGCTGAGTGGCCCTGCAGACCTCTGTAGCTCACAGCTGTGACTAATAACAGAGGTGGTTCGTTGGGGAGGCGGAGCTCACTTCCGAAATGGGAAAAGAGGTGCTGTGATCAGTCTCCTAACACTTCCCTAATACCACACTTTCTTTCCCACCGTGGGTGGGTGATTCGCTCAGACCCCTGCTGCCTGTAAGGGACAACTTTGGAAAAAGTTCATACTGTTCCCTCACCGAGCTGTGTAAATAGTGTGTGTCAGGGTAGCTGGCAAGTTAGGAGGCAACTGTGGGTCTGGGTGGGGCTTGGTTTACTTGTCTGATTAGAGCACTGTAATGCACTAGTGGCACTTTATCCGCTGAAGGTCTACCTCAGTCTTTAGGGGCCCTTCTCAGGCAGTTCAAGAGACTGATCATTAGGAAAGGGGGTGGGGAGGGGGACTCCACGGACTAAATTCCTCAACTTCCTTCTGTATAGATTTAGTAAGAATCTATTCAGTAGGAATACTGTATTCATTCAGAATATCTAGTTCTACATTGTTCCTGTTCTTTTTATAACTAATTTTAATCTAAGACTCCAGAGTACATTCTTATGTAGTGTTGTCTAACATGGCTGCATTCCAGGCCTCCATTTTTCAACAAATAGGAAACAATGTAAAGAGACAGGGTAATAGTGTCCCTCCATGGAATACTTCAGGAAATGAAATCTTAAAACCACATGTTGCACTTGGAACAGAGCTAGTTTAGTCTAGGGGTTGATATCTGGTTAGGCTATTTAGAGAAAAGTTATTTATGAGCTTCGTTGCTCATGAATTAATAAGAAGTGAATGTCTGCTGCCTAGAGAACATTGAAATAAATTGGTGGTTCTCAGGTTGGGGTGTGCATCAGAATCACCACAGGGGTTTTTAGGAATAAAGTTGTCCAGCTCCCATCGCAGATTTAACGGAGGAGCCTTTTGTGGGGGTAGTCTCAAGGCCTTTGTATTTTTCGGAAGCTTTGTGGGTGGTTGTGATATACCCTTAGTTAGGAAACACTGCGAAGAAGTGAGACAAATACAAAAGAAATAAGGACAGTCATGAGCTGGAAAAGAACCAAACAGATAGTTACATCCCATTACATACAAAGAAAGGGACTTGAGATTGGTGGTAGATCTGAATTAGCAAAGAGAAAGTTGGGAGGATTGTGCTGCTGGTTAAAATGAACAAAGGTACTGGTAAGTCATTTCCAGATTGCAACAAGTAAATTGTCTGGATTAGCTCAAGGAGTATGTTGGAGAGAAATTAGAGACGAAGTCAGTGTATGACATGTGGGCAGTTTAACAGAAGGTCTTATCGAATAAGATGAACAAAGACCAGGGGCCCCTGGGTGGCTTAGTCCGTTAAGCTTCTGACTTTCGCTTAGGTCATGATCTCGCGGTTCGTGGGTTCGAGCCCCGCGTCGGGCTCTGTGCTGACTGCCAGCTGAGAGCCTGGAGCCTGTTTCAGTCTGTGACTCCCTCTCTCTCTGACCCTCCCCTGCTCACGCTGTCTCTCTCTCTCTCGCCTAGAAATAAATAAAACATTAAAAAAAATTAAAAAAAAAAAAGATGAACAAAGACCATGGGAAGAAGGAGTGGATGAGAATTATTTTTGAGGGAGACTATAGGGCTGTGTTCTCTGGAGGCCAGAGGACCTATCAGTTGCTTGGAATTCTCAATGCCAGTTGTGGCCCTTATAGGTGCTACTGAGTTTTGTGATGAATTGTGTACATGTGTCAAGTTCCCAACTAGGTTGTGTCTGGAGAACAGGCCTCGTTTGATATTTTTTTATGTGCTCCCCAGTTCCTACCCTCAACACTGGCGCACAGGATGGCCCAGTAAGTATTGCTAAAGGACAAAAGGAACTATAGGAGGGGAGATAAATTAGAACTTTTAAGTTGGCCGGTCACGAAAAAAATGAGGACCTGGACTTTGGATGTGACAGCAAAAATGGAGAAGGAGTTAACTAGAAATATAGTAGAGGAAGAGTTAGTGGAACTTGATAATAGAGCACTCAGGCTTTGCTAGGAAAAAAGGTTGTGTTACTATAAAATAATGAAACTGATTTTTGAACAACTATTCTGGAATGTATATAATTCAGGTTTCTTTCAGTTACCTTGGGAAGTTCTATCTTTATTCCAGTGCTTCTTTTTGAGAATTTCTTTCAGATTATTTACATATATGCGTCAATTTTATCTGCACTGGGCATTCCTTAGCCCTACTATTTTATGTATCGTTCTTGAGTCTAAGTGACTTTTGGACATTTCCAAAATTAAAGTTTACCAGATGAAGATGAAATTCTTAATTGTTAAGCATAGTCATTCACTTATCAAATAGGTGTTTATTGAGACTCCCTTTTAATGTCAAAGCAGTAAGTATGATTCTGGGCAGAATAAGTATAATACTAGATTGAAAGTCCCAAGTGACTCTAAGGAAGTGAAGTACTATGGAAGTTCAGAGGAAGATGAGGTTACTTTTGATGGGAGAATTGGGAAGGCTTCGAGGAGGATGTAGCATTTGAGACAGATGGAATTTGAACATTTAAACAGGTGGTAAGAAAAGCATTCTCAGTGGAAAGAATGACCCAAACAAAGGCATAGAGTATTGAGAATCTGGGGACCAAGTTTTGACTTCGGGCAAATGGTGACTACTTTTGGAGGGGCAAGGCTCATTTGTAGTCGTAATTTCAAGTATATTTGTTAAACAAGGGTAGTCTGGTCACTTTTTCTACATATCTTATTGCAACTGAGTTATCATTTTTACTTAGGGCTGTAGGATGGGAGTATTTATTTGCATGTCCTTTTTGCATCTCAGGATCCTGAAGAGGATTCACATACCATACAATTCCCCCATTTAAAGTGTACAATTAAGGTGTTTTTAAAATATATTGACATAGTATACAACTGTCACTACAGTCTAATTTGACAAAGTTTCTGTCCCCTCAAAAAGAAACCTTGTACCCATTAGCAGTCACTCATTCTCTCTTATCCCCCACTGTCTCAGGCCTCTGCAACCACCAGTCTCCTTTCTGTCTCTGGTTTTGCCTATTCTGGACATTTCTTCTTCTTCTTCTTCTTCTTCTTCTTTTTAATGTTTTATTTATTTCTGAGAGAGAGACAGCGTGAGGAGAGGAGGGTCAGAGAGAGGGAGATACAGAATCCGAAACAGGCTCCAGGCTCTGAGCTAGCTGTCAGCACAGAGCCCGATGCGGGGCCCAAACCCACAAACCGTGAGATCATGACCTGAGCTGAAGTCAGATGCTTAACTGACTGAGCCACCCAGGCGCCCCTGGACATTTCTTCTTAATGGAATCATAAAATATGTGGTCTTTTGTGTCTGACTTCTTTCATTTTGCATAACATTTTCAAGGTTCATCTGTAGTGTAGCAAGGTATATATCAAAACTTCATTCCTTTTTGTAGCTGAATAATACTCCATTGTATGGAATAAGGCCATTTCAAACACAGAGAGTGATTCTAAATGTAATAATACAACAAAACAAGGAAGGGGTGCTAAGGCAAAGAAGGGTGGGAAACGAAAAATAGAGGAGGGGTAAGAATTTCCAAGGGTGGGATTCAATGAGCAGTGTGAAAAAGTCAGAAGTCTTAGAATGCCATGGCATATAAATTTTTCTTTTTTTTCCATTGAAGTGGCCCGTAGAAATCTGTCAGTCTTTGTGATCATATGGTCATGGTAGTTTTATTAATAGGGCTTCAGAAACTTTACCTTCTCCATTGCATCTGAGGGCGTGTGCTGTAATTCCTCCTTGGTTCATGAAATATTTATTTTGGGAAATTTTGTGGCCTTGACTTTTATGAGCCTCACCCATATATTATACCCTGTTGAGACCAGCTCTGGTACAAATAGCAGCATTGTCTTTACTTTAAACTGATAGATGGGAAAGGCTGTTCTGCTCTTAAAAAGAGATCAGTAATTAATTTTGTCATTTGTAAATTATCATTGCCATCTGAAATTATTTTTGCTCTAATTTTTTTTGGTTGATGTTAGGTTTATTTCAGTTAAAATAAATAACAGGGGTGTCTGGTTGGCTTAGTTGGAAGAGCATGCACCTCTTGATTTCGGGGTTATGAGTTTGAGTCCCATGTTAGGTGTAGCGATTACTTAAAAAATAACAATGGTGGTAGGACTGTGGGTGATTTTTTTTCTTAATATTTTTCTGTATTTTCCAGTTTTTAAAATGAGCATATAATTCCTATATTAAGGAAAAAAATAATAAAGTGAATAATAGTTATATAATCCTTATATTCCTTATATTATGTAGTTAATAAAATATTTTTTAATGTTTNCGGACACTTAACCGACTAAGCCACCCAGGCGCCCCTTTTAATGTTTATTTTTGAAAGAGAGTGAGTAGGGGGGTGGCAGAGAGAGAGAGACAGAGGCTCCCAAGTGGTCTCTGCGCTGACAGCAGAGAGCCCAATGTGGGGCTCGAACTCACTAACCTTGAGATCATGACCTGAGCTGAAGTTGGATGCTTAACCAACTGAGCCACCCAGGGGCCCCAATAAAATACTTTCATATGCAGTATTATATTAATCTATTAAGGTAGGTATTGTAATGGTCCCAGTTTTACAGATGAGGATATTATATAGATCAGAGAAATTAAGTAACCTGTCCACAGTGGCTCAGCGAGTTAGTAGTAGAGCTTGAACCCAAACGGTTTTTCCTTCTCTGTATCCTTTAGGCTTTCTCTACTCCACCTTTCAGTGTCCACTTAGAGCAAAGTTGTTAAATATCAGTGGACGTTTTGCACCTAGAATCTGAAGCAACAAGAATGCTGTTAGTCATAGAGTTTCCATTTATCCTGGGTCTGGCAAGATTATCTGTTTAAAGCCTGTCTTTGGCATGGCCTACATGACGGGCCTATATGAAAAGAATGATGTGAAAGTAAGGTTCTGTTTCACAGTAACATTTGATTTTGTAGCATTTCTTAAAAAAAAAAAGAGTAGATATAGATCAGCACAGAAGTACTTAAGCCTGCAAAACAGATAAGGGCTGTTTATAGTATATATGCCTGCTCAGATTGAAAGCCTATTACAACTAATAGTATTTAAAGTAGTTTTGTAGGATTTCTGTATTTAAATAGTATTTGAGGTAGGTTTGTGGATCCTTTGAGGAATTATGAACTTTTGTTTGAAAAATGAAGGGGCTCCTAGTGGCCAGTCAGTTAAGTGACTGACTCTTGATTTTGGCTCAGGTTATGATCTCATGGTTCATGAGTCTGTGCTGTGCATGGAGCCTGCTTAAGATTCTCTCTTTCCCTCTATCGCTCATTCTCTCTCGCTCTCTCTCCCTCTTTCTCTCTCTGAAAAAAGAAAAAAAAAGAAGAAAAATGAAAATCTGTGGATCAAAAGAGATAAATGAATGGGATAGATTGTGAACTTTGTTCCAATAATACTTAACATTTACTCATGATTGAGAGAACTGGACAGTTTTGAAGATTATGATATTTCTACAACTATGGTTTTAATTGTAATAGATNTTTTTTTTTTTTAGTTTGCTTATTTTGAGGGAAAGAGAGAACATGAGTGGGTTGGGGGGGGGGGCTGTGCAGAGGGAGAGAGAGAATCCTAAGCAGGCTCCACTCTGTCAGCACAGAATCCCATGCAGGGCACCATCTCACGAACCAGGAGATCGCTTAACTGACTGAGCCACCCAGGTGCCCTGAAAGTTGGGTTTTTCTAAAGCTGTTTTATAAATAGCACTGATAAAACTCTTAAGTGTACAGAATAAACGTTAAAGTCCTATGGTACTACTAGCCACAGTGTCTTAAGTTGGCTCCTTCTGTTATAGTCCAGGAATAAGGGCAGCATTAAGGCAACTACCTTTAATGGGATGGGAATTATTTGGATTTTAATATTTCTTGTATATTTGTTTTAAAAAAGTAGTTTCACCATTTTATATAGCTATTTAGTTATTGGCCATTTATATACGTATAAAATGGTTATGGTTCATATGTATCACAACAGAGAGGGTCATTTTTATTCCTGGTCTTTTACTTCAGTTCAGCATGGCATGTGTATACCTCCTGTGGCCTTCACCATACTTGGTCATTGTTTGTTTTCTCCACTAGATTGTAGGTTCCCCAACGGCAGGGACCATGTTTGTTGTGTTCATTACTTTATCTCCAGGGTCAGGCTGTGACCATAGGTGTGCAATATAATTTATTTTTTTTACTAAATGAACATATCCATAGCATTTATTTTTTATGTGAAAAATATTGTGATAAAAATTTTGTGCAATGTATGTTTTTCATCCCCAGCTTTCAAACATCTGATGTAGCCAAATTTGAACAGTCTCAGTGAATTTATAGTGGGCTTTGTCTGAAACATGTAGAATATGTATAAGAGGAAGGAATGAATGGCTAGCTGCCCATTGGTTGAGATAACAAAAGTGTTCAGGCTATTTTGGGTTGTGGTTCTCTCTCTCAGAGTCATTTAAACTACGCAGGCCACTTATTAACTTCATAATGTGAGAATATGTTCCTAACTGAAAATGGCATTGAGATCTTGTATTCTTTTTAAATTGCAAATGTCTTTTTAAAATTTAACAGTTTAGACCAGGTGTTGATGCGTTATTTGGAGCCCCGCTGGTTACAGCATAGTAGCATACTCTGAGTCATGAATTCCTCTGTCTTTTCTGTCTACTTCAAACCAATCTGTTGTTCCCTGGATATAAACACAAACTAAACTATGTATAGATGCGTCAGTTCTTATTGTTTTTCACCATTAAAACAAACAAACAAACAAAGCCAACCCCTTTAATTCACTTTCCTGTTTAAGAATTTGCAAGGAAAGGGGCACCTGGGTGGCTCAGTTGGTTAAGTGTCCGACTTTGGCTCAGAGCATGATCTCGCAGTTCATGGGTTCGAGCCCTGCATCAGGCTCTGTGCTGACAGCTCAGAATCTGGAGCTTACTTTGCATTCTGTGTCTTCCTCTCTCTCTGCCCATCTCCCACTCATGATCTATCTCTCAAAAATAAATAAATGTTAAACAATTAAAAAAGAAAAAGAACTTGCAAGAAAAAAAAAAGAATTTGCAAAGAAAAGTGAGGAGACCCAGTCTGATACAATATCCTGACTTGTCATGTGCTGTCAAAGAGTCTTGATGTACCTAGCTAACTGCTTGTTTCAGTAAGTGTGGAATGAGATGACTTTAAAATAATGGGCTAGATCCTGAAAGAACTAATCNTAAGCAAAAGTCGGACGCTTAACCGACTAAGCCACCCAGGCGCCCCTTTTAATGTTTATTTTTGAAAGAGAGTGAGTAGGGGGGTGGCAGAGAGAGAGAGACAGAGGCTCCCAAGTGGTCTCTGCGCTGACAGCAGAGAGCCCAATGTGGGGCTCGAACTCACTAACCTTGAGATCATGACCTGAGCTGAAGTTGGATGCTTAATCAACTGAGCCACCCAGGGGCCTCAATAAAATACTTTCATATGCAGTATTATATTAATCTATTAAGGTAGGTATTGTAATGGTCCCAGTTTTACAGATGAGGATATTATATAGATCAGAGAAATTAAGTAACCTGTCCACAGTGGCTCAGCGAGTTAGTAGTAGAGCTTGAACCCAAACGGTTTTTCCTTCTCTGTATCCTTTAGGCTTTCTCTACTCCACCTTTCAGTGTCCACTTAGAGCAAAGTTGTTAAATATCAGTGGACGTTAAGTCGGACGCTTAACCGACTAAGCCACCCAGGCGCCCCCTGAAAGAACTAATCTTGACATACTTATTAAAGATATAGGGGCTTTAGTCTGATTAAATGAACAATATGTGCAGACAAAGATAGGTAGGGTATGATAGAGTAATGGATAAAAGGGGACTTGTATAATTAGAATTAGGAAGTTGGGGATTTGTTACTTTCTTTCCAGTTACTTGGTAGATTTTATGTCCTTTATGTCCTTATGTACTGGGTCATCAGTCTGATGATTGATTTGTGGTTCCCTGCCCCACTTAGGGTATTTCCCTTTTAGACTGTTGGTTTCTGGAGGGCAAGGATGTGGCTATATTCGTGATATTTCCGGTGTTCTTATCCTAGTCCCTTGCTTATGGTATTCCTTCTATAAGTGTGTTGTGCTTTGATAGTTCCTATCCCAGCTGGTCATTCTAATGAGGATAGCTCACTATCTTTTGCCTCCCTTGGAAGGCATGGTGATTCTCTTTTCTTGCCTTCAAATGTTGCTATATACAAATGGCTGTGTAACAGAGAGAAACAAAGATTCATAAATGACATTGTAGTGTGTTGTTATGTATTTGGACTTTTAGATTTCAAAAAATTTTACTTCTACCAGAAGTCAGCTTATTGGATTGGGATGAGTGTGGGATTTTTGTGTGTCTAGAGGGTGAGGGGTAGTGAATCTTAGAACTAAAGATGTTTTACAAATATTGTAAGTTGCAGAAAATAGAATCTTTGGCCCTTAGAGAATTTCCCACTGATAAGATTTCCAGTTGGATGACTTTTAAGAGGCAAGTGGCTGAATTTCATTGCAGCTGGCCACAATCCAAGTAAAAGTCATTCCTTCTTTTGAAATAAGTTTAACTTATTCCCACAAGTAAGCTTTCTGTGATGAAAGAGAAATAACACATTTGTTCTTAGAGTTGAGAGGTGAGAGACCTCTATTATCTAGCTCCCTATATTTTAAGCCTTTCTTTATCCAACCCATCTCTGAAGAATTGGCTCATCTTTTATCTGTAAGGTAGACAACGTGTTTTTATTCATACAGTTAAAGTGGATAAGGATATATGAATGGGGACATAAATCTTACACAGAAAAAAAATCAAGACTACAAACACTTAAATATCTTATCCCTACAGCTCTTCTCCCCAAATAGCAAAATTATTTATCAGACCCTTGCTATGCACCTTGCTAGGTGTTCTGAATGATAGTAGGATATATAAGACATGGTCTCTGGCTTCAAATTGTTAAAACACAGATGGAATTTCTAATCTTAGAAAAGATTTATCTTATCCATGTCCTTTCCACCAGTGAAATCGTTTGCAGAATTTAAGTTATCCATTTTAAGGGGTTGTGTGCTAATATTGTAAATGCTTTATTCCTTGGAGCCACGGAGAAAAATATGAGTGGACCAGCAGCAGAGTGAGCAGGTGGTAGGTCCCATAATGAAGAAAAGACCTTTGAACATTGGCCTCAGCTGCTGTCTTCTTGTGGTACTCCAGACACTGGGTTTTCATTTCCTCCAAAGCACAGTGCTCTTCCTCTGCTTGGACTACTTTTCAGTGCTTCTTTATTTGGACAATTTCTACCGATCCTCAACTTCCAAATTAAATGTCAGTGTTTTAGGGACACCCTCCCTGACTTTATCTCCACAACTAAGTTAGGTCTGTCTGTCATATGATTTCAATACTTTTTTCCTTGTTTTGCTTATCACAATTGTAAGTAATTATCTGTGTGATTATTACTTGCTTAACATCTTTCTCTCCACTTGAGCCTTAAGGAGCAAATACTGGTTCTACTGTGTTTGCCCCTGAATTTTCAGCACCCATCAGAGTGCTTTGGCACCTAGTAGAGTCTTGAAGAATACTTGTGGAATGAACAAATGGGAAGAGCATTTGCTGCTTCCCTACCAAAACTGTTTTTATACTTTTTTGGAAAAATATATATTATGCTGTGGGTGAACCTTGGTGAAATTTCCTAACTTTGCCAGTTAGGAAGGTAGCTGTAAATTGTTGCTTAGCACAGGGCATTGCATGTATTAGGACCATCCAATTCCTGTTTCCTGAATGAATAAATTTCAGGCATAAAGTCCTGGGGTGCAGATGGGAATAATTCTGCCCAACACAGGAAGATGTAGAATTTGTAAGTGTAAGTAAAAATATAACATGGATTTGGAATTCTCTATTAGTTTTAATGCTTTGCAAGTAAACAGAATAGACAACTCTGGCAAATTGGTTCTACTATTAGTTAGCAAATACCAAAGTCAGACTTTAGATAAAGATACAAGGTAAATCAGCATACAAACATGACAGGAATCTTGGAAGGCAGTAGAGTGTAATAGTTAAGAGTAAAGACTCCAGAGCTAAACTCCTTGGTTCAAATCCCACTATTGATTGATACCTCTGAGGTATGTAAATTGGGGAAATTATTTAATCTCTATTTCTCATGGTCTTCCTCTGTAAAACAAAGCTAATCATAGTACTACCTGACTCATTGTGTGTTATTGTGAGGATTAATGAGTTCATAAAAATGTTTAGAACTATGCCTATCATCTAGTTAAGAGCTCAGTGAATGTTAGATATATTAAGATATTTTCCATGATTTTTAAGTCATATTTTAAATGTTAGTCTAATGAAAAGGCAGTGTTGATTCTTTTTTTTAATGTCTAAGCATAACTTCTAACTTTTGCTTAACAAGGCAAAGTGCCAGTGGCAGCTTTCAGTAGAATTCCATATGTTGTGGAATATACAGTTTTACCAACTGTGGGGAAAATATCACTCACAGTTTAGGTGCCTGAGCTTTTGATTGCCATTTCCTCATGATTGAATCAAACATCTAAATTTTTGATTGATAACTCCTTTGGAGCAATAGTAAAGGGAAAAGTATCTCTTTCTCTCTCTCTGTATGATATATATATTTCTCTCCAATTTAGAATTAAGAAATGGGGCTTACGATTTGAAACTTTATCCCAAGCATTCATTGTCCCATTTTCTAGAAAAGAAAAAAATTGATGGGATAGGCCACTCAGTAATATAAATAAGATGGGATCAGCCTTCCAGGTAGAGTTGAGAAGTATAATGCGTTTGTAAAATGGAATTCATTTTATTCTGGAACAGCCAAATTAATGTAACAAATATATAATGGCTACACACTGTGTTAGGTACTGGATGGGCTTAGTATCTCTTATCTGAAAGGAGGGATAGAATCTCTTTCAGATGTCCTATCAACATGGGGGTAATAGAGTCAAAGAACGTGGTGGTCACACTACTAGTTCAGAAGGTATACGTATTATTTCTAGTCTTATGGTGGTTTTCTGGAAATTTTTTAACATGTGTATTTAACACCAAAGTCTTAAATTAGTTAGCATCTTTACTGTCTTCCTGAGTAATATAGAGATTGTAAAATACTTCTAGTTCTGTTATCCCTTTACTTATGGTTGTCTAAAATTTTGTTTCTGTCTTCTTTCTTCATCCCTAAGTTAGATTGTACTGTTGTCTTATACTGTTGCCTTTCCCCCCATTTACCCATGTTCACTAATTTTTTTGAAATCTAAGAGATATGATGAACAGAACTTCCTTCTACGTATATTTCTCTACTTCCTGAAGTTCACCCTACACTAGTATTTTTTTTTTAATGTTTATTTATTTTTATTTGTGTGTGTGTGTTTGTGAAAGAGAGAGAGAGAGAGAGAAAGAGAGAGAGAGAAAATATACAAGTGGGTGAGGGGCAGAGAGAGAGAGAGAGAGAGAGAGAGAGAGAGAGAGAATCCAAAGCAGGCTCCAGGCTCTGAGCTATCAGCACAGAGCCTGATGTAGGGCTTGAACTCATGAACTGTGAGATCATGACCTGAGCCGAAGTCGGACACTCAACCAAATGAGCCACCCAGGCGCCCTTATGCTAGTGTCTTTAATGGGGTCTTTGGGCAGTACACATTCTAAGTTTTTATTTTTCTGAAAATGTCTTTCTTTTGTTTTCTTTTTTGAAAGATAATTTCATTAGATATACTAATCAGGGCTTGATAGTAATTTTTTTTCTAGTCTTTGAAAATATTATTCCAGTGTTTCCGTATTCACATCAGCCAGTTGTTTATTTAAAAAAATTTTTTTTAATGCTTGTTTATTTCTTGAGAGAGAGGGAGAGAGAGAGAGAGAGAGACATAGTGTGAGCAGGGAAAGGGCAGAGAGAGAGGGAGACACAGAATCTGAAGCAGGCTCCAGGCTCTGTCTGAGCTGTCAGCCCAGAGCCTAACATGGGGCTCGAACTCTCAAGCCATGAGATTGTGACCTCAGCCAAACTTGGATGCTTAACCAACTGAGCCACCCAGGTGCCCCCCCCAGCCGATTGTTTTGCTGTGGATTATGACTTTTTTCCCAGCGTTTTTAAAGACCTTATTTATCTTTCTTGAGATTTTTTTGGGGGCTCCCTGATTTTTGAGGATTGATTTCTTTTATCAATCCTAGAGAATTCTTAGCCATTCTCTTTTTGAATTTTTACCTTTTTCCTCATTATATTCTCTCCCTTGGGAACTCTAGTTAGAAAAATGTTGTACTTTCTCAGTCAGTCCTTCATATCTCTTAATAGTTTATGTTTTATATTTGGTAATTTCTTCAGTTCTTCAAGTTTGCTAATTCTCATGCAGCTCTTCCTAATATGTCATTTAACCCATCTACTGAGTTTTTAATTTAAATGACAGTATTTTTTACTTCTAGAATTCTATTTGTATCTTTTTCAAAATCGGCTTGTCAGTTTTGATAGTCTCTTGTTCTTTCATCAGATCTTTTTTCTTTTTTCTTTATAAATTAAAAAAAATGTTTTATTTCTGAGAGAGAGAGAGAGGGAGAGAGACAGAGACAGAGAGAGAGACAGCTTGAGCAGGGGAGGGTCAGAGAGAGAGGGAGATACAGAATCTGAAACAGGCTCCAGGCTCTGAGCTAGCTGTCAGCACAGAGCCCTACGCAGGGCTCGAACCCACGAACCGTGAGATCATGACCTGAGCTTAACTGACTGAGCCACGCAGGTGCCCCTCATCAGATCTTTTAAAAAAGATTATATTCTCTTTTTTTTTCCAGCTTGATAAAAAACATCTTGGAGTATAGATGTTATAAGAGCTTATTAATACCAGGATGAGAATAGAAAGGTACTTTTGGAATCTGAAGGAACTCCAGGATAATATTACTGTCTTGAGACTGTGGAAGTCTCTGATTCTTCTCTTTCTTTTTTTTAAAAATTTTTGTTTTTTATTGCAGGAAGATACATGTAACATAAAAGTTACCATTTTAGGGGCCCCTGGGTGGCTCAGTTGAGCATCTGACTCTTGATTTTGGCCCAGGATTGTGGGATTGAGCTCTGCGTAGGGCTCTGTGCTGAGTATGGAGCCTGCTTGGGATTCTCTCTCTCTCCCATTGCCCCTCTCACCCCCCCTTGCACAGTCTCTTCAAAAAATAAAAAATGAAAAAATAATTAAAAAGTTGTCATTTTAACCATTTTAAGTGTACAGTTCTATGACATTAAGTCCATTCACATTGTTGTGTTACCATCATCACCTTCTACCTCTAGAACATTTTCATCGTCCCCAGCTGAAATGCTGTATTTGTTAAACACTAACTTCCCATTTCTCACTCCCCTGAGTTCCTGACAACTAGAATTCTACTTTCTGTCTCTTTGAGTTTGATTTCTCTAGGCAATTCATATAAGTAGAATCATTTAGTATTTGTCCTTTGGTGACTGGCTTATTTTACTTAGCATAACATCTTTAAGGTTCATCCATGTAGCGTATGTTAGAATTCCCTTCCTTTTTAGGGTTGAATAATATTCCATTGCATGTATATACTGCATTTTGTTTATCTGTTCACCCATTGATGGCCATGTAGTTTCCTCCCTTTTGGCCCGTGTGAATAGTGCTGCTATGTCATCACTCTCTTTGTTGCCTTCTGAGGTCTGGACTTTGTCCCTGAGGGATTGAAGCTTCTGATGGACTCGGGTAGGACTGTGAACCCAGCCATGTTTGCCAGGGAGCAAACATGTAATCGAATCAGGCCAAAGGCCCTTTTGTGGAATATGGCAGGAAGACAGGAGGGGAAGTTCATTCTAGCTCAGAGAGCCAGTATTTGAAGCACAGAGAAGTTTGCCAGCCAGAGAAAAATGGGAAAGTCTTCTCTGCAAATGCATAGATACAAGAGTATGAATGTGCAGTTAGGGGGTGGGGAAGCTTTAGTAATGAGACTACCAAGGTAGATTGTGCTAGTTTGGGAAGGGACTTATATGCCATATTAACCAATAAAAACTCTCCCCAACTTTAATTTTTGAATAAGTAAAAAATACACCTATTTTGACACTTTAAATGTTTGGCAGGGGATTTATTAAACAGTCTCTCTCCCACCCTAGAACTCCAGCCACGGAAACCAGTAGGTTCCTCCTCATAGGAAACCAATGGACACAGGAAACCCAATGTCTTGGGTATGCTTCTGGAGGTAGTTTATACATATTCAGGCAATATGTGTTCCCCTTTTATATAAATGGTGACCTATCATTACTGTCCTGTTCCTCGATTTTTTTTTTCCTTGAAATGCTTTGAGAACATTTCTTAATACATATTGAGCCTTTTGACAGTTACATAGTAATCCATTGATGACTGTAACATAGTTTACGTAACTAGGCCCTTATGGAGGGACCTTAGGTTATTTGTGATCTTTTGGTATGTCAGACTGTGACCATGAATGACACAGTTAAGTCATTTTATGCCTGTACAAGTACATTTATAGGATAATTTCTATAATATCTATAGGTAGATACTGTACTGATGAATCAGTTGTATTTGCAGCACTGCAGTTTTCTCTCCATCAGAGGAAGAAGAAATAGATATAAATTCCAAGTCACAGTCAGCAGAGTGATTTTAAAATTCTTAGCGCAATGATATATCTATGGATGCCAGATGAATACTCTTTCCTAATTTGAGAAGGCTGCTGAAAAGTCCCTGGGGAACAAGGAGCCATAAATAAATAAACATCATCTCTAAAACTGCCATATCTATTGCGTCTCTAACACCAAAACATGAATGCTACATTTTACCTACATATTCTAGGAAGCTCTTATCTTTGGACCGGAAGCTCCAACTTGGGCTGTTTGTTCTAGAGTTTCCATAAACAGACAAATTCCTCAGTTAGTCTCCTGTAGTCATATACCAATGGCACTGAGGAATGGGAATGCAAAATCCCCTTCTTCCCCCTTCTTATCCAGAAATTGACCCCTTTTATTACGTTTGTCAGATAAACCTTTTCTTTGTTTCAAGTAGTGTCCTGTTGCTCTTTCCTTCCATATCTTTTTTCTTCTCCTTCCTCAAAGCTACCAGTCTAGATTAGACTTTAATAATGGCCCTTCTTGGGGTGCCTGGGTGGCTCAGTCGGTTAAGTGTCCAACTCTGGCTCAGGTCATGAGCTCATCGTTGGTGGGTTTGAGCCCCGCATCGGGCTCTGTGCTGACAGCTTGGAGCCTGGAGCCTGCTTTGGATTCTGTGTCTCCCTCTCTCTCTGTACCACCCCTGCTCATGTTCTATCTCTCAAAAATGAATCAACGTTAAAAAATAATAATAAATTAAAAATAATGTCCCTTTTTAATACTTACTAGTCTCTCACTCCCATCCTTTACTGCCAGTTTACTTGTTGGTAAATCTAAGTACAATTCTGATCTTAACAGTTTTCTTGCTCAGAAGTCTGTACCTCTTCCTATTGTCTTCTAAATTAATCTAAACTCCTTATTTTCGCTCTTGAGGACTATGACACTTCACCCCCCTTTTATTTCTCTGTGGAGTGGAGAAGTCGGCAAACTATAGCCTGTGGGCCAAAATTTGTACTGCCCAGGAGCTGAAATAGTGTTTATATTTTTAAATGTTTGAAAAAAAATCAGAAGACTCCACGATGCGTGAAGTTATATAAAATTGAAGCTTCTGTATCCATAAATACAGCTTTATTGGAATAGCTCTGCCCACTCATTAACATACTTTCTGTGACTGCTTTCACCTTACAACAGTGTTGAGAAGTTGTGACAGAGGCCATATGGTCCATAAAGCCTAAAATATGTACTATTTGGCCCTTTATAGAAAATGTTTGCCAACCCTTGACCCAAAGTCTTAGATTTATAAAGTTGGGAATAGATCTCAAAGATATTCTAATCCAATTCCTTTTTTTTTTTTTTTTAAAGTAAGCTACATGCCCAGTGTAGAGCTCAAACTCACAACCCCAAGATCAAGAGTCACATGCTTCACTGAATGAGTCAGTCAGATGGCCCCAACTTTCTCATTTTAAAAATGAAAAAATGGGGGCATCCAGGTGGCTCAGTTTGTTGAGGGTCCAACTCTTGATTCAGCTCAGGTCATGATCTCACAGTTTGCAGGATCAAGCCCTGTGCTATCAGCACAGAGCCTGCTTGGGATCTCTCCTCTCTGCCCCTTCCCTGCTTGTGCCTGCTGTCTCTCAAAATAAATAAACTTAATAAATAAATAAAAATGGGAAAATGTATTCTCAGACATGATCAACAGGGTCTCTGAGGCAGGTACCTTTGACAATGGAAAAGCCAAAATCAGAATCCACTGCTGGTCCTACCCCAGAATAGTGCCCCTCCCTCAAAGCCTGCTCTAGCCCCATGAGACTGCTTGGCATTTCATGAACACATTCCAGTCCTTCTCAGCTCTGTTTCTTTGCATAAGCTCCATTTCCTTCCATCTCAGTTGCCTTCTTCCCTCCAGAAATTTTATCCATGATTTAAGGCTCATCTCAAGTACTGAAGACTGCCCTAATCTCAACAGCTGGTTGCACTTTCTGTCCACCTACCCCCATTAGTGATAAGTTCTACCTCCCTGTTGGCCTCCACAGCAGGCATTTATGTAATTCTGATCTATTCCAGTCCATAAAGTGCCTAACTACATCTTTGTGTCACTTGCACATTACCTTACACATAGAATTCCTAGGACATAATTTAAAGAATAAATTAACTAAGGGGCGCCGGGTGGCTCAGTTGTTTAAGCATCCGACTTTGGCTCACAGTTCCTGAGTTTGAGCCCCACATTGGGCTCTGTGCTGACAGCTCAGAGCCTAGAGCCTGCTTCGGATTCTGTGTTTCTGTCTCTCTCTGCCCTTCCCTCCTCTCTCTTTGTCTCTCTGTCTGTCTCTGTCTCTCTCAAAAATAAATAAACATTAAAGAATTAAGAAAAAAGAATAAATTAAAAACATGAAGATACAAGAGATGCCTTCAACATCTCTAGTTTATGTCTAGTAAAAAAAGGGGTGCTTGGGTGGCTCAGTTGGTTAAGTGTCCAACTCTTGATTTGGCTCAGATCATGAGCTGACCATTGTGAGACTGAGCCTGAGTTGGGCTCCACGCCCAGCGTCCTTAAGATTCTCTCTTACCCTTTCCCTCTGACCCTACCCCGCTCTCTTTCTTTCTCTCTCAAAAAAAAAAAAAGAAGAAGAAAATACAGCACCACTGAATAATATTTTTGATGGTATTAGCAATGTAGAAGAATCTACCTAGTAGTCGATGAAGTATGTATACCCTAGGGAGAACTTGGATTTGTTCCAAGAAGGATCACCTAATTATGTGATTGTTATTTAAGACTTGAGTATATTTATTGATTACTAGGCTTAGAGAAACTTGCCCGCTAAGGTATGAATTCACACTTTAAATTTGAATTCAACAGTGATAACCTTATACATTCTCTATCTCCAGGGATTCTCTGCTGTTATATCTTCCATGTAAATTCAATTTGGGAAGGTTTCCATTTACGAACCAAACATAGGCTTATGTTGTTCTGTAATGAATCATTGGGAGTGAACTTGATATTTAGTGATGACTGAAGATAAAAGGATTGTAGTTTAGTGTATAGGTGTTTTGCCAGCATTGACTTTTAATACTTTGCTTAAAACAGCATCAACAATAAAAAAGCTAGATAGATGAATAGACCCTCACGATAATGTAATTCTCTCAGTTCTAATTCTCTTTCTTTCACCCAACTGGGAATAAGTTATCTAAGATGGTAGAGCCAGAACTTAACTAATGGGTTTGGTTATCTGTGGCAACTTTTCAACATCTAAGCTTGTGGTACTGATATTTTGTATTAGTAAGCAAGTGAAACAAAAGGAAATAAACTTAATGTCCCTATGAAAGTCTTCTGATTAAACCAAGGTTGTGTCTAATCTATTAATGTTATATGAAGAGCAGTGATGAAATACAGTTGGCAAAAGGCACAAACACAAATAGTATTGCTGGGGATGGTTGACAGTTTTTTTCCTATATGTACATCTCGGCCATTTGGGTCTGGATGTGCTACAGCTGTTCTCTGATTTCACTTTTCAGCAAGTTTAGAATTGAGTCTTGCTTAGCGCATATGTAGTCACACTAAATATGTTTGTAGTCATTGAGAAGAAAGGGTAAAAACGTTAAAAACCAAAGCCTAAAGGTAAAACTTGGGGGTTTTATTTAGTGTAGGTACCATGAAACAAGTCTTTTTTATGGGCATTTTAAATCAGCCTTGACCATTTGTCATATTAATATTCCCAAACATTGGATTTCCAGTTCTGGCAGTTTATAAGAAATGTGTTTGGGGGCGCCTGGGTGGCTCAATCGGTTGAGTGTCTGACTTCAGCTCAGGTCATGATGTCATGGCTTGTAGGTTTGGGCCCTGCTGTTGGGCTCTGTGCTGACAGCTCAGAGCCTGGAGCCTGATTCGGATTCTGCGTCTCCCCCTCTCTCTGCCCCTCTCATGATCATGCTCTGTCTCTCCCTGTCTCTCAATGATAAATAAACATTAAAAAAAAAAAAAAAGAAATGTGTTTGTGTAGCTTGAGCTGAGAAATAGAGTAATTTTGCTTCTGGCCTTAATTTAATGGGTCAGAGTGTCTATTAAGCCTGGAGCCAAATTTAATTACTAAACTGTAAAAGTGACTCTGAATGATCTCCAGTTAGCAGCAGGATGGCTCCCAACATTAGTAAAGACACTTAAAGACATTTGTCATTAGGTTACTATTTCAAATTTTGACCACACCTGTAATTAAAGAAAAAAAAGTAAAAAACTACATTATTGGTCAATCCTGGTTCAATTTTAAAAGCTAATTGAGGCCAGGTTGCCTCAGCTGATCATTCCTAAGCAAATAACAGTTATGGAACTGAAGCAGCTGCATTCCCAGTAAGCCTGACCTGTCCTGGCTGTGGAAATCTTCCAGCTTCTGGGATGGAAAATCAGAACAATTGGATGTGAGTTGATTAGACTGTAGCCTGATTATTTATATATACCTGTTCTGAGCTTGAAGTCTTTCTTATCCTTGCCATCTGATAGCTGCATAGAATTATAGAATCATGCAGTGTAACAGTAGGAAATATTATACATCATTGAATCTCTCTCATTGAAAACACACACATGCACGTGCATGCACACACACACACACACCACAGTGAAGTGGCTTATTTTATTTGTATTTTTTAAGATTTTGTTTTTAAGCAATCAAGAGTCACATTCTCTATACTGATTGAGCCAGCCAGGCACCCCTGAGAGTGGTTTAGAATTAGACCATGGGTGTGCTGAAGTCAACACCAGTATCTGAGTAATTTTAGGCAAATCAAGGAACCTAACTGTGCCTCCGTTTGTCATCTGTAAAATGAGATTGTAATGATACCTACCTCATAGGTATATTGTTATAAAGATTTAATGAAGTAATAAAGAGCTCCTGACTTACAGCATGTGCTCAATTAAAAAAAAAACTTTTTAAAAGGAGAAAGTAGAAGGCACGGATGAATACTGCAGTGGCAGAGGGAAAGAAAAAGGGACTAATGTTTATTTAGCACCTGTTATCTTCCAGGCCTTGGAAGATACATATATATTAGGTTATTTACATATGTATTATACTCTTTAGCCTTGAGAGAGATTTTACTTTTCCCATTTTACTGGTTAGGAGACTGAGACTCAAAGAGATTAAGTTACTTGCTGAAGGACACAGTATTAATAATAGCAGAGTGGAAGGCAAGATTCCTTCCAAAGCCCCAGTTCTTTTCCACTACTGTTACCTTCCATGAGGTCCCCAGTTTTCCCCCGTGTAAAAACGGGTTGGATTTTGAAAATTCATTTACAAATTCCTTTGAAGTTATTTTTCCATAGGGACAAAGTTACAAATGGTGGTTATCTGCAAAAGCTGCATTGTTATTGAAATTCTGAACATTTGTGAATTAAAACTGTCAGGAAAAAATTCATTTGCGATTCTGGCTATTAAAGCAGAAAACCAGAAAAAGTATGCTTTATTTTATTTTTATTTTTTAATGTTTTATTTATTTCTGAGAGAGAGAGACAGCGTGAGCAGGGGAGGGTCAGAGAGAGAGGGAGACACAGAATCTGAAGCAGGCTCCAGGCTCTGAGCTAGCTGTCTGCACAGAGCCTGATGCAGGGCTCAAACCCACGAACCATGAGATCATGACCCGAGCCGAAGTCGGGCACTTAACCGACTGAGCCACCCAAGCGCCCCAGAAAAAGTATGTTTTAAATTCTGTGAAATAATAGTTCTGTGAGAAAAGCAGATTTGTTAGAGAACAGTAAGAAGATGGAGACTGTTTTGATACTGGTGGGGCCTTTACGATACTTTAAGGGACTAAACATTTATGGCACAGAAACAGCCTACATTTGATGGCACTTTGATGATATACAAAGCACATTCTTATTCATTATAATCATGTATGAGACACATAGGATAAGTGGTAGAGTTGACCTAATTTTCTTGGCAATAGTTAGCTTTCTTTTTTTCGTCATTTCATCCATGATTTTTGTTTTTTAAAGGAGCCCAGCTAGTCACTTTAATAGTTGAGGGATTAATTTATAGGTATATTGAAGAATGAATGACAGTAAAAGAATGAATGAAGGTCTTTGATATAGAAATGTTGGGGCTTGGAGCAAGTGGTCAAGAAAGAATTCTGGAGACATCTTTTGTGCAAAAAGGTGGTTTTATTAAAGCATGAGGACTGGACCCGTGGGCAGAAGGGCTGCACTGGGGTTGTGAGGAACAATTGATTACATACTTTCAAGTTGGGAGGGGTTAGGGATAGTATAAGTCTCTAAGGAATTGGAAGCAAAGTTTCCAGGACCTTGAGGGGCTAGCTGTTGTTAGGATAAGGTCATTTACTGCCATCTAGTAAAACCTTAGTCCTGAGACCCTTCAGATGCATATCAGTGGGCCATATGCTTAGAGGATGATTGCTAACATATATCTTGGGGGTAGAGATAGTTTAATATGTTAATTGAGACTTACAGGATCCTGGAGGTTAGGATGTTAAGCTAAGATTGTCTTTTGCCCTTAGCAAAATATTAACATCAAGACAGTTGAGTTCCTAGAGGAAGGTCAATCTGCCTATTTCGAGGACTTGTCACTGGGCAAGTTGTAAGGAAATTTAATTTTTGTCTTTTGCTTTTGTTGCCCACGTCAGTCTTCCTGAGTTAATTGTGCCAAAATAGAAGGAATTAGAATGGAGTAAAGGGTGTATGTGGGCAGATAAGAAAATGGTAGAATTAAATGTTAACTTCTATTTTTTTTACTATCTTCATTATTTTCCTATTTTGGTTGGCACTATTCTGAGTGCATTATCAGTCATTGTGTGCCAGACCCAACCCCAGTGGAATTTGTTCTTTACTTGAAGCATCTGCTAAAGATTATATTCAGATCATGCAGTGATCTTTTCCTCCCCACCAGTGTTTATGAATATACGATAGTTACTTAATTATAAGACTAGAGGGACTAGCATGGAGTTTCCTGTTTAAGTAATCTTTTTAAAGCTAAAAAAATTAGGAAAACTAAAGCAGATCGAATGAAAAACAATCCTTTTATTTTCCCATAATTATTACTTGCTTTCCTCTTACTAAAGGCAGGACTAAAGGGTGAGAATTGGGGGAACTTTATGCGATGTAGTATTTGCTTATGCATGTTTCAAAACAAAATGGAAATCTCTTTAAGTAGGATTTAATATGCTGTAAATGAGTGTAGGAATATTTGTCACTTAATGTCTTGCTTGCAAGTTACGAAGTGTACCTGAAAACACAGAAAATGGAGCCAAGAGGCCTGGATTTACATTCAAGTTCTGCAACCTCCTTAGAGAAATTACCTCTCTGAGCCTCCTTTCTAAAGTGATGCATTTGGATTTGATTGCCAAATCCTTTTTTACCTGAAATTCTCTGTGAAATGGGAGGAGCATATTTTGTGTTTATTTGAGATGGCTGGGAGAAAGTGGGTGGTGGGGATAGGTTCCCTGTGCTGATAACCTGCTTTGTTGGTAAATTAGTGGCCATCCAGAGCGACAGTGTAAAGAAAAAAAACTGTACACTGTGAAGTGTACAGAGAATCCTGAGTTGAGGGAGAGAATCTAGTATTTGCCAATTGGAAGCCTTCCCACAGCATCTTCATGAATATGAATCTGGTGGGCAGGCTGCTCTGCTAACATTTATCTAGTCTTAACTGATACAGTCAATCTTATGTTGGGTTAGAATAAAAGGCTGCTGGCAAGGCAGCTTAACACTAGTTCTAAGGAAAGTATGTTGCATCAAATAAGCTTGCTTGACATTAGAAGTTGCTACTGACATAGTTTATCTACTGTTTATCCCATGTGATTGTGTTTTCATTGATGCACATTTAAATTCAATTTTTGGCAGTTGGTCAGAATTTGAACCTTTTAGGCACTGGTGGTTTCTCATTACTTTATAGATTATTACTTACCAACAATATTTTTTAACGTTTATTTATTTATTTTGAGAGCGAGAGCGAGAGAGAGCGAGCGAGCACAAGGGAAGGACAGAGAGAGAGAGAGAGAGAGAGAGAGAGAGAGAATCCCAAGTAGGCTCCACACTGTCAGTGCAGAGCCTGATGTAGGGCTCCAATTCACAAATGGTGAGGTTACAACCTGAGCTGAAATCTAGAGCTGGATACTTAACTGACTGAGCCACCTAGGTGCCCCCTTACCAAGAATATTGTTGACACATTTTATTTTTAAATGTTTTATTTATGTTTGGGAGAGAGTACAAGCAGGAGAGGAGAAGAGAGAGAGGGGGACAGAGGATCCGAAGTAGGGTCTGCACTGACAGCAGTTTAAGCCCAATGGGTGCTTAAACTCATGAACTGCAAGATCATGACCTGAGCTGAAGGTGGACCCTCAACTGACTGAGCCACCTAGGTGCCCCTGTTGACAGATTTTAGAAATTTAGTTTATATTTTTCTGATTATAGAGGTAATGCATAGTCATTTTTTAAAAACCTGGAAAGTACAGGAAAAGATTAGGAAGAAAAGAGAAATCACCTGAAATTCGACTTTCCATGTTGCATGTTGTGTTTCCTTCCAGTCTTTTTTTTTTTTATTTTGAGGTGGATATGTTTGGGAGAGTGTGGGATATTTCCTTAGTGAAATAGCTGAGGCATAGTAGAATTTCCCATGACACTCATGATGTTGGGAATCTTGCCCTGTGTACTGTGCTAATTAAGAACTGAATGATTTTGTTTGGGGAGCCTGGGTGGCTCAGTTGGTTGAGCATCCTGACTTTGGCTCTCGTCATGATCTCACAGTTTGTGAGTTTGAGCCCCACATTGGGCAGCGCAGAGCCTGCTTCTGTCCCCGCCTCTCTA
>NW_027532406.1:2395615-2406663 GCF_008692635.1 Crocuta crocuta | reverse complement strand
TTTTTCCCCCCCCGCCTCTCTATGTCCCTCCCTCACTGGTGCTCTCTCTCAAAAATAAATAAATATTTTTTAAAAAGCATATAAGAACTGAATGATTTTGTTCAATCAGATGGCACAAATTCAGATGCCTACATGATAGGTAAATGTGTGAATCAGACTATTTAGAGGACATTGGGGGAGTGACAGGGCCTGTGGTAAACTGAAAAATGCAGGACCTGATTGAGGAAAACTGTTACTATCTCCAGCTTATTGTTGCCATATGGAAATGGAGCCTTGTGTTACCGGATCTTCCTGATATCCAGTAAAACCTGGAAATCTATATTCCTTTTTAATGTGAAATTTTCCATTAAAAAAAATACTGTGCCGTCAAATAAAATAGGTCTGTAGATTACACCTAGCCCGTATACTGCCATTTTGTCATTCCTGACAAATACTTCTCTCAGTCTTTCTCACAGCTTTCACAAGAAGAGCACTTTTATAACAGAAAATACTTAGAGGGGACTTGGATAAAGAATTTCGAAGAGTAGCTTCAGGAATTTTCACTCTGTGTAGATGCTGAGAGGGTTGCCTAGTGTAGGAATAATAAACCCAGGCACCGGGAACTGACATAAATGAGTGAAATGGTCTGGATGTTAAGATTAGAGGGAATGGTACACAGAGTATATTCCCTGCATAGGACATTTGGGTCCTAGCAAATTGTTTCTTTGTTGAAATACAAATCTGATGTGGCCAATCTTCTGGTATTTCAAGAGTTGTCAGAAATGTGTATCTTTATGAAATTTCTTGATTTAAAAACAGTGTGGGTGAAACATAAATTACCATTGGTCCAAATTCTGCACAAAGGCCACTAATTTGTAACTCGTGGCCTAGATGACTGTTTTCCTAAGTATATCCTACAAATCCCAATTCCCTCATAGGTTAGTAGGTATTAAGAAATTGGAAGGTGGTGGACTAAATAAAATTAAACAGATTTCCTGGCTGAAGGTTATCTTATATCCTTAAATAAACTAGCATGTTTTATAAATTCCTAAGAAGAAATAGCTCATAGACTCCACAGTTACAGTTAATATCTTTGTGGTCACTCACCATCCCTCTGGTCTCTGAGGAAGAAATGATTTCCTCTGGTAAACATTAGTTTAGTTAGAACATTTAGTTAGAATATACATGTTCTCTAGATTCTGCCCCTGTCTCTTTAGAGACCTTGCTTTACATTCAATTCTTGTTTCCTGCCTCCTTTTCTTTCAGCCTACCAACATGTTTGGTTTTCTTTAAAAAATAAAAATAACCCTTTCCTCACAGCATACACAAAAATTAACTTCAAATGGATTGTAGGCCTAAAGTGTAAGAGCTAAAACTATAACATTCTTAGAATAAAACAAAGGAATAAATCTCCATTACCTTGGTCATGCAAAGCCTTCTTAGATACTATACTAAAAGCACAAGCCACAAAAGAAAAAATAGATAACTTGAATTTCATCAAAATTAAAAACTTTTGTGCTACAAAGGATACCATCAAGAAAGCAAAGACAGCTCACAGACTGGGGGAGAATACTGGGGGAGAATATTCCATACAATGGAATATTATTTGTCAATAGAAAGCAATGAAGTACTGATATATGCTCCAGCGGGAAAGAAGCCAGTCACTAAAGGTCATATACTGTGTGGTTTTATTTGTATCAAACATAGGCACATCTGTAGAGACAGAAGGTAAATTACTGATTGCCTACAGCTGGTTGGGATGGAGAAGGGTAGGGGATAAATATAAGGAGTGACTGCTAATGATTCTTTTATTTCCGGAATGATGACAGTGTCCAGAAAATGATTACGGTGATGGTTGCACAACTTTCTGAATATACGAGAAACCATTAACTCTGGCAGTAGACAGTATTGACTGTTCTTTCACATTCTTGAAACTGTATTTCTCTGACTTTCATGGCATAGTTCTACCATTTCCCACATCCCACTCTCAGACATTTCCTTCTCAGCTCTTTTCACCAGCTTGTTCTTCTACCAGCTCTACTCTGTTTCTTCAGCCCAGGCATGTGAACTGAGGAACCCTCTCTTCAGCTGCTTATTGAGCAGTTGTGCATCCCCATCTCAACATCCCATATAGTTTCCCTCTCAGATCTGGTTTTCTCTTCTTGTATTACCTGTACTACCAAGTCCATTTGAGTCTGGAGCCTGGGAGTCATTCCAGCTTTCTCCCTTACCCTCTGCATGGAATGTCACGTAGATGCACCTCTTAAATCTGCCTTCATATCCATCCATACTGCTGCTGCTGCTTTAGTGTATCTTTAGTTTACTTTCACTAAGACTCTAAGCCCTGTGTGATTAGGGGCCACGTGTATTTTCTTCATTACTGTCTATAATACCTGGCACATTGTATGTTATATCAGTATTTGAATAAATGAACTGACAAATGAACTGGTCATCCTAGGTTTTTTTTTTCCCTTTGGTCCATTTTTGCTGCTGAATTTTTCTTACTGAAATGCAAACCTAATAATGTCTTTTGCTTAGAACCATTAAATAATTTCCCATTGTTTAGAGAATAAAGTCTAAATCCACTGCATACAAGGTCCTCCCTAATGAGGTCCCTTTCTGCTTCTCCAATTTCGTATCTTCTCTATATCACCTCCCTGTGGATTTGTATTCCCTGAACTGGCCATACCTTCACGTATGCTGTCCCACTGCTGGAAAGCTCTTTCTTTCCCATTACTCCTGGAGAAGAACTCTGATCAGCCTTTCTAGAGTTTCTTTTCCTCTGTGAAACCTCTCCTATATCACTGATGGAGAGCTGAAACTTGGATGTGACTCTGTTAGAGCACGCATTACACTGTGTTACAATGATTTGTTTAAGCATTTGCCTTGTCTTTCTGTAAAGGGCAAGGACTGAATCTCACTTATTTTTATATTGCCATCACACACAGTTTTGTGCACAGTGCCTGCCACATAGGAAGTACTCAACAAGTGGTTGATAAAATGAGTGAGTTGGAAATCATAGTAGGTTAGAGAGTCCTCATTTTTCTGGATATATGGTTTTTTATGAACACCTGACTCTAGTATATCATCTGTGAATAATGGAGAAAGTACAGTGAGGGGGTGGATGGATCACAAGTCTGTCACCACTGCAGGAAAACAAGCAAGTGTTGCTGATGGTGGGCACATACATTATTATCATCATTGTATGACTCAGACATGGTACTGGACACAGCTGCATATCAGAATGGCCCTTCAGTATAATGGATTGATCAGCCTAATACTTATACTATAGAAACAGATTTGAGCCAAACTAAGTGAAGGCAGAAGGGTGCACATTCCCTTGTCTGGTCACAATCAGTTGGTTTCCATCAGTTGGCTCCATAGCTGACCTACTCTAACTATAACTGTACATTAGGCTTACATTTTCATCATTTGCATTTTCTTGTGTAAATACATTAGGGGAGCACCTGGGTAGCTCAGTTGGTTAAGCATTTCAGCTCAGGTCATAATCCCACTGTTTGTAGGTTCAAGCCCTGATCGGGCTTTGTGCTGACAGTGTGGAACATGCTTCGGATTCTCTCTCTTCCTCTCTCTCTGCCCCTCCCCCTTTTAGCTCGTTCTTTTGCTCTCTCTCAAAAATGAATAAAAACATTAAAAAATACATTAGGGACATCTGTTGATTACCATCTCCCTGCACTCTTTAAATCTGATGTTCTATGGCTACCACTTATACTGTGTAAATCTCTAACTCAAATTCTCTCTTCTGTGTTTTGTCTTTCTGTTTTCTTATACTTAGTCTAGCTAAGGGAGACATCTACATTAACATATTTTTAGTCTGGTAATGACTTGAACCAGCCAAGCTTTTTTTCTCTTTTTCATTTTCTTTCTTTCTTTCTTTTTTCTTTTTGCTGGAAAGAAACCAAATCTCTCCACATTACTGAACCAAATTGAGTAGATTATGATAAAAGGAGTAATAATAACAACAGCAGAAGACAAAAGGCCTCTCACATAGAATTTTGAACTAAAGTCACATATTGAACAAAAGATATTTAAATTAACTACTGAACAAAGTAAGAGCTCTTCAGAAGAAACAGGGCTTCCAGCCAAGCCCGCTGAAAATGCCCCCAGGCCTCTTACTAATTCACTACCCTTATTTCAGTTTATCTGTCTAAGGATGCTTTATTTCTTATCTCATTCTCTTCCTACCACCTAGCGGACACATAGTTGGCACTTACTGCTGTTTATTCAATTGCCTCAAGAGTTAGAGGCAGTTCTCTGAAGAAGAAAATAAAAGAGAAGAAGAAGAAAATAAAAAAGTTTTAGCTGTGAATAGAACCAACAAATCTGAATTTCAGCAATGGAACAAAGCTTGGAAGTAATAAAATGTATTTACTATAAAGTTAGATTACTTTGAAAGGGTTGTTTTTAAATGCTCACCTGGAAAACTTAAGAACTTAGACTCTAACTAAGACCTATTTGGCATTCTTTTCNAGCCTGGGGCCTAAACTGAGATCAAGACCTGAGCTGAGATCAAGAGTCTAATACTCAAAACTGATCGAGTATCCAGGTGACCTTCCCGCTTTTTACCCTCTAACTATGGGCCTTTTTTTTTTTTTTTTTCCCCAGAGGGAATAAGATTTATTCTAAGGTTAAAAAATCAGGCATCTACCTTAACCTCACAGTCATAAAAATGTATAGATAAACAGGAAGTGAGAGCTTTTAAATTTTACATTTATTCATCATTTCATACTTTGCCTTGTTCTTGAAAAGAATTTGAAGTGGTAAATGAGGACTTAAGGTAGAAAAGATAAACTTAAAGGTAAATTTCCTTTATCAGAGAACTAAAATGTAGTTTGGCCAGCCTATAGTAGACAAGTAAGGAAATACCTACCTAAAGAGATCACGTAGTTTAGAAGAAATATTTGAGTAATTATGTGATTCATTTGAGGTCACATACATGACCATTTATTAGCTAAGCTTTTGCTAGAAACCAAGTCACTAAATTCCTATGCATGTGCCCTTAACATGTATGTAGCAAAAACATTTGGCTTAACTACTCAAGTGTTTTAATGACTGGTGCTGCACAGGTTCGAGAAGCATTTGTCCAAATTATTACTGACCTGCCTGTTTGCAAAGTGTAGCCTGTATTAGGAATCATGTGCTTCCCCATAGTAAGGCTGAGGCCTCCAGGAGTAATGTTTTTCCACAAGCCATGAAGATTCCTGCTAGTTAACAAAGAGCATTTTGTGAATTAATCCCTTTCTTAATTGTTCTACTCTTTTCATTTGGAAAAGATGGATACTAAAAAAGCTGTTTCTGTTTAGATAGTGTGGGGAAGGAGAAGGAAAGTGCATTTCCTGGTTGATGGCCAAAAATGTGAAGCTTTATCTTGGCTCTCCTAGATAGACTTTGCCAGTTGTTCACAAATAGAAGATGCTTTTCTGGTCCTGCATATCTTTAGAAACTGGCTTCTTTGGAACTTCTTGATAATTCAGTGATAGAACACTGAATTGGAAAGATCTAGAACAGAGGATGACAAACTTTGAACAAATAGGTTAAGTTACATAATCAATCTTCTCTGTCTTTGCTTGGCATGCAAAGCCCTTCCCAGGGTGACTCGAGTTTCCTTTCTACCCTCACTTCTTTTGCTCAGGTCACACCAGCCTGTTTTTCTTGTCTAGTCAACCATGTGCTCAAACACATCGGAGCCTTTGCCTGTTCTCTCCTTTCTGCTTGTACCGTCTAATCCCTCACTTCTCCATCTAGCAACTCTGCCTTTGCAGACCCAGCTCCTTTTTTTTTTTTTTTTTTTTTTTTGGGTGAAGAGACAACGTAGCAAAGGCAAAATTGAAGGTTAATCTAGAAGCTGTGTGAAGAGTGAGTTAGAAGAAGGAAGTCTAGAATCAGGAAGACCAGTTTTAGGAGACAGTGAAAGTCCCACAGGCCTGAGCTGTGCAATATAGTAACCACTAGCCAGATGTAGCACTTTAAAATTAATGGAAAGAAACCAATCTATGAAGGCTACATACAGGATGATTCTAATTATATGACATTCTAGAAAAGGCAAAACTATGGAGACAGTGAAAAGATTAGTGGTTGCTAGGAGTGAACTGTCATGTCAACTATGAGTTTTGGGTGATTATGATGTAGTCAGTGGTAGGTTTATGGGTAGTAACAAATGTACTTCTCTGGTGTGGGATGTTGATAATGGGGGAGGCTGTTGTATGGAACAGCAAGTGTATGGGAAATCTCTGTATCTTCCCCTTGGTTTTGCTGTGAACCTGCCATGCTATAAATGAAAAATAAAATCTTAATTAAAAAATTAATTGAAATTAAACAAAAAGTAATAATTTACTTTTTCAGTTGCATTAGCTATACTGCTCAATGGGCACATGTGGCTAATGGCTTCTGTATTGGGTAGGACAGTTCAGAAAGAACATTTCTTTCATAACAGAAAGTTCTGTTGGGCAGCATTGCTAAAAATCAATTCCTGAAATGAAAATGGCATTTATTCTACATAGTCATGCTTTATGTGTTATGCCTTAAAAATGGGAGCATTTATTCATTGTACCTAACTTAATTCTGGACCGAGCATATTGAAGATTGGAGTGACTGTGGATACTGTCACCACAAGTATGAATGCAGCTGAGAATAGCAAAGTAAGGGGTCCCTGGGTGACAGAGTCAGTTGAGCATCTGACTCTTTATTTTAGCTCAGGTAATGATCCCAGGGTTGTGGGATTGAGCCCCACATTGAGCTCTGGACTGTGTGGAGCCTGCTAAGATTCTGCCGCCCCCCCCAAGAGCACAGGCTCTGGAACCACATGCCCTTTTTTTTTTTCTTTCAATAGCTTCTGGTTAAGTAGCCTTTGAGTATATTTTATTAGCTACTTTTCTTTCCCCACTTACCCCTACCCTTAGAAAAGAGACATAAAATAATTAAATAAAATTCATTATCTTTAGTAATTCTCTCCACCGGGGTCAGAATATTGGCTATTTGCAAATCTGTTTTAATGGTTTTGTTGGATGTACTCGTGATTGCTTTATTTTTATTTTTATTAATTTTTTAAAAAACAGATTATTTTTATTTTTAAAATTTACTTTTTTTGAGAGAGACAGAGACAGCGTGAGTGGGGGAAGGGCAGAGAGAGAGGGAGAGGGAGGATCCCAAGCAGGCTCTGTGCTGCACAGGGCTCGAACTCCCGAAACTGTGAGATCATGACCTGAGCCAAAACCAAGATTTGGACTTAACCGACTGAGCTATCCAAGTGCCTCATGATTGTTTTATTTTCTGAGGATAAATCTTTGCCATATATCAGCCTTCTAGCATTGCTGCCTTCAAAGACCTTTTACCTAATTGATCGGAAGTCGTTTCTGATTCCCCCTCCCCTCCGTCTAGTCCCTTCCCCTCACTCCTTGCAGTCCAAGAGCAGGTCCTATTAGTTCTCCTTCCAAAAGAACGAATTCTCCATTTCCACTTTCATGTCTTATTTTAAGTCACTGCCATGTCTCTGCTGGATGACTGCAGTAGCCTCCGAACTGGTCACCCTGCTTCCCCTTACTCACTAAGATCACTTGGCCGTATAGCAGACAGAAATGTGTTTTTAGAAAGAAAATCAGATCATTTCAATCTGTTTAGCACTCCTCCTTCTTTTTTTTTTTAAATTTTTTTTTAATGTTTTTTATTTATTTTTAGGAGAGAGAGAGAGAGAGAGACAGCGTGAGCAGGGGAGGGCCAGAGAGAGAGGGAGTCACAGACTGAAACAGGCTCCAGGCTCTGAGCTGGCAGTCAGCACAGAGCCCGACGCGGGGCTCGAACCCACGAACCGCGAGATCATGACCCAAGCGAAAGTCGGACGCTTAACCGACTAAGCCACCCAGGCGCCCCAGCACTCCTCCTTCTTACAGTGTTTAGAAAAGATTCCACACATCTTAACCTGGCCTAAAAGCCTCTTTGCCATCTGGCTCTTGCCTTCTTTTTTTTATTTTTAAAATTTTTTTCTTAATGTTTTATTTATTTCTGAGAGAGAGAGAGACAGTGTGAGCAGGGGAGGTTCAGAGAAAGAGGGAGACACAGAATCCGAAACAGGCTCCAGGCTCTGAGCTGACTGTCAGCACAGAGCCCGACGTCGAGCTCGAACCCACGAACCGCGAGATCATGACCTGAGCCGAAGTTGGTCTCTTAACCGACTGAGCCACCCAGGCGCCCCTGGCCCTTGTCTTCTTATCCAACCCTATCACCACACCTCCCCTCACTGAATTTCAGCCACTCTGGCCTCCTTAAGCCTCCTTGGATATTCTCGAACTTTCCTGCCATAGGGTCTTTTTCTTGTTTCTCCCTCTGGAGTGTTCTTTCCCAGTTCTTGCACGAAGCTTCCTTTTCAGCTTCAGAGTCTCAACTCCAGGGCTATTCCTCAGAGAAGTTGTCTTTATCCACTCTTTAAAGTAGGCACCGTCTACTCCTACCCTGTACTCTTTTATAGCATCATCCTTACCATTAACTGGGGGGATTTTCTTTATTTATGTACTTGTGTACTCTCTGTCTACTCCTACTAGAATATAAGTTCCATGAGGTCAGGAGACTTATTTTTACTCCCTGTTCTAGCCCCAGTACCTAGAACAGTGCCTGGCTTATGTAGATGTACTCAATAAATGTTTCATAATGCTGAATAACTGAATGTTTTCTAAAGGAGGTATAAGAGGAACTCACTCCTCTTCTTCCCTTGCTCTCTTTGTCTCTGTGTGTGTAAAATAAATCTCCATGTGTCTGAATGTGAATATCCTACTAGGCCCTTTATACTCAGTATGAACTAGTGACTTTGTTGCTGAACTTTGTTTTTTATTTCATGAAATCATGGCCCACAGCTTTTTGAATGGTTGATTTTAGTTGGAAACTATAGTGAACAATACATCTGGAAATATTCTGTCGTGTTTTGATCCGAGAAATTCTAGAGAACCAGCTGCTGATTTGAAAGGCTTTTATTATGATACAGACAGTCTATTGTCTACAGAAGCACTGGCTATTACACAGTGGTATATGTGTTTTTCCTTTCTCTGAGCTATTAACTTGAGAGAAAAAACTTGTATTCATTAACTTATGCATGACTTGTATTCCCTGATAATAGTTTATTGTATTATTTTCTTTAGCTGATTTACTGTGCACTTAGGGATTTTTCTTACTTGTTTTTCTTCTTTAAATTCAGTCAAAAGTTAAATGGTTAAATGGTAGGATTGAGATATTTTCCATTCTGGGTTTTTAAAAAATTTACAGATTTCTGCATTAAACTGTGGTATATATTTATGATTTAGCACTTTTATGTAGCTTTATATTGGTAAAATGGTGGATTTCACCATTTACTATACTCAAGTTTACCTTTCTTAGAGTACTTTAGAATATGTGATATAGCTATAGTGAAAGAAAAATTGACATTCAAGCCCTACAGAGGAATAATTTTCAAGAAAGTGAGTATGTGTACCATTTGTGGTATAATAGATACATATGCACATAATCTGGTTAGTGGAGCTTTTAATATTTTGATATATTTTTATATTTTTAGCTATTACCATTTGGAAGATTTGTATGAAATGACTTAATTATTACAATTATTAGGTAGGAAATAATTGCATCTAAATAACCCAGAGTAACATTTCAATATTACTTTTTAAATTATAAAAATTATATATTCACATTGCAGAAGATTAGAAAATAGGAAATACTGATACAGAATTTCCTAAGCATCGGGGCGCCTGGGTGGCTTAGTCGGTTAAGCATCCGACTTTCGCTTAGGTCATGATCTCGCAGTTCGTGGGTTCGAGCCCTGCGTTGGGCTCTGTGCTGACTGCCAGCTCAGAGCCTGGAGCCTGTTTCAGAGTCTGTGACTCCCTCTGTCTCTGACCCTCCCCTGCTCACACTGTCTCTCTCTCTCTCTCCTAGAAATAAATAAATAAATAAATAAATAAAGAATTTCCTAAGCATCATTATAACCACTGTTAACATTTTGCTTTGTATTCTTTCAGTGTTTTGCTTTATACGTATGGATTTTTTTGGCTTGTTGTAATCATAGTATATTTATTATTTTTATTCTTCCTTTGAAATGAAATATAATGTCATAAAAATTTTCATGTAGTGCTGAGTCTTTATAACCATTGTTTTAATGGCTCTGTAGTACTCTATCTTAATTTACTTAACTGTTCCTCATTGTTGGATAAGTTATTTAAAAAAATGTTTTAGCTCTTATAACTAACATGATAGTGAATATTTTTGTGACTCTTGTTATTACCACATTTGGTATTATTGCTTATAGTGTATATTCACTTAAGTGGAATTCCTAGATATGACTTTTTATATCTCTTAATACATACTAGTAAATGCTTTTCCAAATAGAGTATGCCAGTTTACATTGCCACAGTAAAGGTATAGAACTATTACATTGTAGCATTGTATATTCTTTTTTTAGAGTTGCTCTATAATTAGGGGAGACATCATGTTTGAATTTATTTATTTTTAATTAAAAAAAATTTTTTTTAATTTTAGAGACAGCATGAGCGAGGGAGAGGGGCAGGCTCCACGCTTAATGCAGAGTCCAAGACAAGGCTTGATCTCAGGACCCTGGGATTGTGACTTGAGTGAGCTGACATCAAGAGTCAGATGCTCAACTGACTAAGCCAACCAAGCACCCCTAGTTTGAATTTATTTGATTAGTGGTGAAGTTGTGTATTTTCATGTTTGGTTTCTAGATTCAGCGTCATAATTGCTTTATCTTTTTTCAGTTCCAGTAATATGTTTCCCCCTCACCCGCTGTAAAGACCTTTTAACCTATTTATCTTGATTTATGTACTTCATGTACTGTGTTGGAGATATAGGGGTACCTGACTTTGGTGGAGCATGTGACTCTTGATCTTGGGGCTGTGAGTTTGAGCCCCACATTGGGTGTAGAGATTCCTTAAAAATAAAATCTTAAAAAAAAGAAAGTAGTTCGTCAGTTAAACATATATACATGATCTCAGTGATGAGTTTATCTCTCTCTTTTTTTTTTTTTTTTTTTTTTTTTTTTTTTTTGTTTTCCTTTT
>NW_027532406.1:2195253-2395580 GCF_008692635.1 Crocuta crocuta | reverse complement strand
TCTTTTTTTTTTTTTTTTTTTTTTTTTTGCTATGTTCAGTGTTGCCTTCAAATGAATTACTCTGAACAAGGGGTAATACATTGTTTGTATCCCATATTGTTATCCATGTAGATTATGGAAGGATATATGGGAGCTATCTTGATAATTTCAAAAATCCAGAAATTTTCTTTGAATCTAGAAACTTCAGTAATAGATTAAAGTATATGTTTCAATATGTTTAAGTAAAAGTTTTTAAAAGTCTGAGAATTTATTATTGAATTGTGAATCTTTTCTCCTGTAGGTTGGAAAAGAGACTGTTCAAACCACTGAGGATCAGATTTTGAAGAGAGATATGCCACCAGCATTTATTAAGTGAGTAATTAAAAATCTTCTCTTGCTAAGCAGAATAATCCTCTTCCTAGGAAAGAAAATTAACTGATTCCAGGAGCAACTTTGTTTTTTTTTAATATAAAAGTGTTTACAATTGAGATTTTGACTTCTCATCTTGTAACACTGTGGTTTCCTACTGTTGTTTGTATTCATTGCTATTAGACATTTTGACATAGTAATTTTTAATAAAACTTTGACTTCTGAGTTTCTTTATCTGGAATGGGAAGGGTTCAGAAACATTCTGACCTTAGCAGGCATGAATCTGAGTTGTATGCTAAACACCTTTGCTTGGAGATAAGGGAATAACAGTAGATACAAACTTTAAAAATTTATTGCAGTGTATTTCAGTAACATTTTAAATTCAAGTTATATTTACTTATCACCCAAATTCCTACAACTAATTTGCAGGTATTTTGGCCTGTTCTGAGTAAAAGCAGAGATACTAACTTTTGATTAGTTAAAACTTTGTCAAATTCATCTTTGCTCAGTGATTTTGTTCTATGGCAGTCAAATCCTAAGTAAAAGTAAAGGCTGGTACATAAGACAAAAAAAAGTATAATCTTTACTTGTCAAAAGTAAGGTCAGTTACTAAAAAAGGGCAAAGGATTTGAATAGTCACTTCAAAAGAGAGGAAATCTAAATGGCCAATAAATTATGAACAGGTGCTCTATCTCATTACTCATCAGAGCTGTGCAAATTACTCCATTATAAACCCTAAATTAAGAAGTGTGATAATAATAATTGTTGATAAAGATATGGAGTAGTTAGAACTCTCATACACTGCTACTCTTAGTAGCATTACATTCCTAATGTAAATTGGTGGAGCCACTCTGGAAAATGGTTTGGTGTTAGTAAAGTAGAAGACAGACAATTCTTATGCCCATGTACACTAGGATCCATATATGAAAATATTGATATCAACATTGTTCATGATGACTCCACTGGTCTGTTTATTATAGATAAAAACAATTATGGTACAGTCATCAATTATAATACGAATCAGTGATGGAAAAGAATGAGAATTTTTCACTTCAAAGTGGTTGATTTTATACTATATGAATTTTACTTCAATTAAAAAAATGAATGAACCTCAAAAATAATTGAGAGGAATGAATGGTAGATACATAGGTAGGCTCCATTTATTTAAACTTTGAAAACATGTAGAAATAAACTGTTGTTTAGGGATTCCTATTTATGTAGTAAAAAGATGAAGATAAGTAAGGAAATAATGATTACAAAAGTCATGGTATTCATACCTCTGGGAGGAAGGAGGAGGGTTATACTCAGGGCGAGGCACACAGGGGCTTCTAAAATGGTAATAATATAAAAACAAACAAACAAATGATAATGTATTTCTTGATGTAAGTGTTGAGTTATATGGGTGATTGTTTTATAACTATTCATTCTATTATATGTATGTTTTATACAGTTTTCTGTATGTATGTTATATATCACAATTTTAAACAAAGTGAGAAGTATTCCTTTATTTTTATCCTCCTTATGTTCTATTTTCATTGAACAGATGCAAAATTTCACCCATATTGATGATTTCTTCTTATTTCTAACTTACTTGAGTGGGTGCTTCTACATAATGGTGTTACTGTTAATTCTGCAAAATGTTCGTGTGTCAGGAAGTAAGGGACCAGAAGCATCTGTTCTTTGTAGAGCCTGTTTTGTGGGAGTATCTTTTCTGATTTGCCTTACTGGACTTGATAACCTCCAAGGTTTCTTCCAGCTCTAACCCATATGTGCCTACTTTATGTGCCATTCCATCACCATGGTAATATAAGAGGAGTCCTATGCTGTCAGTTAAACATTATAATTAAACTTATATTTACCTTACATTAAAAACACAGATCTAGCTTGTACCTCTTTGCCCTTCACCCTCTGGAAAGTATAGTGCATGGTGAGATAATGTATGAAGGGTTTTCAACATCAGGTGGATATTTCAGTAGGTGACCCTACAGAAAGTTCCTTTCAACCCTGACATTCAAGTCTATGAAGATCGTTTGACTGATTAATAATTTTTTTCCTAGGAAACTCATTTCTGTTCATTCCCAGAAATATATCCTTGAAGTATGCTATGTGCTCTCACAGGCTTCCTTGGGGACCTGGACAACTTAAGGAGTGTGTCCTAGTGATAATATTTTCCAGGAAGTAGGTAACTTTAAAACAAAACAAAACTTTAGGGGCACGTGTGGCTCAGCGGGTTAAGTGTCTGACTCCTGATTTCAGCTCAGGTCATGATCTCACTGTTCATGAGTCTGAGCCCTGCATTTGACTCCAATTGGGCTTCTCACTCACCATATGGAGCCTGCTTGGGATTATCTCTCTTCCTCTGCCCTCCCCAGCATGCACACATGCTCTTTCACTCAAAATAAATAAAGTAAATGTAAAAAAAAAACCCCAAAATAAAACTTCATTGATTGCCCTTGGTGGTAACTAGTACACCATCTCCTTACTCTAGTAATTTGTTATTTATTTATTGGTAATTGGTGATTTAAAGAAAAAAATTAAGATTTATCTTGCCTTTCCAGAGGTTCTTCAAAAAAAAATTAAAGGTAGACCTACCATATGATCCAGCAATTCCACTTCTGGGTATTTACACAAAGGAAACAAAATCACTATCTCAAAAATATATCTGCACACCCATGTTCACTACAACCTTACAATAGCCAAGACATGGAAACAACCTAAGTGTCCCATCAGAGAATGAATGAATAAAGAAAATGTGGTATGTTTGTGTGTATGTGTATGTACACACACACACACACACACACACACACACAGAGGAATATGGAGGAAATGAGTGAAGGTGGTTGAAAGGTACAAACTTCCAGTTATAAGATAAATAAGTCCTGGGGATATAATATACAGCATGGTGACTATAGTTAACAATATTGTATATTTGAAAGTTGCTAAGAGAATAGACCTTAAATGTTGTCTTCATCCACACACAAAAAATTCTAACTATGTTGCCTTCCCTGTACAGACTTTATCTCAGAGTAGCCTGATAGCCAGAGCTGATGAGGGGAATTTCAGCCAACAAATGTGGAATTAATGACAGAATTAGAAAGTCATAATTATGCAATTGTAATTAGGAAGCAATTGACTTAGGTAAGATCATCAATGGATGAAACCATTCATAGGTTTTAACCTTCGTTGCACCATGGGGAAAAATCCTGGTCTCCATGGGGAATCAGGGAAAAACACTATGTTATGGTCAACTGAAGAATTTACTGAACAGTGTTTATAAAGTACATAACTGTTAGAGTGGCCAGTGACATGGGCGACAAAGAATTACACAGAGTAGAGTGACAAGCAGGACAGTTTATTCACTCTCCAAGGGAGGAGGAAGGCCAAACATCAAGAGAGATGTTGCCCCAAGTTTCTGTCGGTTTGGGCCTTTTAAGGGGTTTTGAAGGATGTGAGAGGGCTGTAGCTGTGCCCATGGCGGGGGCTGGATGTGAGGAGGGGGTCGACACTTGGCCAGATAGAGCAGGAGGTGGCAGGTTTTTCGAGGGGCTCTATCTGGGGCTCATCTGGGATGTGGGTTGTTGTCTAGCTAGAGAAGAATATCTGTCTATTTTCTGGACCCGTGACCTAGAAAAACAAAGAGTTAGGGCCAAATGCAGACACCTGTGAGTTTTGCTTGCCTGGGAGGGTGGGGGGACTTTGAACAGTTTCCTTTCATTCCTTCCTCGCCTTATTTGAAATTATTCTTGATTGGGAAAATGAGAGGTCATTCTTTCATAACTACTTCTTGCTGAGTAGGAGTATAGAGCTATACCCTCCTAGCTTAGAGACCAGAGTGAAGAGGATGCTGGTAGCAGAGTGCCCTGAAAGCAAGGGCTTGAACATGAGCTTGGTGAGACCTTAGAGAGCTACCAAGCGTTGAGATTCAGTCCTGGATGAAGGAGATTGGATATTTTAAAATACATGGCCCCAAAATAAGGGCTTGTCAAATAACCACCAAAGGTCCTAGGAAAAGAGTGAGCCATGAGAACCGAGACCAGATATCTAGTTTCCAGGAGAACCAGTCAGCCCCCCAGGTTTTGTATTGTTCTGGATGGTCTCTAGTTAGTTGATAAATTTATCAAGGCTGTCTATGATCTGGTCTGACTCATTCACATAGAAGCAACATTCTTCCTGTAGTAAGGCATAAATTCCCAGCTGATTAGCACTCAGTAGGTCTAAAGCCCGAAGATTCAGAAGTAAGTAGTATTCTCACCAGGCAATCAATCTATCTCTGCATTGTTTGGAGTGTGGAAGCCAAGTCGGCTACTTGCTAACTTAAGGATAGAGAGAGTGTTTCCATGTATGGATAGAATGAGGTATTCTTCCTTTGCCCAGCCCAGCTGCCGTAAGGATGTTGAAGAGGATGGGGATAGATACCGCTTAGCTCTGCAGGGGCAGGATAAAGGGACTGGGTTTTCACTTGAGTGCTTGTTATGGTCTGTGTTAGGGTAGGAGGACTCGTGAGGTGGGAAAGTGTTGGTCGGAAATTAGGTATATGAGGTTGCAGTGCCCCTTCCAAGTGGGGATGGGAGCAGAGGAAGACCTATGTTCTACAGAGAGAATAGATGTGAGAGTTGAGTTCCATGCAGGGCTATCTGGTGAGTTGTCCTGATATAAGCAAAAATCCTAGGTAGGTGACAGACCATTTAGTTGGGCTTTGGAGAAGGGAGCCTCTGTAACCTTCGTTGTGTAGGAGGATGCGAAGAGTGATGGTGTCAGAAACAGAGGTGGGCAAAGAAGGGCTACAGAGGAGATGGACATCTACTTATTAGGGAAGGGTGCTATTTAGGAGGGAGAGGTTAGAGAGGTCTGATGCCAGAGCTTGTCCAAAGAGGTGGAGGCTCTCTCTAAAACCTTGTGGCAGAACTGTCCAAGTTAACTGTTGGGACGTTTGGGTGTTGGGGTCAGTCCAGGTGAAGGCAAAAAGGTCTTGGGAATCTAGGCAGATGGGAGTAGTGAAAAATGCATCTTTAAGATCTAAGATAGTGAAGTACATGATGGAGGGTGGAATGGTGGAGAGAAGGGTGTGTGGATTGGGGATGACAGGGTGGATGGGGACAACTGCCTCATTAATAATTCTGAGATCCTGAACTAGTCTATAAGAACCAACTGGCTTTTTGACTGGAAGGATTGGAGTATTGTAAGGAGAGTTAGTAGGTTTTAATATATTTGAGGAAAGGAATTTGGAAGTGAGGGGTTGTAAATCTCATAAGCCCTCAGGTTTGAGAGGATATTGGGATTTTGAAGAGACAAGTAGGATTCTTGAGGCATATGATAATGGGGGGGGGGAGGTGAGTAGCCTTAACTGGTTTGGAAATGCATAGATAGGCAGGATCTATTTTCCTTTGTGAGAGAGAGGGAGGGTGGGGGCGCAAGTGAGTGAGGGGCAGAGAGAGAGAGAAAGAAAGAAAGAGAGAGAAAATCTCAGGAGGGGCAGAGAGACAGATCTGAGGCAGAAAAGTGCAACTCACCCAGAGCTGGGCTGGAGCTCACCTGTTGTGGGGCTTGTGCTCACCTGGAGCAGGGCTGGAGATCAGTTGAAGGGGAGCTTGAGATCACCTGATGGGGGGTTCACCTGATGTGGGGCTCGAGCTCACCTGGAGCGGGGCACGAGCCTAGGGGTTTGTGAATTTTTGAAGAGCCTCAGTGAGGCAGGTGAGGAAAAGGGCAGAGTTTTGTGGTTCTGTGGGTACTTTTCCTTAACCTTTCATAATTGACCTGTTTAGAAGATGCCTGGTTCATGCCTTCTATCAAGCCGGTGATCCTGTGGTTGCATTTGACCTGGTCTCCAGAGGAGGGCTGGTAATTCCAACTGGACTCAGCTTAGGGAACTGCTGCATTGCTGGGAGCATGTTGTACAGGATCTCTGCAGTTTAGATCATCAGAAGATTCAGTAGCCTTGGACCAAATTCTTTTTTTTCCCTCTGGGGTGGTACAGGTGGGGAGAAAAACATCTAGGTCCCTCCAGGATAAATCATAGGAAAGGGTGAGATATTCAAATTCTTTAGTGAACCTGGAGGAATCAGTTGATAAAGAGCTAAGCTTAGATTCTATATTAGAAAGATCTGGCATGGAGAAGGGAATGTGGACCCAAACAATGCCCCCTTCTCTAGCCACTTTGAGAAGAGGGAATTGGGTGGTGAGAGCATCAAGAGGTCAGTAAGAGTGGTCAGAATGAGTGTGGGCAGGAGAAGGATTGGGAAGTGGAGGCAAGGGTTGAAGGGAGGGAGGAAGGGGGTGCCGAAGGATCATGAGGGGAAGGAGAGTACTGGGGTGTGTGTGGAGGTGCCAAGGGAGAATCAACTATGGGCAAGTGGAAAGGTGGAGGTTGGTCAAAGTCCGAGACAGGTGAACTGGGGAGACAGAAGGAGTAGAGGACAGGCAGTGCGAAGGTCAGGATGATGAGTGAGTTCAAAGAAAGCTTGGACATAAGGAACCTTACCTCATTTACCCAGCCATGACAATATAAACTCAACTGGAGAATTGTGATTAAGAGAGCCGTTCTCTGGCCAGACCTCCTAGTCATTTAATTAATATTGGGGCTGGGCTGCATTACAGTAGAAAATTAGATGTTTGGGCCAAATAATCTTGTTTCAATTGGAGGTTTTTGAGATTTTTTTAAAAATAGTTTTTATCTATTTATTTTGAGAGAGAGAAAGAGCATGTGAGCAGGGGAGGGATAGAGAGAGAGGGAGAGAGAATCCCCGGCAGGCTGCAGAGCCAGACATGGGGCTCGATCTCACAAACAGAACCATGAGATCATGACTTGAGCCGAGATCAAGAGTCAGATGCTTAACTGACTGAGCCACCCATGTACCTGGAGGTTTTTGAGATTTTTTTTTGAGGAGGCATCCCAGAGGGGAGTCCTTGGGAGGGGTGGACAAGGTATTGCCCATCTGGAAATCTAGGAGGAGGAGAAAGGAGATTTTGAGAACCAGGAACAAAGGGAAAAACTGTGACCGGAGACATCTTGACTCAGCGTTCCAAGAAGATGAAGCCCTGACTAGTGTGGAGCCTGAGAAAGGGGCATCCCCCGAACTCAAGGGTCTGTGTGAAGGGAAGGGATCCCAAGACTGCAGAAAGACCCAGAGGAAGTGTCCCTCCTGTGGTGGATCCATTGATTGTTGACTGAGTCCAGTACTGGGGCTTGAACCTTGCCACAGGGGAATTGGATAACACTTGGTGATTGCTCTTAGTGCTCAAGATCTGAAAGAGCCCTTATGAAAATGAAAGTTTGACTCACCTGAGATAAGTTGCGAAGGCGCTCTGGTTGAGATGGATTCCGGTCAGTAGACAATGGCCAGTCCCCATATGGGCCATGAAAACTGTTGGAGAATTGCACAAAGAGTAGAGTGACAAGCAGGACAGAGTTTATTCACTCTCCAAAGGAGGAGAGGGGCTGGACATCAAGAGAGACGTCAGCCCTGAGTTTCTGTCAGGCTGAACCTTGTAAGGGGTTTTAAAGGATGTTGAGAGGAGGCACTGAGTGTGGAGAGGGGGTTGACTGTTGGCCAGGTAGAGCAGGAGGTGGCAGGTTTTTCAAGCTGCTCTGTCTGGGGCTTGTCCAGGATGTGGGTTGTGGTCCGAATAGAGAAGAATATATTTTGTAGTTGGGGTCTATTTTCTGAGAATATAGTCCCTGTGACCCAGAAAAGCAAAGAGTTAGGGCCAAGTGTAGACAGATACCTGTTAGTTTTATCTGTAAGTTTGGCTGGGAGGTTGGGGTGGGGGGGACTTCGAATAGATTTCTTTTAGTAACTTAATGTTACTTGAAAAGTAGCACAGGGTACAAACAACAATATGGCTGTGGTTGTCAGACAAATTTAGGGGGTACATATTCTACAATTTAAAACATTATAGCTTTGTATGCTTTTTTCTGGCTTTTCTTGAGAATGCAAAATGAAGCAGAACATTTTAGTAGATGCCTTGACTTGAAGGGGGAGGGGACAGAGAAACAGATGGAAACAATTAATGACATCCTTGAAACTGTTGAGTAGGACATTCTTTTGGGCTGTTTGGTTGATGTTTGGAGGTTTCCAGGGCATGACAGAGCTTCCTCTGTCATCTGCTTTTACAAGCACTCTGTCTGCTTAGGCAACACTAAAGAATAAAATAAGCTTCAAAAATTTATTCTTAGATCAATTTCTTCTCTTAGAATGGTAGAATGTCAGTACCCGAGAAAAACAGAAGACTCTTGGTCTGTAGATAGATTTATACCTAAGCAGTCTGAAATATGTTTAGAGATTTTTTGGGGGGCAAGATATGATACTTTCAGGATTTTTGACATTTTTAGGATTTGGGGGTGTCAGAATCAAATCATAGTCTTATTTGTGTGACTGGCAATTAAGAGCATTGTTAACATGTTGGAGAAAGCATTTTGTATCTGTTAAAATTACATATTTGAGTTATAATTCTCAGTGAGGGACTTCCAATGCTTGGGCAGTTCCTTACTGTAAAAGTGAAAACATTTTAATACAGAGGAAGATTTGCATTGTTACAGGAAGTCTTTCTCTTGGGTGGAGTAACAGATATCTGATCTCTAACTGCACTAGCAGATAGAGTTTACAATTTACTAATTTTACCCAAGATTGCAGTAATAGCCACACTGTTGCACAGGAGGTGTGGGGTTGCATGATGATTGCCGGAAAAACTGTCTCAATCTTCATAAACTTTAGGAGTGTAACGGTCACGCTGAACTGTTATAGTATTGGTTAGATTTTCCTTGTAGGAAGTCATTTTTTTCCCTTCAGAGACTGTCAGGAAAAGAGTATTTTGCATCATCATCAACCCTCATCCTTATCAGGCAGCAGCAGTAATTATGTGTAATTGATTAATGGGCTGGACACACTAATTGGTTAATTATTTATCAGTCACCTATTATGTGTAGCACACTAAGTGCTACACAGAGTAGCAGTTTTTACCAGTATTTTATGAATTATCAATTGTAAGATGTATTATAAGTTATCTATTAGTAGCAATGAAATACCCAAATTTGCAAATGTTTTATTTGGGGGTATGTCATACATGTGGGCTTGATTCTTCTGTGTATAGTGGAGGAACAAGGTGGAAAACTGCTGCAGAGAAATTTTTAAAAAATGCTTTAAGAAGGGGGCACCTGGCTGGCTCAATTGGTGGAGCAGGTGACTCTGAATCTTGGGGTTGTTAGTTCAAGCCCCATGCTGGATGTAGAGATTGCTTAAAAAAAGAAAAAAAACTTAAGAAAAAATAAGTAAAAAGGTGCTTTTAAAAGTTTTAAATTAAAGAGCTGTAATGCAGACTGACTTTCATTATGCACTATTATTATAGGAATTCAGAGAAGGTGCTATTGTTGTAGGTAGGAATAGTAGAAAGAGGCTTCATGTAGCAAATGGGACTTGGGAAGATGGATGTGGGGAAAAGGAAAATACTCTGGGTGGAATGAATTGCATGAGCCAGCCATGGGGACAGTGAGGAGAGGGACAGTCATGTTGGGGGTGGTAGGAGCTAAGCTAAGTTCTACCAGGTGATAAAGGCCCTTGGGAGCCAGGCAGAGGAATTTGGAATTGAGCAGCAGAGCTTTCTAGTTCCTGAGCAGTAAGATGACAAGCTGAAAGTGGTTTTCCAGAATTCATAGCCAAGTACTGGATGAAAGTGCTAGTGGAGGAAAGCAAGCCATGTGGACCTACCAGATTCATTTTCTGTCAGTGTGGATTTACTTCAGATGGATTCCTTATAGGTAAAGAATGTTTATGGCAAACTATTTTATTTGCCTCGGAACAATTGCTCTTTGTAGTGTACCATGGAATTTCACTCTTACTTCTGCAGTGGAGCAGAAATGAAAAGGAAGGCAGTTTTTGGACCCTGTCCAAGGGTGTTGAGTATCTGAATGTATCAAAACCTTCACTTGTGAGGTGGTCTTGTGGTATGAACTCCTTAAAAAGGGCATTGGTGGCTTTGTCTCTTGGCAGGCAAATGATAGTTTCATGTAGAACTGTAAAGTGTTGCCAGTTTCTGTCTCAGTGCTGCTCTGAACAGTCTGCTTGAAATCATTCACCAGCTTGGATTATTTTTGAAACATATTGTGATGTCTAGGCCTATTGAATAAAAGAATGTTTCTAAAATACTGTGTGAAAGGGCTTATGTACTATTGACAATCTGCATGATTAGCATTCATATTTCCTAGAAAATTGCCTTGTTTTAACTCTTAAAAACTTCATTAGATAAGCAAAATTATATTTGTACGATTTTACCTTGGTTGATATTCATGTCCTACAAAGAAGACGTTTGAAAAGGATTGAAACATGCTTATACTTTATTTAGATCTCTTTGACCTAAAGTAGTGGTGTCATATTTTTAGATCACCAGCCTGTATATTTAGCTTTTTCTTTGCTTATGATCTAGAACACTCAAAATAATCTGTGATGAAATTTGTATTTTTAAACATTCTTCTCAGTGAACGTGCCCAGAATATCTCTTTTTAGAATTAATTCTTTTGATTATACCACTCAATGCACTTTGCTTATCTGGGCCTAATGTGTGATTCTCATGTTTTATTTTTTTAACTAGAGTTTTTTTGTGATATTTCCATTGCTATTTAAGAGAAGATTTTTGTCTCTTAACATAGATGACTAAGGTTCTTTGAGACAACTATTCACATCTGCTAGCTGACTTGCTGCATTTTGACCTAGAGCAAACACTCAAACTTTAAATAGTTCACCTTTGAACTTGCCACATTAAACATATTTGGGCACTACTGTTTTTCAGGGACTTGCTTAAACAAAAATAGTTTAACTTTTGAATCTTCTCAATAATGAACTCTGAGTCAGTATTATTGATTTGCAGAAGAGTTCTAAACAGTTTGGCAGAGATTTGATCCTTGGTTTGCTTTGTATACCCTTTATGGTTAAGAAATAAAACTTTTAATGTGTAATTCTTTGGCTTCGATTTCTAGAGAGTAATCAAAATCATATGATTGAAAGGAACTCAAGGGACCAAAGGAACTCACATTTTTGAAAAACATATTATTGGGCCAGGTACTTACATATTTTCATTGTCTCATGCAATTCTGAGAACATTAACTTCAGGATATTAATAAAGTAATTTTACAGATAAAAAACTGAGGTTTGACAAACTTTAACTCACCCAAGTTTGGCTCAGCTTGTATGTGGCAGGATACTTTTCCTATTGGTGGTTTCATGGCTTCTTCTGAATTCATGGTCTTTCTATAATCTGACCTGCCGTGAAGGTCATGTATTCCATCCTCCTCTCCTAGGCAGTGCTAATTTTATACCACTCTTAGAAGATAACAATTACACTTTTCCTGGTACTTCCAGAGAAAGAATCTTACAGATGTAATTTGTGATGTATTGTGATGTCTTGCAACTCTTAAGCTGTAAAGAAGTTAAATTCATAATATTTTAAAGTTAAAAGGAATCCTAGAGATTTAATCTCTGCTTTATTTTGTAGATGAATTGAGGTCACTGGTATGTCAGCCCTACAGCCCCATAGCAAGCAAACACTATAAATAATTAGACACAGGTATTCCCTTAATTATTACTTTGACTGTCTCTATATAGATCAAGTCCCAAATCAAGAAGTTCTCAGGATTGAAAACTTTTTCCCACATCTGTTTAAAATCGTTATTGTTCTTATCTTAGTACAGCAAAAGAACCTTATAAAAATAGCTCCATTTCTTGAATACCTTTTATGAACTGGATATTTTAAGTTGTATTATTATGATTTTTTTAATGTTTAGTTTTGAGAGAGAGAGTGAGCGAGTCTGTGCATGTGCATGTGCATGGGGGAACAGCAGAGAGAGGGAGAGAGAGAATCCTGAACTTTGAGTGCAGAGTCTGACCTGAGCCAAAATCAAGAGTCAGATGCTTAACTGACTGAGCCGCCTAGGTGGCCCCAAATTGTATTATTTAATTTACCTTATCTTGTAGTTGAGGAAGCTAAGACTTGGAGAAACTCAGTAACTTGTTGCAGTCACCCAGTACATCAGTGGCAGACGTAGGATTCAAACCCTGGACTGACCCCCAGGTTGTGCTCATTCCAATATGCCAAGACTCTTTATCCTCTTCCGTATAAGAACTTCTTATAATGTAATTATTGTGATGCTTAAATGAGTGAGATAACGAATGTGAAAGTACCTGGAGGGGCGGTGGGTGGGGAGGGAAGATATTTGGTGATTATTACCTTCCTCCCTTAGCCTCTCAAATCTTTCCTTCTTATTCATTTTCTTCAAATAAAGTTAGTTGCTTTTCAAATTTAGAGAAAAATTTCCCCTAATTTATTGTTGCTTGTAGTAAAGTCTCTTTTTTTTTTTTAAATTTTGTTTGTTTATTATTGAGACAGAGAGAAACAGAGCATGAGTGGGGGAGGGGCAGAGAGAGAGGGAGACAGAATCTGAAACAGGCTCCAGGCTGAGCTGTCAGCACAGAGCCCCATGCAGGGCTGTAACCCACAAACCGTGAGATCATGATCTGAGCCCAAGTCAGACGCTTAACCGACTGAGCCACCCAGGGGCCTCAGTAAGGTCTTTAAAAAAAAAAACAAAAAAAAAAACACAACCAAAAAACCCTAAAAACATGATTGCTTGTTTTTATTTAAAGTTTTTTCTGTATCTGTTGAGATGATACTGCAATTTTTATCTATTACTTGCTAAGTTAGTCTCTGGTCTGATGGTGAACCATCTTTGCCTTTCTAGGATAAACCTTGCTTGGTTGTGATTTAAAAAAGAAAATGCAGTGCTAAATTCAATTTGCTACTATTTTAAAAAGATTATTGCTTGTTCAGGGGGTGTCTTGATCTATAATTTTCATGTTCTGTTCTTCTCTGGTTCTGGTGTCAAGGTTATTGTAGCTTCATGAAATAAGATCTTTTTCTAGTCTTTGAAATAGTTTACATAAAATAAAGAGTATCTTTTTTTTTTTTTTTTGAAAGTTTGGCCAAACTTGCATGTAAAACTCTGGGTCTAGTGTCTTTTGGAGAAAGAAATTTGATTTCTCCTTCAGTGTCCTTTTTTTTTTTTTTTAATCTAATTTAGGTTTGAATTCATTTTGAGTCAACTTTGGGCTTTTTTTTTTTTGAGTCAGCTTTGATAATCTGGTACTTTTCTAAGAAATTATCCATTCATCTAAGCTCAGAAGTTTATTAGTATGAAGTTCATAATAACCTATTATTTTTCATCTGTGTTACATCTCTAGTTATATCACCTTTTTTGTTCAGTATTGTTTAGTTTTGCCTTTTTTCTTATCGCTTATTTAGAAATTTATGTTTTACTATTTTCCCCTAGTGATCTACTTCACTAAATTCTTCTCTCGTATTTATTATTTACTTTCAGCTTATTTATTTTTTATTTAATTGAAGTATAGTTGACATACGATGTTATATTAGTTTCAGGTGTACAACATACAGATTTGACAAGTTTATACATAATGCTGTGCTCATACCATCTGTCAGTGTACAACACCATTGACCATATTTCTTATGCTATAACTTTTATTCCTGTGACTTATTCATTCCATATTAAGTTTATTATTTAAATTCCTTATTTTCAATATTTCAGTCTTTATGTTCAATCTTCTTGTTTTTAAATAAATATAGTTTAGGCTCTTAATTTTGTTCTACTACAAGTGTGGAAGCAGCTATAGGTGCTTTTTGTAATTATTCAATGTATTTAAACTAAAGAAAAAGACAAAAACAGTTTACCCATTTCTCTCACTCTCAACCCCTGCCTCTGGCAACCACCAATCTCTTCTCTGTATCTGTGAACTTGATTGGTTGGTCATCCGTCCATCCATCCATCCATCCATTTGATTGATTGCTTTCACATACAAAAGAGATGATAAGGTATTTGTCTTTCTGTCTGACGTATTTCGCTTACCATAATTCTCTCAAGGTCCATCCTTGTTGTTGCAAATAGCAAGATTGCATTCTTTATATATATTTCATTTCATGTATGTATTTCACTCATACACACACCACAGTTTTTCTTTATCCATTAATCCATCAATGGACACTTAAGTTGTTTCCATATCTTTGCTATTGTAATAAGTCATATTGCAGTGAATATGGTGCATATATCTTTTCAAGTTAGTGTTTTCATTTTCTTTGGATAAATACCCAGAAGAGGAATTGCTGGATCATATGGTAGTTCTATTTTTAATTTTTTGAGAAAGCTCCATACTATTTTCCCATAGTGGCTGCACCAATTTACATTCCCACCAATAATGCACAAGAGTTCCCTTTTTTTTTTTTTTTTTTAACATCCTTGCCAACACTTGTTATTTCTAGGTTCTTTGATAATAGCCATTCTGACTGGGTAAAGTGATCTCTCATTGTAGTTTTGATTTGCATTTTCCTGATGATCAATGATATGGAGTAGTATCCTTTCATGTGCCTGTTGGCTGTTTGTATGTCTTCTTTGGAAAAATGTCCATTCATATTTTCTGCCTGTTTCTATTTTAGTTTTTATATTTTTTCTTCCCACTTTTAAATTGGATTGTTTGGTTTTTTGTTCTTGAGTTGTAGGAGTTCTTTATATATTTTGGATATTAGTCCCTTATCAGATATATGATTTGCAGATATTTTCTCCTGTTCAGTAGGTTGCCTTTTCATTTGATTGATGGCTTCCTTTGCTGTGCAGATTTTTAGTATGATGTAGTCCACTTATTTTTGGTTTTGTTGCTTTTGCTTTTGTTGTTCAGGTTAGAAAAATCATCGCTAAGACTAGTGTCAAGAAGCTTTACCACCTATGTTATCTCCTAGGAGTTTTCATGTTTCAGGTTTTATATTCACGCCTTTAATCCACTTTGGGTTAATTTTTGTGTGATAGAAGATAAGGATCCGGTTTTATATTTTTGCATGTGGCTGTCCAAATTTACCAACACCATTTATTGGAGAGACTGTCCTTTCACTACTGCATATTCTTCACTTCTTGCCATAAATTTATTGACCATATATGTGTGGGTTTATTCTGGGCTCTCTTTCTATTCCGTTGATCTATGTGTCTGTTTTTATGCCAGTACTATGCTGTTTTAATTACTGTAGTTTTGTAACCTAGTTTGAAACTAGAGAATGTGATGCTTCCCGCTTTGTTCTTCTTTATCAAGATTGCTTTGTGTACTTGGGGTCATTTATGGTTCCATACAAAGTATAGGATTGTTCTATTTCTGTGGAAAATGCCACTGGAATTTTGAGAGGGGATTGCATTGAATCTGTAATTGCTTTGGGTAGGATGGACATTTTAACAATATTCTTTTAATCCATGAGCATGGAATACCTTTTTGTTTGTGTCTTCAATTTCTTTAATTATGTGTTGTTTTCAATATATAGGTCGTTCACCTCCTTGGTTAAATATTTTCCTAGGTGTGTTATTCTTTTTGATGTATTTATAAATGGGATTGTGAATTTTCCATCTATAGACATTTTAATAGTTGTAATTTTGGTTGTGAATTCCTCCTTCATAATATGGTTTATTCAGGAGTGCATTTATAAAATTTCAAAAGTCTTTTTACTGTCTTTTTATTGTTTTATTTCTAATTTAATTGCATTCTGCCCAAAACATGAATGATATAATATCAATTCTTGGAAATTCTTTTGTGATGTAATATGTGGTCGGTTTTGTGTGCTATGTGTACTTGAAAAAAAAAAGTACATTTTTAGGGTGACTGGGTGGCTCAGTCAGTTAAGCATCCAACTTTGGCTCAGGTCATTATCTCACAGTTTGTGAGTTCAAGCCCCTCATCCAGTGTTGTGCTGGCAGCTTGGAGTCTGGAGTCTCCTTCAGATTCTGTGTCTCTGTCTCTCTCTGCACCAGCCCCTCCCCACTCATGCTCTGTCTCTGTCTCTGTCTCTCTCTCTCAAAAATAAACATTAAAAAATTTTTAAAAAAGAAAGACTATTATTATTATTTGATAAGGAGTGAATAAGAACAAAAGATGAAGTGATTTTATAATGTTTTGTGTATTTATTTATTTTTCCCCAAACTCCAGCTTTTTAAAAGATTTTTAATGTTTTTTATTCATTTCTGAGAGAGAGAGAGAGAGACAGCGTGAGCAAGGAGGGTCAGAGAGAGAGGGAGATACAGAATCTGAAGCAGGCTCCAGGCTCTGAGCTAGCCATCAGCACAGAGCCCGATGCGGGGCTCGAACCCACAAACCATGTCATCATGACCTGAGCTAAAGTTGGATGCTTAACCGACAGAGCCACCCAGGTGCCCCAAACTCCAGCTATTTAATAACAAATGCTTCCCCACCTCACCCCATCACAGCAGCAGGAAAATCACCTGTCTAACTGTGGGGCGAGGGGTGCACTGCGGAAAACAGGGAACAGGGAGCAGCTGGTAGGGGGCTGGTCAGGCTCCTGCCTCCCATGTCACTGACTCCTGGGAGCATCAAGTTGGCCTGGCACAGAAGCCTCTCCTCTGCCCAGCCACCAGCAGGGAGCTCCATCCAAGGGAGGCTGGGGCTGTAGCCAGAGAGTTTGAGAGGAGGCCAGGGCCAACAGTGGGAGGAAGGAGATGAAAAGAGAAGAGACTCTGGTCTGCCACCAAGTCTGGGTCCTCTGGCTTGCCTGTGCCAAGTCCACCTGCCAGGAGCAGGCCTCGCCCATCAAGAGGCTGCTGTCACTCATATGGGCCTGGCCTTCTTGGCCTTATTCTGAGACCTCACAGCCTCATTGTGGGCTTTACACTTCTCTGCCAATTTGGTGGCCTCTCGGAGTTTGCGCCTCTTGCCAAGCATGAACTTGTTGTAAAGGTACTTCTTCTGCTTCTTCATCATCATGATGGCCAGGCGCTTGGCTTCATTCTCCTCCTCTCCTCTTCCTCCAGCCAGCTGCTGCCTGTCCTCCAGCTCACAGTGCCTGCCGTCTCTCTGGGCTGCTCCCCTCCATGCTCTCCTCCAGGGTTGTCAGTCGGGTCTCTATGTTTAAAAATTTTTTTTTAATGTTTGTTTATTATTGAGAGACAGAGAGAGACAGAGCATGAACATGGGAGGGGCAGACAGAGAGAGGGGAGACACAGAATTGGCTCCAGGCTCTGAGTCGTTAGCACAGAGCCTGATGTGGGGCTTGAACTCCTAAACCGCGAGATAATAACCTGAGCTAAAGTGGGATGCTCAACCGACTGAGCCACCCAGGTGCCCTTGGGCCTCTAATGTTTTAAAGTAAAGTTTTGTTTTATTCATCACAACAGCCTTAAGATACATTAAAAATCTGGTATCTGTAAGACACACTTGCTTCTATGTTCATCTGTTTCTGCTTTAATCTTAACATGAGCGAGAGGAAGGACCAGAGGAGCCAGTGGACCTACAGGTAGCAGAGTTCTTGCCTGAACTATGCAGGCTTGAATCTCCTCTCCCTTATCAGATGTCAGATTTGAACAGGGGGTGAAGGCAGTGGGGAGAAAGACTGCCACTAGGCATTCAGGCTTTAAAGGATTCAAAGGGTATGACTCATACTCTACCTTTCAAATAAGCTGCCTACCAAAACTTGAAAAGCATGTGGCTTGGGCAGCGGTGACACTTCTAATCTGCCTTTGCCCACATGTCACTTTCTTTGCAGTTATCGGTTGGCTCTGGCAGAATCCTGTCTTGTTTGAAGGCAAAGTCAAAACTGGTTGCATACTCTTCTACTCTCATCTGAAATAAAAGAATTTAGTGAGCCTGTGGTGTTTGTGTTATCTTTTAACTTTGGTATCTCAGTGTACGTGTTCTAGCAAAACGAGGTTGGTGTGGCCCTTAAAAGGCTTTGAATGTTTTAGGTATGACTCATTGTGGTTTTTAATCTTAGTTTTGGGTATATACATGCAGTGTCCTATACTATCATTGAGTTAGGAAAGGGATAGAGATAATTTGTGGATGAGGCCTGTAGGATCTTTAAATCTCGGAGCACGACGTTGGAACAGCCTGTTTTAGTGTTATCACACAGTGTACACGTGGGTGAGTAGCTGCTGTGTACTTGCTACATGAACTAGATTAAAGTTTGTCATTGTACTCTGTGTTCCTGACTGCCTCCTAAAAACTGTAACTATTCTTGTGGCCTTCACTCAGGTTTCTAGATGACTAATGGCTGAGGATCCTCGACCTTTCTCAAAATGCAACACGAGGACCAAAGCATACTGGCTAGTCCTAGCCCTGCAATGCCACATGATGAATCTGCTTCCGCTATTTCAAAGTAAAACTTATGCCAGATGGCTAGTATGTAAAAGAAAAGTTTATTTTCACACAACTCCCTGAGTCTTTTGTGATCATCACATTATTTTTATTATTACTTTTTAATCCTATGTATATATACAAAAAGATCTGAGGATGAAATGAATGGATTATAGAGGCAGTACTTCCTATTTGAGGGATACTAGAAAGGCTGAACTGTCAGTTGCTGATGGCTGAAATTCCACTGGAACTTATTCCTCAGGTTAACAATTTAAATGCTTAAATGCCTGGTGAAGGGAGAATTTTTGAGGCCTCAGCAGTCATTTTCACTCATCATACCTGTGGTGGAGGCTAGGCTCTAAATATGGGAAAGCAGAGAGAGTTTGAGAGCCTGACCCTTACCTGACCCCCTGCCCTCTCTCTTAGACCTGGACTTTAATATTCTTTTCAAATATAAATCATAGAGAAAAAGGAGTCTTGAAAGAAAGTGTTTTTCATGCAATTAAAATTATTAAATGTAAACACTTAAGTCTACCAACCATTTTTATGATCCTGCTTTGTCATTTCTTCATTTTTAAATATGATGGGCTTTTCAAACTTGGAAGTGATCTGGGCCTTTCTTGACCTTTGAGAGACCCTACTTAGATGGGAAGGATACGAAAGTCTCAACAGGGATTAAGAAGAGAGCAGGAATAGCCTTGACAGCCCATTTTGCCTGCCAGATATTTATGTTAAGGCTAGCCTGGTTGGAAATGGCAGTGATGGAGGTTCTGGGCACAGTGACCACAGTGGGGAAACCCTCACCAACCAGTTGATTGTGTTTTCTTTCTTTTGCCTGTTACCTTTTCATTTTCCAAATGCTGTTTTGTGTGATTGGACATGCTTGTGGCCTGACCATCTCTCTCTTTTGGAAAGACAGGACTCAAAATGTATGCACCTGCTTCTTTGGGTGTGCTCCAGGGTAATCTGACTCATGAAATCAAATTTTCAGGTGTTCTCCATAGCACTTCAGTCTTTGGCAAACAGAATGCATTTGTGTGTGTGTGAGACAATATATATAACCTAAATGGCTGTTTTCACTAAGTTGAGATTAAAAACAATTTTTTAAAAATTTATTTTTGAGGGGGAGAGTGTGTGTGTGTGGGGGGGTGCGATGCAGAGAGAAAGGGAGACACAGAATTCGAATCAGGCTCCAGGCTCTGAGCACTTAGCACAGAGGTACTTCTAAATAATAGTTTATAGTTTTTTGTTTACATGTATGTCTCCTCCTTTACCAAAGTGGTAACCCTTTAAAGGTAGGGACTTAAAAAATACAGGATTCCTGTAGCATGCAGTAGTTCCTCAAGAAGTTAGATGAACAGATATATGAAGAATTAAACTCCAGTAATTTAAGAGTGGATGCTGTCTGGTAGAACATTTAAAAATGACTTTTGGCAATCAACCTTTATAATTTCCAGGTCTGTTTTTCTCTTATATTTCTTAAATTAAAAATTCAGCATAAACTTATGCTTCTTAAGTGATCACTGAAATCACATGGAACTGTGTGGTTTGGGGCCTTTATATATCTTAAGTCGTATCAAGTTATATCATGTGTAATCCTGGAAAGAATGGATTAGTAGGTTATGAGTGAACATATTTCGAGCCCTTTGAGGCTGTCATTAGTCCATTGATCTAAAGCATAAGAAATTTTCTATTTATATTGAAGACCCAAAGGCAGAGAAAGTTTTAATTTATGATACAGTTGATTGATTTAAAGTGTCTAAATCGATCTTATTAGGATAGAGTCAAGATATCTAGGAAACAGACCTTCTCCCTACTGTCATTCTCTAAAATGCTTTTTAAAAAATTTGGATTTGTGTTAAAAAGGAGATTGGGGCATCTGGGTGGCTCAGTCGGTTTAGCTCATTCAGACTTTAGCTCAGGTCATGATCTTGTCATGGTTTGTGAGGTCGAGCTCTGCGTTGAGGTTTGTGCTGACCGCCTGGAGCCTACTTTTGAATCTGTGTCTGCCTCTCTCTTGGCCCCTCCCCTGCTCACTCTCTGTCTCTCTCTCAAAAATAAACATTTTTTAAAAATTAAAAAAAATGTAAAAAAGTAGGAGATCACTTTAAGAAGTGAGGCAGCTTGAATGTTTAAATAAAATCTCATTTTCCACAGACAAAACAGACTCCTGTCTGTTTCTGACTACTGGTTAGTCATGGTGGGATTTGTTTGGCTTTTATGAATGCCATTAAATTTTAATGTACAGATCAGATGTCTTCTTGTAGAAAAATGGTACAGTGTCTGTTTGAGCCCTATCATTTTACCACACAAGGGAACCATTAGTGGAGAATCAAATTGATTCCTGCAAAGCCTTTTGATTTCATCCTCTTTTTTCTGTTTCTTTTCTCCATGATGGTTATCCCTTTCATTATTTTTTGTTTTTTTCCAAAATTTTTCCAAATTTCAAACACTTCTGCAGTAACTGAATCCTTGCAAGTAGGTGTAGCACAACAGTTGCATTCTGAGAGTCTTGTTTATTTGCTTTAATTTCATCAGGGTTCATGTCACCTGGGAACAAAACCATGTTTTGTGACTTTTTAAAGTTAATGATCTCTATGGGCCTGTACTAGGTGAAAATTCATTTATTCACTCATTCAGCAGATATTTATTGAACATTGTGATGTGTTGGGCATTCTACTCTGTGAATACGTTAATGAAGAAGATAGACAAAGTTCTTGGCCTTGTGGAACTTAGAGTCTTGTGGGAAATAGAAAACTAAACTGAGAGGGTATGAGAAGTCTCATTGGAGCACATAGGAGGCGTACTTGTAGATTTGGGGTGGTTTCCTGAAGGAAGAGTCATTTAAAGGCAGGGTCTAAGAGAATAAGTAGTGGTTAGTCAAGCAAAAGAGTGGGAGGGAGAGAGGTGTTTGAATTCGAGGGAATGGATATAAAATATCTTGAAGCAAGATGTCATTGCTCTTCATCTAAATGTCCCAAATGAGTAGTTGGCTGTCCATAAAGGCCTTTTGAAATACTTCTCTTGAATATTTTAAAATTTTCATTGAAACATTTTTATTAATTTTAATTCCAGTATAAATATACAGTGCTATGTTAGTTTAAGGTGTGCAATGTAATAATTCAACACTTCCATACATTACCCAGTGCTCCTCATGACAATTGCACTCCTTAATCCCCATCACCTATTTCACCCATCCCCCAACCCAGTTCCCCTCTGGTTAAGTCAGTGTGGACTGAATAGTTCAGAGTGTTTCTTGGCTTCTCTCTCTCCCTTTGTCTCTCTCTCTCTTTTCCTGTGCTTGTTTGTTTTGTTTCTTAAATTCCGCAAACATTTTTAAGAAGTTTAACTAGTTTACAGCATATATTTTCTGCCATGTTGTGTATTATACACCTGTCTTAAATGTTTCCATGTAATTTGGCTCATTTGATTTATGGAAAACATCTGCCATTAATCATGGGCAAAGCCAGTTCTTATTGTTTATCTAACCATCTGAATCAAATTTACTTTTTTCAACTTCATTTTTAAAAATGTTCTTCCTTGGGGTGCCTTGGTGGCTTAGTCGGTTAAGCGCCCGACTTCGGCTCAGGTCATGATCTCACAGTCCATGGGTTCGAGCCCCGAGTTGGGCTCTGTGCTGACAGCTCAGAGCCTGGAGCCTACTTTGGATTGTCTCCCTCTCTCTGCCCCTCCCCCGCTTGCTCTCTGTCTCTGTTTCTCAAAATAAAATAAAGACATAAAAGAAAAGAAAAAAAGTTCTTGCTTTAGCCAATTGTCTTTTAAACATATACAAATACTAAGAACAATTTTAATGTTTACTCAATAGTTAACATTTCATTGTTTATAACTTCTTGTCATTTGTTTGTTGTCATTTTTTCCCTGTAAATCCAGATTTCCGTCTGGTATAATTTTCCTTCTTCCTGAAGGAGTTCCTTTAACATATCCTATAGTTCAGGTTTGCTGATGATGAATTCTTTCAGCTTTTATATATCTGAAAAAATCTTTATTTCACCTTAACTTTTGAAGTCTATATTTTTTGAGGTATAGATTTTTAGGTTGATGGTTTTTTTTTTCTTTCAGTACTTTGCTTCACTATCTTATGGCTTGCATTGTTTCTAGTGAGAAAACTGTTATTATTCTTTGTGCTTTTGTATATAAAGTTTCATTTTTCTCTGACTGCTTTTAATATTTTCTCTTTAATCTTGTCTTTGAGCAATTTCATTATGATGTGCCTTGGTGTATCTCTCTTCATATTTTTTGTTCTTGGGGTTTATTGATCGTCTTGGATCTGGGGCTTAATAATGTTCATTAAATAAAAAAATTTTTTTGGTCATCCTTTCTTCAAATGCTGTTTTCTGTTTCTCCTTTTCTCTCCTTTGGGGACTCAAATTGCACATATATTAGGCTGCTTTGAGTTGTATGACATCTCACTGATAATCTGTTATTTTTTTCAACTCTTTTTTTCCCCTCCCTGTTTCATTTTGGATAATTTTAATTGCTATGACTTGAATTTCACTGATTTTTTTTCCCATGCAATATCTTATCTGTTAGTAGCTTATAAAGTCTTGTTTAGTATTTGAGACATATCTCCAGTTCTCTTTGAGTCTTGTTTTTATACCTTTTATTTATCTATTTAATGTATTCAACCTTTCCTTTAGCTTTTGAGCGTATGGCATACAGGTATAATAATGGTTTTAATGTTGTTGTCTATTAATTTTGTCATAGGTGTCATTTCTGGGTTGTTTTTGAATGATTGTTTTTTCTCTTCATTGTGGTTGGTGTTTTCATGCTTATTTGTATGCCTGGTAAATTTCCATTGGAGGCCCGTGTCATATTACTACTGTAACAAACACAACACAAATGTTTTATCTTCCAGTTTTGGAGGTCAGAAATCCAAAATGGGTTAGTAGAGTTGTGCTTCTTCTGAAGAGTCTAGGAAATAATCCATTTCTTTGCCTTTTCCAGCTTCTAGAAGCTGCTCCTATTTTTAGCTTATAGCCCTGCGTCTCTCTTACCTCTCCTTCTGCCATTATATCTCTTCTTCTGTTGTTAAATCATTGTGAAATAAGATCTTCAATGTGCGATAAAATAGCTGTCAGCCTAGAAATCTTTACTACAGAAATAGTCTTTGAAGTAGGAGGACAAAACAGGTATTTTCAAACAAACAAAAACGGATACATATTGTTACCAGCATTCTCTTCCTAGAGAAAATTATAAAGAATATAATTCAGACAGTCAGATAATTCTAGTTGTAAGGCCTGAGATATAAGAGGGAATGATTAACCAAAATATGGGACAATTTGTTGGTAAATATAAACAAACTTTGACTTACATAGTATAACAATGTAATATCTAATGAGGTTTAAAGGTTAAAATGAAAGATATTACATACTATGCATGAAAACAACATCAACATAAAACAAAACTTGAAAACAATAGCCTAAAGGTCAGGAAAGGAATGACTGGGAATTAAATACGCTAAGATCATTCTTTGGGAAGGAAGTAGAAATAGTGACTCATTTTTAGATTTTTATGAGCACTGAGAACTGTGCAAAGAGGACAGCTTTTAGATTTTTATTTTTTATTTTTTAAAAAAAATTTATAGTTTATTTTTGAGACAGAGAGAGACAGAGCATGAGCGAGGGAGTAGCAGAGAGAAAGGGAGACACAGAATCCGAAACCAGCTGCAGGATCTGAGCTGCCAGCACAGAGCCCAATGCGGGGCTCGAACGTACCAACCATGAGATCATGCCCTGAGCCAAAGTCGGCTGCTTAACCGACTGAGCCACCCAGGTGCCCCTATTTTAGATTTCTAATATGCCAAGTATGCAGGCCAAAATATTTAAGGTGACTACAAAAAGAACAGAATATATAACCTTTCAGGGAATAAGAAAAAGATAGAAAAAACTAGCAACCCCCAACCCCTGCCAACCAAAAAAAAATAAAGAAAAAAGAAAAAAATGTGTTAAAATTAATAGGCAATGTAGAAAATAAACAATAAGATATGAAAAACAATCCTAAATATATCAGTAATATTAATACATTTAAATGGCTAAATTAAGTTAAAAATTCCTAAGCTGGATAAAAAATATGTAGCTATATGATATTTTTAAAAGACATATCTAAAACATAATGACAGTGGGGTGCCTGTGAGGCTCAGTTGGCTGAGTGTCCTACTTTGATTTCGTCTCAGGTCATGATCCCAGGGTCATGGGATTGAGCCATGCGTGGGGCTCTGTGTTGAGCATGGAGCCTCCTTGTGATTTTTTTTCTCTTTCTCCCTCTGCCCTGCTTGCATTCCGTCTCTCAAAAAAATAAAATTTGTACATGGATGTTAGTCAACAGCATTATTCATAATTGCCAAAAGATGGAGACAACCCAGATGTGCATCAATATATGGATAAGCAGATTTTCAAATTTTTGTATATATACATAAAATAAAATACTATTTAGCTATGAAAAAGAACAAACTAGTGACACATACTATATAACCTGGATAAACTTTGAAAACATTTATGCTAAGTCAAAGAAGCCAGACACAGAAGGTCACATAGTACATGATTCTTTTTATATGATATATCCAGAATAGGTAAATTCATGGAGACTGAAGGCAGATTAGGGGTTCTAGGCGACGGCAGAAGAGGGGAAGCGGGGAGTGATTACATAATGAGTTCAGGCTGCATTTCTGAGGTGATGAACGTTTTGGCCCGAGAGAGGTGGTAGTTGCTCAACATTGTGAATATACTAAATGCCATTGAATGGTATGATTTAGAGTAACTGATTGTATGTTATGTGACTTTCACCTTAGTAAAAAACTATTATCTAATTTTGGTCTATCATACTGATGAAGATAAACTGAAGTTTGATTATATACCAAGTTGTTGAGACTGTGAGGAAACAGGTACTCTCATCTATTGTGGTGGGAATATAAATAACTTCTGTGGATGGCAGTATGGCAACATTTGTCAAAATTGTGTATCTTTGACTCAGCAATTCTGTTTCTGGACTGTGTTTTATAGATACATACATTTTAAAATATTTTTCTTGCAGCCACCTGGGTGAACTAGAGGGTATTATGCTAAGTGAAATTAGTCAGAGAAAGACAGATATCATATGACTTCATTTATAAGAGGACTTTAAGATACAAAACAGATGAACATAAAGGATGGGAAGCAAAAATAATGTAAGAACAGGGATGGGGACAAAAACATGAGACTCATAAATATGGAGAACAAACAGGGCTGTGGTGGGGTTGTGGGAGGGGAGATGGGCTAAATGGGTGAGGGGCATTAAGGAATCTACTCTTGAAATCATTGTTACACTATATGCTAACTAACTTGGATGTAAATAAAAAAATATTAAAAAGTGATATTTTTCAAGGTGATTTATTGTAGCAGGCTAATAAATTATGGGCTAGTTGTGTAGCTATATTAAAGAATGAGGAGGTTCTTTATGTACTTTTATTAGAACATTTCTGTTATATTAGGTGAAAATGAAGAGAGTATGCATAGTATGAACCTATTTGTATAAAAAAGTATAAGCCTGTCTTTGTTTCTGGATGCATAAAATGTCTTATTTTGAAGAATACAGAGGAAACTTGTAACATTGATTGCAAATAGATGGAATTTGAATGCCTAGGAGATAGTGGAAAGAAGGTGCATTTTTCTCTGTCTGTTCATATATGTGACTCTGCATATTCTATAACTTAAAATTAAATTAAAATTTTAATTTAAAAATTAAAAAGGAACAGTAAACAACCAGTCCTCCAAGAGTGACCCAAAGCCACATTATGAGGTCTTGCTCTTCATTGATTTCATTCATTCATTTATTCTGTATGGTCAGGTTGTCTATGTTATTAAACTGTATTAATATTAAACTATCAATAACTGGTTCTGTTATTAATGCTAGTGACCTTTTAATTAACAACATAGTTTTAGAGGGCTGTTTTCAAACAGTCCAGTGGATTTGTCAAATCTATTTAGCTAGACAAATGAGAAATTAAGCATTACTTCATACTTTTGGTTTCCTCTTAATCCTTTGTGTTATCTGATTATTAAATTTCATTTAACACAGTGCTTTGGTATTTTACTTCCAGATATTATATCTGAAACCGTTGTCAAGGATTTCTGTTCTTTGTGTAGTATCTTTTAATGGCAGTGTGTATGGGGTGAGGAAGAAAGAAACAAAGGAGTTGCAAGATGTATAGCAACCTAGACTGAAAGGTCTAAAACATTTCGTCATCATTTTTTGTTGCCAGGAAATAACAAAGAACAAGGGCTTAGTGAAATGAATGAGTGAATGAATGAATCAATGGATGGATGGATGGATGTGCCCTCCTTAACTGTAGATTTTAAAAGCTAAAATCTTAAGTCCTATTGTAAATTGGTCTTGGTGATTTTCCATGTAGGAAAAAAATGTGGATATGGCCCTTCATTCTTTGCATTTGCACGTGATATTCTTCTGCTTGGTTCCGCCAGTGAATTAACTCCATGTTCTTCCCCTCAGGGTGGAGAATGCTTGCACCAAGCTTGTTCAGGCAGCCCAGATGCTTCAGTCAGATCCTTACTCGGTACCTGCTCGAGATTATCTAATCGATGGGTCAAGGGGCATCCTCTCAGGCACATCAGACCTGCTCCTCACCTTCGATGAGGCCGAGGTAGGCAATCTGAGGCCCATGCAGACCTCTTCCAGACAAAAGTCTTAAAGATAGTTTTAAAGGTAATAATGGAGGATTGATGATTGTTTAGCATGGGAAGATGTTGAAAAGCTACACATTGAATTAGCATGTGTTCTACTTATTGTTTACTCACTTGACTGAAATGTGAAATATATTTTCAGGTTCGTAAAATTATTAGAGTTTGCAAAGGAATTTTGGAATATCTTACAGTGGCAGAGGTGGTGGAAACTATGGAAGATTTGGTCACTTACACGAAGAATCTTGGACCAGGTTAGTCATGTCCACTTTTTATAATGAAAAGTTTTTACGGATGGTCCATGTTTGATCAAGGTGAAAGGAGTACTCCCTCCTGCTTTTTGTAGAAGATTAGTCATGATGCATTGAGTTTTGAGGTGTCTGTCCTCTGCTGATGGAGCTGACACTGTGTTTCTACTGAGGAGGTATCATTGTCTCTGAAAGCTGAATCTGCTTTCTACAAATCCTGGCCCTGCCTAATGAATTAAACTAGACATTGTAAATGTTGCTGGAGAATGTAGGAAATACTTTTCTATTACTGTAATGCTTAAGGCCACCCTGAATTCTGACCCCTCCATTCCACATTCTACAGCATTCTTTCCCTGTCTGCCAGCTGGCCTGTAGCTCTTAATGACCTTGTGGCTTGTTAATTAGCCTGCCTGCTATTACGGATTCATGCCCTAGCCCAAGGCTACATAATATAATCAGACCTAGAAGGAGAGAAGAGCTACTGTGACTAAGTCTCATTTTGAAATGATTGTTTAGTCACCTGAGAATTGAATATTCAAAATACATGAATAGATAGCAGCTTTTTCTGTTAGAGGCATATAACATGAACTTGAGGGTCCTTAAAGTATAATTGAGACCGATGACAGGATAATGCCAGATGTTTAACTTGTCACTAGTAAAGGTATTCATATACCACCTCATAAGAGTCTTTTGTCTTAGGTGAAATGATTTTTCTTTTAAAATTTTTACTGTTTATTTTTAGAGAGAGAGACAGAGTGTAAGCAGGGGAGGGGCAGAGAGAGAGGGAGACACAGAATCTGAAGTTGACTCCAGGCCCTGAGCTGTCAGCACAAAACCCAATGTGGGGCTCGACCTCACAAACCGTGAGGTCATGACCTGAGCTAAAGTTGGATGCTTAAACGACTGAGTCACCCAAGTGTCCTGGCGGTGAAATGATTTTTAATTCACAGTATTTTCATGAAGTTCCAATACCGTCTTTCTGTAAACTTATGGCAGTTAAGAATTTCTCTGAGCCATCTTTGAAGATCACCAGGAAATGCCTTTAGAGCAGTATTCTTTAAACTTTCCCATAGCACTGAAAAAAAGTTTACTTCTTCAAGTAAAATCTTACACAGAATCCTAACATGGGAAAGACAAAAATGGAGCTACCCTGAATGAGGCAGGGGCAAACCCTTCTTTCTCACCCCCCTTTGGTACCCTTTGATGATCTGTGAAACTACTTCAGAAATCTTAAGAGCAATTTGAAAACCGAAGAATTAGAGAATCACATAGCACCTTTGAATAATAACCAAAGTAAACAAAAAGTGCTAGCAGGCTGATTCCAAAACACCAGATGCTTTTGATTGCTGTCCTTACTATAATTATTTTTATAATATTTCTATTTGTTTCTAATTATAAAAATAGTACATGCTTATTTTGGACAAATTGGAAAGTACATAAAAATAAAAGATGAAAACAAAACACATTATTGTAATTCTTAAGATTTTTTCAGCCACTAGATTCTCAGTATTAGGCTCCCATGAGATTTTTTTAAAAAATTATTTCTTTTAATGTTTTTATTTTTGAGACAGAGAGACAGCATGAGTGGGGGAGGGGCAGAGACAGGAACAATCCAGAGCAGGCTCTAGGCCCTGAGCTGTCAGCACAGAGCTCGACGCGGGGCTCAAACTCACTAACTGCGAGATCATGACCTGAGCTGAAGTCAGATGCTTAACTGACCGAGCCTCCCAGGTGCCTCAGCTTGCATGAGATTCTTATATATGTGCAGTGGGCCAGATACATTACGTGAACCTGGTATGTGTAGTTACCAGGCAAAATATTTTTATTCAGTTTTTGCAAATACATATTTTTCACAAATATGTTTTTATATTTGTGAATGTGTTTATGTCAACTCTGTGAAAATTATGTCATATTTAGGATTTACATTTAATAAATTACTTTTAATGAAACGAATAAAGTTGCAGTGTTAGAGCTGTCCTGAAAAATTCTTATCATAGATACTACAGTTCAGAGATAGTATCTGTTGTTTAAATAAGCCGGCAGTCAGTGTGGACTTTTGTAGTCGTTCGTAATGGATTTAGGTTCAGAAAGTGAATCTGGACTGTTTCACCACTCACCCTGCACAATTTATTCCTTATGCCCCAGGAATGACAAAGATGGCCAAGATGATTGATGAAAGGCAGCAGGAACTGACTCACCAGGAACACCGAGTGATGTTGGTGAACTCCATGAACACTGTGAAAGAGTTGCTGCCAGTTCTCATTTCAGGTATTTTCTGCCTGTACATTATCTACAGGAAAAAAAAGTCAGTATATTCTAAACTCCTGAAGTTCATTTTCTTTTGCTGCTCAGTTGCATGTCCTTCAGGCTGGGTAAAAATTAGCCCTGATAGATTGGGTGTTACTTGATGGCTGTAGCTGATTGGCTAAGAACAAGTATTCATCTTCCGTAAGGCCCTCCTTCTCCTGCTTTTTGGAAGCTGCCCTTCCTGTTGCCCAGCTCTTGTTGTCCTCGTTCTACTAGGCTCCTTTTCTAGAAGGTAGAATCTCTAGAAACTTTAGTCATGAGCTTATGAATATTGATACTTTTATTGTGTTAATGAAAAAAAAAACCTTAGGAGCTAGAATGGATATTGTAGAGTACTGTATGACAAAGAAATGAACCCAAAGTCCTTTTCAGTATCATGCTAACTCAGTTTTTCCTAAAATAAATTGAACTCTCCAGAGCTGGTGGTCTGTACCAGATGGGACTACTTTTCCACTGGGTAGAGCACAGAAATACAGACATGGTGGCTGCTCTCTCAGCTAGCAAAAGGGAGCTACACTCATTGGGTGTTTAGTATGTACCAAACACTTCATGGTTTACACCAAGTTATGGGTTAATTAGTTTATCAGAGGGTAGCACTATAGTCTTTCTTTCTTTCTTCTTTTTTTTCTATTTTCAAAATCTTACGGGCATGTCACTGTCACCCCCAACTCCTGCCTTCCTGCTTTGGGATCAGGTAGTAGCTAAAAACGGAGAGGTGAATATAAGAGCTCAGAAAGCCCTTATATGAATTAGAAAACAAAAGATTTGTAAATAGAGTCTTATAGTCTCTGTGGGAAATATGTTTTTGAGGCCAGCTGTTCCATGTGATAGAAAAGTTTTGGGAGCAAGATTTCTTTCTGATCTGGATAACTCAATAAAATGTTGATTAATCTTTGTTTTCACAATTTTAATTTATGGGAAGATACTCTTTTTCTCTAGTGCTTCAAATTATTTTCTTCATTACTTTTGGGGGATTAGAAAGTTTCTGCTACATGTTGAGAGACATTCTGAAAGATAAACTCAGTATTTTGGGATCTTCCATTAGGATTGGGCCAGTTACAGTTGTACTGAATGTTTTCGTCTTGTCCTATTGGGTGTGTGTTGGATGAGACCAGTGTTCGGGCTGGGATGATAACTGATTTAGAAGGATATTGGATATTTTGGTATTATAGGTCATCTATATATGCATGTCAGATTAGCTCCCTGATCATGTTGCAGTGATGTCTTGTACGGTTGCCGATACTGGAACGCCGTTGGCAGCCTTCAGTGTATTGTTTGTTTTGTTTTTTAAAAAATTTTTTTTAATATAATTTATTCTCAAATTGGTTTCCATATAACACCCTGTGCCCAACCCAACAAGTGCCCTCCTCAATGCCCATCACCCACTTTCCCCTCTACCCCCCCACCCATCAACCCTCAGTTTGTTCTTGGTATTTAAGAGTCTCTTAGGGTTTGCCTCCCTCCCTCTCTGTAACTTTTTTTCCCCTTCCCCTCCCCCATGGTCTTCTCTTAAGTTTCTCAAGATCCACATATGAGTGAAAACATATGGTACTTGTCTTTCTCTGCCTGACTTATTTCACTTAGCATAATACCCTCCAGTTCTATCCACATTGCTACACATGGCCAGATTTCATTCTTTCTCATTGCCAAGTAGTATTCCATTGTATATGTAAACCACATCTTCTTTATCCATTCATCAGTTGATGGACATTTAAGTTCTTTCCATGATTTGGCTCTTGTTGAAAGTGCTGCTGTAAACATTGGAGTACATGTGCCCCTATGCATCAGTACTCCTGTATCCCTTGGGTAAATTCCTAGTAGTGCTATTGCTGGGTCATAGCGTAGTTCTACTGTTAATTTTTGGAGGAACCTCCACACTTTTCCAGAGGGGCTGAACCAGTTTGCATTCCCGCCATGTTTTGTTTTGTTTTTAATATATATATTTTTTAAGATTTTATTTTTTTTAAGGTATCTCTACACCAAGTGTAGGCCTTGAACGTACAACCCCGAGATCAAGAGTCTCATGTTCCACCAACTGAGCCAAACTAATATATTCTTTTTAAGACCTTAGAAACCCAAAACATGTACTCAAATATGGAACATCTTGTGTGAATGTTGTGATACAGCAAGATCAAATTCCAAGCCTAGTTTCTGATCATTTGTTTATTTTTACAGCTATGAAGATTTTTGTAACAACTAAAAATTCAAAAAACCAAGGAATAGAAGAAGCTTTGAAAAATCGTAATTTTACTGTAGAAAAGATGAGTGCTGAAATTAATGAGATCATTCGTGTATTACAACTTACTTCTTGGGATGAAGATGCCTGGGCCAGCAAGGTATGTGTTCTTGGAGGGGAAATAAGCAAGCTCCTGAATTCTCCCCTCACATTTTATCTTGTAATTGTGCGTAGCATAACTCAGATTTTATGAAATAATTTTGACTTCACTTTTCATGGGTTTCATGGGTTATATGCTGCTTTTGTAAGTTTACTTTTCCCCAGGCTAGAACAAATGAATGGGTATGTGGGGTGAATGGCTGGTTGAAGGCTCAGATGTGTAGCTTTTTCTTTAAGCTGGACACTTACTAGGCTGGTGGAGGAATTCTGATGTGATGTATAATCCGCTGGGTGGGAACCCTCCCTTTTTATGTGGGTGGTTGTTGCTTGGTGACTAAGTAAGATACAGAATATGCCTGTGACTGAATTTTATGGAAATGTTTCCTTAACCAACTTTTGACCTAAGAAGTCTACAAAGGAAACTGTTGGCATTTTTACGTGTGTCCCTTCATCATACCATTTTCCTTGAGGAAAGTTTAATTAAAATATTAGTTTTCATATTTGTGAAAACCTCGTTTGAAGGTTCCTATTCACCCTTTATCTAGAATTTCTTCCTGGACTCCAAAAGAGTTGGTGGATTCCTTCTAGAGCCCAGCAGCAGTGGTCTTGTGTTGCTGCTTCTTCCTGTCTACTTCTCCCTGTCTGGTGACTGTCTGGGAGAATAGGGGCACTTGGGTTTATGCTTTCCTGGGAGGAGCCCAAGAAAAAAAGCAGTGGGGGAAATACACTGTCTCCAGGATCCAGCTTCCCCACCTGTGACCCAGAAAATATTTCCAGAGGCCCCCCAGCAGGCTGGTAGCAAAGAGGGGATTTATAATATGGCTTCCACTGGGTGTCCACCCAGAGCTTCCACTGGGTGTGTTTATCCTCCAGGACACCTATAAGGTAAGGTCAGAGTTGGGGGTCTTAAAATTACCAGCCCTCTCTCTTGTTGCCCAAGAAGTGAATCTAAATATGCAGAAGGAAATTAGCTTATCCTAACTATGGATTTGTTTACAGAGGCATGAAGTTCTTGAACGGGTTCTAAGACTGTATTTTAAATCTATATGGTGAAATCATTTAATTCTTTGATACTTAATTTTGCTTTTGCATATTTGACAACTTTCACTTCCCTGTTATGACTTCTTTATGCATCTTTTTTTTTGTTCTCTTGTTTGTTTTATTCTTTTTCTCACATTTAGAAGGTAAGCTTTCTCTTGCCCTCTAGTTTCTTTTTCACTTAAAAAGAGAAAAAGCATGTCTGTGAGGTTTTCTTGTGCTGTGTGCTGTGCCTTATTCCGTGTGCCGGTGTGTAACACTGTGCTCGAATATGCGTCAGAATGTGATTTAATATGGGACTCAGGGCTGTGTCCGGCAGACTGACTCTGGCTCATATTGAGCTATTTCTTTGGGGAAAGCAAAAGAAAATACATTATTATGGGATATTAGGCTTTCTATATTTGGTGGGTGCTTTCATCTTTTTGAACAGCCTCCTGAGAACTGTTTTGGCCTGGTTATTCCCAGTGACTTCATTTGAGGGTCAAGTTTCTCCAAGTAGCTGGGTGACCTCCAAGTTACCTGTGGACCTTGCTCTTAGGAAAGGAAACTTCCAGCAGATGCCATTACTATATTTGCATTTCCTACTGGTCTTCTTTGCAGGCTCTGGAATTTTGCTTTAGGAGATGTGTCATTGAGGTTTTAAACCATACTGAAAATGAGTAGGCTGAGGAGTTTAAATGGGGCACCTGCCCTTCACAGTAATCCCAGCCTTCAAAATCAAAAAGGAAAAAGTTAAGTGTATCTAAGTTTTTCCTAACTTCAGTCCATGGTTCACTGCCTGTCCTGCTAAGCTGTGAATCAGCCATAGTTCTCCATGACCTAATGTTTCCCTAACCTAACCTAATCTCTTCCTTATTCTCTCTCCTTTGCTTCTACCAGATGAGAAATAGTAAAAAAGAGGAGCAGGCATTACAACCTTAATGTTTTTCTATTTTTGGAAGGGAAAAGTTATCCGTCATTTAGCTAGTAAGTGTTACTAAGCTTTATTTTGTGCAAGTGCCATTGAGAGATGCTGCTGCTTCTTCTCTTTTTTTTTTTAATGGTCAGTGGAGTTTTTCAGGACAAAAATTAGGCACTTGGGGAGATATACAGAGGAAATAGAGCTGGTTCCCACTGTGTGCATTCCTGTAGCTGTTTCAGTCTTATGGTGATCTGGAAGCAACCAGATGGTTAGGGTACTGCAAAACTATCAGAATGAAAGTGAATAAAATTAGTTCACCTGAAAGAAGCTCAAGTACATAATGACATCAGAATGAACAAGAAATGTTTATTTTTAAATCTCATTTTGCTTTTGTTATACATTTGCCTGGTTCAAAAATCAAAATGCTATAAAAAGATCTACATGTCCAATCTTATTCCAACCCCATCCACTCTACTTCCCCCATCCCTTAAGTGTGATTGTTTATATTAGTTGCAAAAACGCTTAGAAAAAAAAATTTGCCCTGAAAATGGAAGTTGGTAACTAGGATTTTGGTTTTTGAAAAAACCTGATTTTTTTCAGTTTGGTAGCATTATGCATCTTTCATTGCTCAACTGTAAGCAGTGAGTTAATCAGACCATATGTCTGTCTTTGACCACTGGGTCTTCATTCTATTTAATACATATGGTATCTTTTACCTCCTCTCGACCCTACCAATAAAGAATTAACTTTGTCTTACCATACTTGTTTCATGCTTCCCCATTGGTGCAGTTTTCTCCTGGAAAGTGATGGTTCCTCTAGAAAAGTGGGGGAAGAAAGTAAGTGGAAAAAATTCTTGGTAAAAGTACGTCTTGCCGAATAAGTTAAGTTTTTAAAGAGGCAATGCGATAGCTGATTATTTTACCTTTTATACCTATCTTCAAATTACAGATTTACAAGTTTAAAAGTACTTGAACTTTAAACACTTCATTTTATTTTGAAAGTAAAAATTTTCCCCTCTTGAAATCAACAATCATAGTGATCATTAAAAATTAATTTAGTATACATTGTGGAGCAAAAGGATTTGTGAATTAAACACAATTATAATCCTCCCTCTGTAAATTTAGCAGTCTATACTTAATCTTTTTTTTTTTTAATTTATGTTACTTGTTTCTTGTTGCATGCTGAGAATCAAGAGGAAGTGAGAAAAATTTTAAAAGCTAAGAATTTTTGAGCGCTACGTAGGCGCTCTCACAACTGCACCTTGAGTCATTAGATGCTATTATTCAGAATTAGTTCTTATGTGGATCTCCTTCCACTGTGGGCCTAGGCTAATAGTTTAACTGTAGTGACTGACTCAGATGTCTTGCACGGAAGATTAGTGTACCCTACCAAAGAAGGAAATACTGGTTAGCACATGTGATCCTATAATACTTGCTCTTAAATACAGACCGTTGAGATTTATGGGTTGATTTTTTTATTTCATTTTTGAAAGCATAAGGTTGTATGTGAGGATTTTTTAAAATTCAGAATATCTACTATGAAAATGAAACATGATTTAAGATTGAATCAGTTAATTAAAATTATTCCATTTTAGGTGTTTTTATTACTGAGCTATAGTTGACATACAATGTTATGTTAATTTCAGGTGTACAACATGGTGGAGCTTCTTAAGGAGTCTTAGAGTGTTTTATGTTAGCAGCCAATACAATAAAAGACTTATCTCTTGGAGTTTGAGATAGTTAATTAGGCATTTATGATATTTTAGCCCCTCCCCTCTAAAATAAGAAAAGCTCCAAATGTTAAAGCAATTTAACATTTACCTTCTGATCCAAGTTATCTTGTAGTTGGTACCTCTGATTTTGTGCACATAGGTGGCATAGAATTTTAGAGCTGGGAAGGTATTCTTTTTTATTTTGGCGGTGGGGAGGTATTCTCAAGGATGGGGAACTGAATGAAGCCTAGGACAGTAACTTTCCTGAAATTTCAGGGGTAGACAACTTTCTCCATCACTTAAATGTAGTTTGTAAAATTTTGTTCTACTGCCCAGTCTATGCTTTCCAGAAATATCTTTGTTTAAAACACTGATTTAAGGGGAGTGAGGGAATTTGTCAGGAATGGAACAGAGTGGGGAGGGGAGGTGTCAGTGGGAAAAGGGAGAGTAGGTTGGGTAGCAAACAAGAGGAGGTCCTTAGTCCCATACTGAAAATTTTCTAGAATTTAGCCTTGTAGGACCTCTCTTTTTCTATCACAGTTCCTCTTGATTGTTTGTAGGAGGAACTCTGGTTCTCAGTTCTATTCAGTGTTCTTTAGATCTAACTTTGCATTACATTTCAGGAGTGTTTCACTTCCTGGGAATGTGCAGAAAGGAGTTCTTTTAAGGTTGTCCCTCCACTTCCTGATGTGTGACAGTGCCAAGCCACTGTGGTTTTTTCATTTAAAACTTGAACTCAGAAGAGTTTTACTATTGAAGGGACCATAGGGGAGGTGACATGCCAGCTGTCCCTAAAGTTGCAAGCCTAAATCTGGTCTTTTTGAAAAACAATCACTCTTAAAAAAAAAATAAGAACAGGGCACCTGGGTGGCTCAGTCGGTTGAGCATCCAACTTCGGCTCAAGTCATGATCTTGCAGTCTGTGAGTTCGAGCCCCATGTTGGGCTGTGTGCTGACAGCTCAGAGCCTGGATCCTGCTTCAGATTCTGTGTTTCTCTCTCTCTTTGCCCCTCCCTTGATCTCTCTCTCTCTCTCTCTCAAAAATAAATAAACATTAAAAAAAAAAAAGAACAAAAAAAAACTGAGAGAAGATACTGGTGTGGAGACTTTTCTCCTTCCCAAATTTGTGGTTTTACAGAGAAAATATTCAAATGAGGGTGCAGTTTTCTTTTTTCTCTTCTATTTCATATCCAGATTGTACTTGGTATTTAGGCTTGACATGGTTTAATGAAAACTTTGTGGAACATACTACAGTTGACCATATGGTTATTTTCACCCTCTATAAATATATCTCAAAATTGACTTCTGGTCCTAGTTCTGTGACTTGGTTTATATCATATTCAATATTAATATACTTCTTATGTTGCTTATGACAATTCTTTGAATTCCATAATAAATATTGCCCTTCAAAAGAAATAATATGTGGGATTCTTAGAAGACCAAAATATTTGTTCCCATGGACATTTTTTATTTTAATAGACACGATATTAAAATGTAAGGTGTTTAAATATGTGTTCAATACTTGATCTGTTCCAGAAAGAATTGAAGGTGGTCCTTTCAGTTACTGTTCTAAACACCAAAATTATCTAAAATTCATGCCATTAAAAACTTTGGTGACCAATTGAAATTCCCAGTTTAAAATTGCAGCTTCATTTCAACTTTGCCATAGATTCTTTTTAGGGGAAAGCCAGCACCTCTATATTTTAACTTATTGATGCTACATCATCTCCCACTCAGGTGTAAATTACTCATTTCCTGAGAATTAGATTCTCTCCGTCAAATGTGGTGGCCATTGATGCTTTATTAGGGAGAAAAAGCAGTTATTTTTGAGGATACTGAATACAGCAAAGCCACTTTTTTGCCATTATGTTTCAAATAATTTTTGGGCAATGGAGAATAAAATAATTCATTTAGGTTAGTGAGGATTATGATTTTGATTTCTAGAGCTGATTTTCTGGGCAGTATTAGCCAAAGCCAAAATCAACAAGGCAAAGACCTGCTGACTAGAAAGTTAGTAGAATCTTTGGCAACTCTTTTTGGTAAAAGGAAAAAGTTCATGAATTTCATGTAATATAAATAGATTTGATGCCAGCAAACCTGAGATCAGTTGGGTTTGTAGGACTGAGCCCTTGATTCTTAATTTGTAAAATTAAATTATATTTATTTTTAATTTTTGTTTTTGACACACACACACACACACACACACACACACACACACAGTGCGAGTGGGGGAGGGTCAGAGAGAGAGGGAGACACAGAATCTGAAGCGAGCTCCAAGCTCTGAGCTGTCAGCATAGAGTCCGATGCAGGACTTGAACCCACCAATGGTGAGATCAGACCTGAGCCGAAGTCAGATGCTTAACCGATTGAGCCACCCAGGCACCGCATGTAAAATTAAATTATATTTAAATTTGAAGCTCAATAAAGTAGTGAGGGGAAAAATACCTAAAACAGGACCAAACTTGCAAGAAATCCTCAATTAAAGATAGTTTCCAAAGTAATCTTTTAAATCGTTTTTTAAAATCTTTTTTAAAAGTAGTCTTCACACCCAACGTGGGCTTGAACTCACAACTCTGAGATCAAGAGTTGCATGCTTTGCTGACTCAGACAGCCAGGCACCCCCAAACTAGTAGCCATTAATTCTAGAGTAGACACACACGAACTTTGATTTTTTGTTCTTGTGAATTTAGATTTTTGAAATGTAATAAATTGCTAATTTTACTTCACTAAAAACATAATGTGTTAGGGAAATGATTATGAAGTATTTTTACACGGATATAATGCCTCTTCAGAGTGTGCACATACTTCCTTAGTAAGAGATTGTGAATTTGTTTTCTGTACCCAGACGAAGTCCTATAACTTATGTTAGACCCTAAAGGCTATCTAATTATCTGAGATTGGGAGTTACCTGAGGCTCTCTAATAGGTATTGATTTCGGCCCTGCTAATTTGGAATCGTGCTAATGCTGACTTTTAAAGGCAGGCTTTGCTGTACAAATTAATGTAGAACAAGATAGAGGAGGAGCAGATATTTAAGCCATTTGAGAATGAAAGCACTTAAAAAATGCCATTTGTCTACTTGTACTAATTACAAATGGATTTCAAAATAGATTCTGTCATGACTGTCTGCCTTCTGTTGATATATAGCCCCCAGAATTCCATATAACTTGGTAATAAAAAATATTTACCTTTTTTCAGTAATTTAGTTCACTTCTCTTTAGTTGCTGTGGCTGAGAATTTGCTATTTAGAGCCTTTGAAAGCTGGGGTTAAAACGGAGAGCAGGCTTTATCTGTTTAGATGGGGAAGGAAGAAATCCAAAAGCTGGGAGTCCTCATAATGTGAATAGGTACTTTGGATAAGCTGTGGTCAGGCTGCTGACCTTAAGCCTGTGAGCCCTTCCAGTGCTTATTCTGTACTAGTCAGTGGTGGGTCTTGTTTGAATTAGAAGTGGGGGATGCTCCTTGTGCCCCCGTGTGGAAATATGGTGATACAACACTTTTAAGAACCCCAGTTGTGCAGGATTGGAAAGTGAAAAAAGTTAGGGATTCAGGGCATTGCCCAGAACTTCAGAGGTTAAATCCATGCTTTGGTGGATGAACTCTCTAAGAGCCAGATCCCTAGAGCAAAACTTTGATGAGGTTTTAAAAACTCCATCAAACTATAGGTATAATTTTAGTCTGTTTCAGCTTCTCATGCCATATCCTGGGAGATTTTTATGGTAGTTTAATGCTAGCCATTATGAATCCTGATTGTAAACAATAAATTGAGACCTGCTTTATTTTATTCTGCCTCTTCTTCCAGGTTAGGATGGTAAAGGAATGAAGAATGAGGAGGGTGAGGAGGATGGCAGGGAACACCAGAAAAACATTTTTCTTGCATTACATTCAGTGGTTTATTTGTGGAATTAAAACTAAATTGCTAGATTAAAATTTTCAGTTGTTTTCCAACCCATAATTCCAAGTTTTTCAGATTAATTAAGTGTAGTGAAACATCATCCAGTGTTTGTATATTTCAAAACAAGATGTAAAAGAACTGTGATTTGTGGTGCCACATGCTAATGAGGCTTCCCTGATGCAGGGAGGGCTTTGCCAGAGTTGTGCTAGATGAGTGGAAAGGCTGATAATGAGGCATGTGACAACAGGGCTTTTTCCTGCTGCAGACATTAAGCATCTTTTGGCTTGAGTGATTTTTACCAGTTTTCACAGTTTAGCAATAGGGAAACCGGAAAACAATATAGAATTAACTCAAGATTTGCATGCACAATGCTGCATTTTGACAGAAATAAGCATTCTGGTGTGATGAGAGTATTTTTAAGGCTGTTATAGGACTACCTTAGCTATTGTATGTTAAGTGCTGTACTTTTTCTCTGTCTTACTTTGTATCATGGTATCTCAGTTTCTGCAGAGAAAATAATTGTGGTGTTTCTCTTCAAAAGGACACTGAAGCCATGAAGAGAGCCTTGGCCTCCATAGACTCCAAACTGAACCAGGCCAAGGGTTGGCTCCGTGACCCCAGCGCCTCTCCAGGTAACCCTCTGGCTCTATTTTTTGGACAGATACAGTAAACAGGTAAAAGTCAAGCAGACAAAACGACAAAAGAGGGTCTTCCCATAATCTCATAATTCTGAGATAAGTATTAACAACAGTTAGAGGCATACTCCATTCTCTGGTAGTTTTGACTGAATGAAGCACTACTGGTCCTTAAAAGGATGAAGGGCATAGACTAATCACCTCTCATCATGGAGGACTAAACCAAGCTTAACTGGGCATTCTCCGCCAGATTATTGGTTCACTTCTTCCTTGAATCAGAAAGGTAATTATTCTGAATAAAAACTCTTCCCAGGGGTGCCTGGGTGGCTTAGTTGGTTAAGCATCTGACTTCAGCTCAGGTCATGATCTCATGGTCTGTGAGTTCAAGCCACACGTCGGGCTCTGTGCTGACAGCTCAGAGTGTAGAGCCTGCTTCGATTTGGTGTCTCTTCTCTCTCTGCCCCTCCCCCACTCATGCTTGGTCTCTCTGTCTCTCAAAAATGAATAAATATTAAAAATATAAACCCTTTCTAGTTCCCACTGGGCAGATTTCCATTTATGTCAACAAAGTACTTAATTAAGCAGATTGAACGATGACGCCAATAAAAATTGAAAGAAAAGTTGACTTATGTAAAGACCCAAATAGGTTATTGAGCTGGGTTTTATGGATTTTCTAATCTAATATTCAGTTTTAGATTAATATTTGAATGAATGTGAAAAGCCTAATGGAGGTTAGAGGTGCTAAGTAGAATTAAATTAGTAGAGCTTTTTTACATCCTCCATATTTCTACCACAAGCTGCTTATCATCTCCAGATGGATATGGTTCAAAGTATTTTTTTTTTTTAAGAAGCATCTGTGGTTAAAACCTCACCCTTTGCTTGTAAGGGCACTGCTTGGCTGTTAGCTATCAGATGTATTGCCTTCTATTCTATTGTCTTTTAAAATCACCCATTCCTTCATGAATGAAATGACTTGTAAAGCATCCTTTCTAAATAATTAATATATCAACAGTGAGGATATTGAATATCTCTTTATTTTAGGGGATGCTGGTGAGCAGGCCATCAGACAGATCTTAGATGAAGCTGGAAAAGTTGGTGAACTCTGTGCAGGCAAAGAACGCAGAGAGATCCTGGGAACCTGTAAAATGCTGGGGCAGATGACTGATCAAGTGGCTGAACTCCGAGCCCGGTAAAGTTGCTCTGCTCTTACCTAAGTTAGGTAACAGACTGGATCACACTCCTCACAGTGTAATTCAGAGAGCAAGTCTCTGCTAATTTCCCTGTGTTACTTTTGACTAATGGACAACACAGATTTTATACTCTCTTAATTCTTTCAAGATTGAAGTGAGCTTTTCCTTTGATAAACTTTTAAAGTAGGTGGAATGCCTTGTAGTAAAGTTGAAATTGAAATAGAAATCTGGAATCTTAGTTTCTAGCCATAGGCTTAGAAAGAATAAGGGGGCAATGGTGAAATCTGGCATGGGGAGACACATCTTTTATAAAGGATGGGTAAAAAGAAACATAAAGACTGAAAACACTAGAATGATTTCATGTTATTTTAAAAGCCAGTTAAATAGGTTATCCTGTAAGTTGGTTATTTCTAGTTTTTGAGTTTCAATTTCATCATCATTCATTTGGTTTCATAATTCTTTTACCTACTTACTTCAAGACTTGTTAGAACTTTTCCCCCTGTAAACTAAATATCTATAGTTTCTATTAAGAAAACTCAGTATAGTATAGGCTTCTTTGGAACTCATCCACAGAGTTAGTGAAACTCTAAAAGATTATCCTCATTTTTCTGGACTTTTATGATATGGGCATTGGGGAAAAATTGAAATGTGATGAGATACTAGTGTAGATGAAGTTTAATTTGGCTTCAAGAAAGTCATGAAACATCTTGAGATAATTGGAATATACAGGGTCTCCATCCAGAGAGGCCTCAGAAATACCCCCGCCATGTTGTGTACAACCATTATGCCTGGTTTCAAATGTATTAACGGAATAGGCTTAAGGATACAGTTTTTTTTTTAAAGTTTATTTTTTAGTAATCTCTACACACAGTGTGAGACTGGAACCCATGACCCCGAAGTCAAGAGTGACACTCTTGTCCGACTGAGCTAGCCAGGTGCCCCAAGAGTGTGGTTCTTAAAGGAGTGGTCCTTAACCTTTTTTGGATCTAAATAATTTTTATAATCTCATGAAAGCCATTGATATTTATGTAAAAAGATGCACAGAAACATGCCCCTGTAATGTTCTGGATAATTTCCTGAGGTTCATGGATTCACAGTAGCCCTGGGAACTCCAGGGGTTTCAGGTTCAGGGTCTCTACCTTATAGGGGAGAAGGAACTGCATAAACAAATGTGATCTCATTGAGCTCAGTGAGCCTTTTTCTCCTGCTGCGAAGCAGTCTCCCCTGTCATGAGCATGACAGGAACTTTACAGAAAGGACAAAAAGAAGTTCTGTTCCCATTCGGAGAAATGCCAATGCAGTTTGACAAGATTCTTGGCTCTTCTGATTTCTCACTGCTGGCTCTTTTGTCTGCAGCCTTTTCACAGTGTGGTAGACAGTTTTCACTTGGAATTCTCAAATACACAGTTGTATGTGTTTAGAGAAAGATGAATTTGAGCAAGAGAACAAGGTAGCTGCTGTATGGGATCGACTATAAATCTGTAAGGAGAAAAGGCTAGAACAGGGAAGGGAGCCATGGGACTGCTTCACACTGGAGCCTGCAATATTCTTTCCTGATGAGAGATTAGAAAGCTATCCCCCTGTTAGCTTTCCTTAAATATGCCTAGCTATTTAACATTTTAGTGGTTGAAACTCTGTAGTAGTTTCTTCATTGATATTCTTCTCTTCACCTAGGGTTTCTAGGTTGTAAGGATATATTTTTCCTCTTATGGGACTCAGTAAACTTTTTGTTTTGAATAAAAAATTATGTAGTCCATCAATGGTTTTACATTTTCACAATTGGACTTTTATACTAAAATGGTTTCTCATCATGAATTACTAGATATGAAGGAAAAAAGCAAATTAAATCCCCAAAGTCTCCTCTGCACATAAAAGGGAAGGCTCAAGTACAAATAAAAGGTATATATACCTTTTATATACCTGGCAATAAATATTATTTGAGTTCATTACTTCAAATATTGGTTTAGATGAAAAATAAGGATGAATTTTCTTTAAGTTTATTTTATTTATTTTGAGAGAAAGAGTGTGTGTGTGAGTGGGGTAGAGGCAGAGGGAGGGGGAGAGAGAGAGGGAGGGAGGGAGGGAGAGAGAAAAGAGAAAGAATCCCAAGCGGGCTTTGCTCTATCATCAGGGCTTGATCTCACAAATCATAGAACATGATCTGAGCCGAAATCAAGAGTTGGGCACTTAACTGACTGAGCCACGCGGATGCCCCAATAAGGATGAATTTAACAAGATAGATAGGGGTGCCTGGGTGGTTCAGTCCGTACAGCGTCTGACTTGTGCTCAGGTTGTGATCTCACAGTTTGTGAGTTCAAGCCCCATGTGGGGCTTTGTATTGGTAGCTCAAAGCCTGCAGCCTGCTTCAGATTCTGTCTTTTCCCCCCCTTCTCTGCCCCTCCCCTGCTTGTGCTTTCTCACTCTCTCTTAAAACTAAATAAACATTAAAACAATTTTTTAAAAATCTGAGCTTATAAAAAGGTGGCAAATCGTATTTCGTTATGACTTGGAAAGTCTCTTACAAAGAGAAAACAGTTTCTAATAATGTTTATCATTTTTAGTAGTGTATCACTTTTGAGAGAGGAAAATAGTAAAATTAGTTCTTTAAGAATTTGATAGAAAACAACAGTTTCTTGTCACGGTGCTTTTTTCCCTCCGTACCAACTGGTTTTGATATTTATAGATTGCGTCAGAGTGGAAGGTAGACATTGAAGATTATTATTAGGCTCATTATAATAATCATGACAGTTTAATAACAGTAGTAATTATATATTTGTATTACTTTATTGCCATAGTGTTCTCAAGTTTTTTTTGCTTGAAGCCGCTCTGTTGGCTACACACCCCTCATTTTATAAGTTAGAAAGCTGAAGCCCATTGTAATCAAGGTTCACACGTCCTAGGCGCCAGGATTTGAACACAGATCTACTTGGTCTTAGCGTGGTGTGGTTTCAGTAATACTGAGCTTGCTGCTTCCTGTAACATTTTCAATGTATACTTGCCCATAAATAAGACAATCTAATGGGATTTTTTTTCCTAAAGCACACATTACTATGGTAACAAACCCTCCATAGCAAGAAGATCACAAGCACATTTTCCCCCTGAAGTTCAGACTTGATTATGTAACCACCATCAAAAGGAGAATCATTATTATCAAAATTTGCAGGCTGGTCTTTAGAGTGTTTATGCTGTTCCAGGAAGCTAATGCATATTTTTAAAAGCCAAAGGAGAAAGTGAACGGTTTGGGTGTTTTGCTTTATCTTCGGTGTTTTCTTGCGCTTTCCCAGATTTACTGGAGGAAAGGAAAAAGACAAGCATGTTAACAAAAATGGCATATTTGTGCTTCTCATGATATTTTGCCAGTAAGTATTCGAGAGGGTTCAATAACAACATCTGTTTTGAGCAGAGGACAAGGAGCCTCACCGGTGGCCATGCAGAAGGCCCAGCAGGTGTCTCAGGGTCTGGATGTGCTAACAGCCAAAGTGGAAAATGCAGCCCGCAAGCTGGAAGCTATGACCAACTCAAAGCAGAGCATTGCCAAGAAGATCGATGCTGCTCAGGTAGTAGTGATGATTTTAAGGAGGGATGGAAAATAAAAGAGAAATGTTCCGTAATTATCCTGCATCTCCCTCGCTCCCTCCCCCCCGCCGCGCTCTCTCTCTCTCTCTCTCTCTCTGTGTGTGTGTGTGTGTGTGTGTGTGTGTGTGTGTGTGTATTACTGTGGGCAGATAATGGGTGTTTCCAAGTGATGACTGATTCCCAGCAATTACCAATGTTAACAACTCCTATACTACCACAGGTTTAGACTCATGTTAACTATATTTTGAAAGAGGGATCTTAATTTTGAATACTTTGATTACTTAAAAGAAAGTAGCCTGGGGGCTCAGTTGGTTGAGTGTCTGACTCTTGATTTTGGCCCAGGTCATGATCCCAGGGCTGTGGGATTGAGCCCTGCATTGGGCTCTGTGCTGAGTGTGGAGCCTGCTTGGGATTCTCTCTCTGTGTCTCTGTCTCTCTTTGTCTTCTTCCCTCTGTCCCTGTACCTACCCTGCTTGTGCTTCTCACTCTCTCTTTCTCTCAAAATACAAAAATTAAAAAAAAAAGAGAGAGAAAGTACTCTGAGCGCTAAGAAAATTCTAGTTCCTGGTATAGATCACAGTATATAAAATTTTTCTTCATCTTAGAATTCACAACTGTGGGGCGCCTGGGTGGCTCAGTCGGTTAAGCGTCTGACTTCAGCTCAGGTCATGATCTCACGGTTCATGGGTTCGAGCCCCGCATCCGGTTCTGTGCTAGCAGCTCAGAGCCTGGAGCCTGTTTTGGATTCTGTGTCTCCCTCTCTTTCTTCCCCTCCCCCGCCCATGTTCTGTCTTTCTCAGTCTCAAAAATAAATAAAAAACTATAAAAAAAATGGTTAAAAAAAGAATTCACAATTGTATTTAGTCATAGCAGTGTTAAAGGGTTAAAGTTTTCTGATGCCACTCTCAGTGGCAAAAAAAAGTAAAGTGATTTTCTTTTTTTAAATTATTTTTTATTTTAATTTTTTTTGATGTTTTATTTATTTCAGAGAGAGAGAGAGAGCGAGCGAGCGTGAGCAGGGGAGGGTCAGAGAGAGAGAGAGAGAGAGAGACACAGAATCTGAAGCAGTCTCCAAGCTCTGAGCTAGCTGTCAGCACAGAGCCTGACGCGGGGCTCGAACCCACAAACTGCAAGATCATGACTTGAGCTGAAGTTGGCTACCTAACCAACTGAGCCACCCAGGCGCCCCTCCTGTAAAATGATTTTCAAGCATTTCACAGAGAAACAAATGTTTGAGAAATTGAAGAATTGATGTTTACTTTTGAGAGACAGAGACAGTGTGAGAAGGGGGAGGGGCAGAGGGGGAGACACAGAATCTGAAGCAGGTTCCAGACCCTGAGCTGTCAGCACAGGCAGAGCCTGATGGGAGGCTCAAACCCATGAACCATGAGATTATGAGCTGAGCCAAAGTTGGATGCTTAACCGACTGAGCCACCCAGGTGCCCCTGAAGATATTTATTCTAATGGAGAAGAAAAAAATCACTTTTAAGAAGATGATGGATTGAGTTGATTTTTGCCTGAGCTAAGAACCTGTGTAAAACAATAAGAAACAACATTGTAAAAGCGATCACTGGTGAACCTTGTGATTACTTTTGAAATATTTCTGATGACCTTGTCATTTTAATGAAATGTGGTTTATGAGGAGATCACAGTGTCCTTCTTTTCCATTTCTGTGCATTTAGAACTGGCTTGCGGATCCAAATGGTGGGCCAGAAGGAGAAGAACAGATTCGAGGGGCTTTGGCTGAAGCTCGGAAAATAGCAGAATTATGTGATGATCCTAAAGAGAGAGATGATATTCTACGTTCTCTTGGGGAAATATCTGCTCTGACTTCTAAATTAGCAGATCTACGAAGACAGTATGTATTTAATTTCTTACATTGCCCTTTAATCTCTTTTTTCCTCCAAGTGCATATGTAGTTGATTGCTATCAGTGAAATGCACACGTGATGCTTTTTCACTATATTCTTGTTGATTCTGTGTGACATGGCTAGATCAGGTATTACTTCTATTTTATTATTGACATAACTGAGGTTTAATGATTTATTGCTGTTCGCATGGTTTTAAATTAATATATTTAGGATGCTAAGAACTCCTTTTTTGAGATCCACTTCGTATTTCTAAGCTGGGACTTTTCCTGCTACATCATGTTTGTGGCATAACTGTTTCCCAGGCATATGAGGGAAATAATATTTTGGCTCTCTAAGAAAAGATTCTGTGGATGGGGAAGGGGGGAAGCATAAGAAGCTGCTCTTTCTTCTTTCCCCAGCAATGTTATTTCTTATGTAATAATTCTGAAAGATCCTTAAATACAGTGTCCTTACCTCAGCTACTGCTTTTAAAGGCTTTCATGGCTTCTACTTTGAGTATATAAAGCGGTGTTGCTTTGTTCTTTTGATCAATATTTTTCTCTCTTAAACAAACAAACTGCTAAAAGAACATTAAAAAGGAGGACAAAAGTCACTGCTTCTGCACCTCAGTCCTCCAGCTTACTTCTTCAGGGATAACCATAGTCAAGTATCTTCTGAGATTTGGTCTTTCATTTAACTTGCATGTTTCATTTCCTGTTCTTCCATGGGAGAGTACGTAACCTTGTCTCAGTGACATGTACTTTAGAGTTCTTTCAAGTCTTGTATTGACCAAGAGGACAATGCTGGCTAAGAAAGGACACTCCTGCCTACCGAGAAATGGGAGATGGTGGGAGCAGGGTAGACCTACTTTAGGCAGAAGGTTGTGGTAGAGACCAACTTAACAGCTCAAGTTTGACTGTATATCAAGGTTGCTCAGTTGAGGATCACTGTTTTATACCCCAAGTTTTGAGTTGTTTAGGTAGAGAAAATACTTTGACCGTTGTAAAATATAATGTCTGTACAGTACAATTAGTTAGGTCTGTGTTCGCTAAGATTAGCCCATTAATCTGCTTACATTCTCTTTAGTTTAAAATGCTCAAAGGAGAAAACTGTTTTAAGGACTGGAACACAATTCTATATACATATCAGGCACTCGTTAATGTTTCTTCATGATGAAGAGAGAATTGATGGTAATGGTGAGAACAGCAAACCTTCCTGTGTGGTCACATGCCATCATTACCTATTAGTATAACATATACGTATCCATAGCTTCCTGACAGAGGGAGTAGCCATGATCAGAACCATGGTAACTACCTTCTTTGTCCAGCTTTATAATGGAGAAGGAATTGAAATTTAAAATCACAAAGGAGTTCTTAAGAGAATATCTAAATTAGTTGTTCTGACTGCTAGGCTAATATTTTCATTTTTATAGGTGAGGTAGATAAGATTAACCTGAAGTTTTCTCTAGGTGGACTTGAGATATAAAATGCATCAAATTTTATATGTTTATAATGGTTAGAATCTGAAGTCTTTGGAGTAGGGTTTTGGGGGCAGTAATCTCCCTTTGTGATATATAATTGTGACTGTCATTTTATTTCTGTGTTGATGTTCTTGTTGCGGTTCTTTGGTTACATGAAACTCACGTAAAAGGTAGAGGTTAGAAATGTGTAGAGGCATCTGATGTCTAATGGAACTTAATAGTTTGAAGTGTGGCCAGGTCGGGTGGCAATTGGAAGCTCCTCCCTGTTTCTTAGTAGCCGTAAGGTGTGCTGTCTGCTTCAGTCTGTGTTGATTTTGTTTGTTTATTTGGGTTCTTTGCCCCACCACATCCCAGGCTTAGCATGACTTTCACTTTCAGACTTACCACTAGTTGAATGTACAGTGTTTCTGAAGCATGGACCAAGGACAGCATATCTTAGCATCACCTGGGAAGCTTGCAAAAAATGTATAGCCTGGACCCCACCGTGTTTGTGGTGGGGTGTACTTAATCAGAATCTCTTTTCGTGGTGCATTTAAAACTAAGATCCCAGGTGACTTTTATGCACACTGGAATTAGGTTCCTTGCTTACTGTGTTCATGTTGTCTTTGAGTTAGATCACCAGTTCAGTCAGTGATGGCAAGGATTGGAGAATTATTCTGATACCAATGTAAGTAGCTAAGAGTGAGGACTTTGAAGTACTAGTGCTTGGGTTTGAATCTGAGTCCACGAAAGTAAGTGATCTTGGGTAAGTTATCTAACCTTTTGGCGCCTCACTTTTGCTTTTTGAATAATGGGGATAATACTGGTATCTGCTTCTTAGGGTTGTTGTGAGGAATAAATAACCTAAGAGTGTTTGCTGTAGCACCTATTAGAGTTGGGACTCAAAAAATTGTACTACTACTAGTTCTATTAGTTCTGAAACTACTTCAATTGCTGTTATACAACATACATGAACTACTTAGGCCCACCTAATCCCTGAGGAAACTAGTGTTTTCCTTGATGGCCGACTGAAGGATCAGCCAATTTAGTGATTTTTTAAAAATGTTTACTTTTGAGAGGGGAGGAGGGAGAGAGCGAGCGAGCGCAAGCGAGCGAGCAAGCACGTACAAGTGGGGGGAGGGGCAGAGGGAAAGAAGGAGACACAGAATTCGAAGCAGGCTCCAGGCTCTGAGCTGTCAGCACGGATCCTGATGCAGGGCTTGAACTCACATACCTTGGATTCATGACCTTAGCTGAAGTCGGATGCTCAACTGACTGAGCCACCCAGGCGCCACAACTTAGTGATGTTTGAATGAGCTCAGCTAACCAAATTGTTGAGCTTGATTGAGGTAGATTGACTCAAACTCAAATTTAATGTTTTAACTGGGATAATGCAATCTGAATTTAAATGATCAATTTCTTACTTTAGTGCCAAATAAATAAACTACTCTCCTTCCAAACTAAGCTAATAATAATCATTAGCAATTTGGCATCTCATTAGCATTTGTATAGCAATTAAAATCCTCTCACTGTAAATAGTATCTATGACAGGATGGCTTTTTTTTTTTTTTCCCTCTCTTCAGGGGGAAAGGAGATTCCCCAGAGGCCCGAGCGTTGGCCAAACAGGTGGCCACCGCCCTGCAGAACTTGCAGACCAAAACCAATAGGGCTGTGGCCAACAGCAGGCCTGCCAAGGCAGCTGTCCACCTGGAGGGCAAGATTGAACAAGCACAGCGGTGGATTGATAATCCCACAGTGGATGACCGGGGTGTTGGTAAGGCCACGAGTGCACTTAACCCTCCATAAACTGGTCTTGGTGAAAATAAGCAAGTTGTTGTTAGAGATCCTGTTGGTCTGAAACTAGGTGTAGAAGGGCTTCTTCAGCTACTGGCGAGTAGATCATCCTTTGGTGTGACTCCATTTCCAAATGTAGCCACTCTGATTCCTTTGACTTCATCAAAAAGAATTAGTGAATAAATGATTTTGCTGTGGACAAATAGAAAGGTCCTTGGGTTGGAGTGAAAACTTTGAACTAATTATTTCCAGTCTATGTATACTTCCATTCTCTTGTATTTCTGTTACACTCATTGGGAAATACCTAGTTAAATGTAATTTTTGATAAGTAAGAAACCCTTAGTACCAAGGTTATTTTCATTTGTGAGGGCTCCTGCATTCCACAGTCACCAGAACTGATAACCTAAAATTTTGATTTTTGGGGAGTTGTTAGGGATGCAGCTATAAGAAATTAGGTCATATTATGATAGCAAGCCTGCTGAAGCTGAAAGATATATTTAGTTCATTTACTATGCTTGTTGGATAAAAAGATAAAATTTTAAATTGGTGATTCCCAGAGTTGGGGAATCAGACGGATGTGTAATTTACTGGGGGAGGAATAAACTGGTATAAATGTTTTGAATGGCAGTTTAGTATTACATGGTTTTTTTTTATGTTTTATTTATTTCTGAGAGAGAGAGAGACAGTTTGAGCAGGGAGGGTCAGAGAGAGAGGGAGACACAGAATCTGAAACGGGTTCCAGGCTCCGAGAGCTAGCTATCAGCACAGAGATCAACGCGGGGCTCGAACCCAAGAACCGTGAGATCATGACCTGAGCCGAAGTCGGACCTTTAGCCGACTGAGCCACCCAGGCGCCCTAGTATTACATGTTTAAAACTTTAAAAAAGTTCATACTCAGGGCACCTGGGTGGCTCAGTCGGTTAAAGGTCCGACTTCAGCTCAGGTCATGATCTAATGGTTCGTGGGTTTGAGCCCCGCATCGGGCTCTGTGCTGACAGCCAGCTCAGAGCCTGAAGCCTGCTTCCGATTTTGTATCTCCCTCTCTCTCTGACCTTCCCGTGCTCACGCTCTCTCTCTCTCTCTCTCAGGGAAAAAAAAAAAAAGTTCATACTCATTGATTTAACAATTTGACTTAGAGGAATTTATTATAAGAAATAGACATGTTTCTATAAAGAGTTACATACAAGAATGTATGTAAACAGCATAAATGTTTAATACTAAGTTAAATGATCAATAATTATAGTTAATATAAAATATTACACAGATTTGTAGATCATGAATTTTTAAGAATACTCATTGACATGGAAAAATGCTCCCATTAAATAAAAAGAAGCAAGGAATAAAAGTTAATGTAAAGTATGATCTCGGTTTTGTAAAAGAGAAATGTGTATTTGTACAGGAACATGCAGTGTATTAAAAAACACTGGAAGATTTGCAATAACATGGATGGATCTGGAGTGTATAATGCTAAGCAAAATAATGCCAGTCAGAGAAAGGAATTCATATTTAGAATTTAAGATATAAAAGAAATGGACAAAGAAAATAAGACAAAACAAAACAAAAACAGAGAACTTAGAGAACAAATTGATGGTTGCCAGAGGGGAGGTTGGTGGGGGGTGGCTGAAATAGGTGAAGGGGATTAAGAGTACACTTATGGTGATGAGCACTGAGTAATGTATAGAATTTTTGAATCACTACATTATATACCTGAAGCTAATATAACACTGTATGTTAACTATACTGGAACTAAAACTAAATAAATATTAATAGAATAATTTTTTTAAAATGTTTTTTTATTTATTTCTAGGAGAGAGAGAGACAGTGTGAGCAGGGGAGAGTCAGAGAGAGGGAGTCACAGACCGAAAGTAGTAGAATAATTTTTAAAAAGACTGGTAGGAAATGTTAAACTGTATCAATCTCTGAGAATTATGGGTAGATTATTTATTCTTATACTTTTCTGTTATTTCTTAATTTTTTTCTATTGTTAGGGGAACAAAACCCACTAAATGTTTTTATTCGAAAAAACAGGGACACTTAAGTGTCTGACTCTTGGTTTCAGCTTGGGTCATGATCCCAGATTCAATGGGATCAAGCCCCACATTGGACTCCACAGTGACTGCATGGAGCCTGTGTGGGATTCTCTCTCTCTTTCCCTGTGTCTCTGTTCCTCCCCTGTGCAGCACACACATCTGTCTGTCTGTCTGTCTGTCTGTCTCAAAAAATAAATAAGCTTTAAAACAAAACCAACAACAACAATAGCCCAGTAGTTTACCACAGTGGTACTACAGTTGCCTTCTCTGGGTCTCTGTAGGTTACAGTGTTTTCCTCTTGGTCCAGGTCAGGCTGCCATCCGGGGTCTTGTGGCCGAAGGGCATCGTCTGGCTAATGTCATGATGGGGCCATATCGCCAAGATCTTCTTGCAAAGTGTGACCGCGTGGACCAGCTGACAGCCCAGCTGGCTGACCTTGCTGCCAGAGGGGAAGGAGAGAGTCCTCAGGCGAGAGCACTTGCATCTCAGCTACAAGACTCCTTAAAGGTAGAACTTTGGAGCACACAGTATTACATTTCTGTGCTTACTATTATTGAAAAACTGGTGGGGGAGAGAGATTTTTAAAATATGTAATTTCTTGAATCTGGGGAAAGTGAAGAGTGTGATCGAGGAGGATGTAAGGAAGTCCAGAGTTTATTAGGAAAAAGCTCGCCCATGTTTGACCACAGCTGAAGTTGTTTTCCAAGTCTCAGTCAAGCAAGAGCTCTTTTGTGATATTTGCTCTACCCTGTGTCACCTGTGCTTTTTTACTTGGTCAATATTTTTCTTAAAATGGACTCCCTTTTTAAATTTAAGTGGATTTATGTAAAAGAAAACTTTATAATAACTCAAAACATGAGCTTGATGAGCTAGTTAGTTATATTTTTCCTAATATTCTTTAGAAGAAAGCACTTAATTATCAAAATTAAAAACACTGGTCTAACACCTAAAATCATCTCAGGTATTATGAGTCACCCACTTTGAGAAGCAGTGGGCCTAACTGAGACTCGCTTCTGTAAATCTAGAAAACTTAGACTGGACTAAGTGCAGTAACTATGAAAAGGAGCCTTTTCATGACTTATGAGAGTCCTCTTTAGACTCACGTTAAGAAATGGGTACATATATTGGTTATCAAGTTTGTCTAGAAACTTAACTGCAAAAACGTGTCAGAAAAATTTCCCATTCTTAATTTCTTTACTCTTAATGTAAGAAAATGCTTAGAAATGTGGCACTGCATCCACCAAACAATCCTTACAGCTCCTGTGGCCATTATTAGGCTCCTCCAGCATTGGGAGTGGCGAGAAACTCTGTTTTCATTTCAGGGTCTACCCCATGAATCTCAGTACCATTTCTTAGAAGCCAAGAAAGGAAGTAAAATTTCTTGTTGGGGTGGAGCAGTCTCAAGGGAATTGTGGGTGCTGTCTTACCTCTCCTACTAGACATGAATCTCTTAGAAGCCAGGATTCATACCTTACACCTGTTGCATGCTGGCTCAATGCTTTTACATAGTTCTAGTAAATAATACTTACTGAATGAAAGATTGATTGATTGAATGAATATGTCACTGAAGTGAGGACATTGGCAGATGTACTTTTTGGACATTTTTGGTAATTTTTATTTGTGAACAATGTTTTTAAGGATCTGAAAGCCCGGATGCAGGAGGCGATGACTCAGGAAGTGTCAGATGTTTTCAGTGATACCACAACTCCCATCAAGCTGTTGGCGGTGGCAGCCACTGCACCTCCTGATGCTCCCAGTAGGGAAGAAGTAGGTATCTGAGGTCTTCCTTTTCTCCTGTTGGCCAGCCACACACACACACACGCACACGCACACGCACACTCACACACGCATATTTATGTATATTTGGATATTTGTAAAGGTAAAATTGGATTTCTGTTTGCATCAGAGGCAGTGATTGGGAAATTGTGGATGAAGGGTAGAAGGGCAGAAGAGGGAAGGCCTGCCACCTCCTCTTTTATTTACCAGGTCTATCAGTTAGTAATGGCTTTAGGACCTCTCTTTAGTCATGAGCTGTAGAAGACCTGACTATCAGAGAAGAAAACAAATGGGTTTTCTTTTTATGGTGTAACAAGAAACATGGAGATAGGTAGCCCTGGCCTTGGTTCAGGGGCTTGACACCATGACAGCTGGTGTTTCTGTGATTTTCTTGGTCTCTTCCTAATGGTGTGAGATGGCTGTTGTAACCCTATGTGTCATGTTCAAGGTGGGAAGAAACAAGGGATAGGGCACTCCAGTAACAACAGTCCCTTTTATTAGGACATTTTATTCTCAACACAGAAGTTAATTTGATGTCATTCTTCTACTCACCCCTTTCCAATGACTCCCTCCTGTCCCAGAGTGCAGCCAGGGTCCTTACAATAACAGTAAGACCAGTGATGTGCTGGTAGACCAGCACTCCAGGAAAAAAAGTCTAAAAACCAAAAGTCCTGATTTGTAATGTTTGTTTATTTCCATGATGTAAATATTCCCATCTTGGCTGTTTTGGTGTGGAGCTACTGAAAGCAGTTGGGAAGAAATGGGTACATTTGGCTCTTATGAGCTGGTGTGAGTGATTACGGTGACTTCACACCACTGTCTCTGGTTCCCCTCTACTTCTCTGATGTCATGTCATACCACTCTGAGCCCGTGTGCTTCTCTGTCTACACTGACCTCCTTGTGTTCTGTTCCCAGCATGCCATGTTTATATTTTTCATGTTTGAATCTTGAGGCCCTTGCATTTGTTGTTCTTTCTGTTCCTCCCATAGATGATTACATGTACTGCCCAAGATAACATTCCCACCCCCACTCCCAGTGATTGCCTAATCTCCATATTCTTTTTTTTCTCCTCAGCATTTATCAACATTTAGCATGTCTGCCTTATTTTTTGTTTGTGTGTCTCCCTCACATTAGCATGAAAGGCCATGCAGGCAAGGACTTTGTTTTGTCATACTTTATTCCCAGTTCTTAAAACAATGCCTGGTACATTGTTGATACTGAATGAATGAAAGTAAAGGTTTTCCCAGAAATCCTCCAGGAGACTTTTGCTTATGTTTGACTAGAATTCCGTCATACAGCTCCAGCTGTAGAGTCATCTAGGAAAGCAAGTACTGGCAGCAACGAAGAATGGGTTGTTGGGTCAGGCATCCAAGACCAGGTAGAATTGGTGGGTTGGAGGTGTGTGTCATTCTTTCTTGCTGATGACCCCCATTTTCTTTATCTAGCCTAGGTACAGTTCAGCTCATGGTCCCCTTAGGCTAAGATGATTTGCTATGTTTTTCATTCCAAACTTCTCTGAGTTTTGACGAGTAGATCAAGTCTCTCCTGGTTACTACCAATTAGATGTTTCATTGGTACTTCAGCATGTGTTGTCCTTTTCCTATTCTGTCTCAGAAATTTGGGAGTTGCCATTGACTCTTATACCAATAAATAACTAAAACAAGCTAATTTGCTGTCACAAATGTTTCTTGAATCTTTACATTTTCCATGAACGTTGCTATAGCTCTAGCTCTGATCCTTGTCCCTTGATGCCTAAATGACTGCACAGCTGTGACTCCTCTTCTTTACCTGTCACTAGGCCACCAATAAAATAAAAACAGAGATTTGAACCTATTTTCCTGCCCCTTTAGTGTGTCTTCCCTTTCACATAGGATAAAGTGAGCACTGGGATCTGCTTCTAATACTGTTTCTAAACCCGTTTCCCACAGACCTCCCTCTCTCAGTTCATGCCCCAGCAGTACTTAATTGCTTATAGTTTTCTGCATACTCTGCCCTTGCTCCCTTCTATGTCTTTGTTCTTTTTGTCTCTGCCTAATTATCTTCCCCTTTTTCTTTTTTGGCTAATTCCTATTTATCCTTTATCCTTTAATCCATTACTTCCTGGATAGGTTTAAGTGCCTTTCCTTTTGCTCTCGTGGTATCTGCTTAGTTTTATGATTGTACATAGCACATTCTGTTATGAGTATCCGTTTATGGGCCCTTTTTACATCTCAAGGATGTGAGCTCCTGAGATGTAAAAATTGTGTCTTAGTCATTTTTGTATCTTTAGCACCTACTCCAGGGTCTGGCACATAGTAGGTTCTCAGTAAATTTTGATTGAGTGATAAGAAAAGCAGGCTAAGTGTCCAGTTAAATCGGAGGGAGCAGCAGACAAAGGTGGAATTGAAATGACTAAATAGGGTAAGCAAAAGCCCTGTAGATCCAGAATATGGGAGACTAGCCAAGATAAGAAAAAGGACTGAGGCCAGGAGAAGGGTACTAGGAAATCAGAGATTTAGACAGAGATTCTGAGTGTTAAATGGCAAAAACCCAGGAGGCTGAACCCACAAGAGACCAGTATGGGGAAGAGACTTGTGTGGTCAAGACAGCCCCCTGACAAGGAACTGGAGCCTGCTATTGAACCAGGAGGGCTTGAGGGCTTAACAGGTGGTCTGCCAGGAGCCAGAATTGGTCTCCGTGTATGGGCAAGGAGAGCCTTAAGAGGAGGCAAAGGAGAGGATGGATTCTGTCAGGCAGTTTCTGACATGCTCAGCCTAGAGTATAAACCTTACCCAGCACTGTTTGGTATGCCTTGCTTCTTCTCAAAGCATTGTTCTCCAAACAAGTGACAGAAGAGCTGTTGTCCTTTTATCTAAGTTAAATTGTCTACTTCACTGTATGCAACTTTGCATAATATCCACGTCAATGGAAAAGCTAACTTTTTTCAAATTTTAGAGCTGAAAGAACAATTGAGTAGATGGTTTTACATTCGGGATAATAAAAATCAACCTTCCCTGCTCTCGTGTTAGGCCCCATTGTGAGCACCAGCTATCATTTTTCCCATGGAGGTCAGGGGCAGAGTTTTTACAACATTAATGGTAATGGATATGTGAGGGATTCTGCCTCGAGGAGGCTGGAGTTCAGTTTAGGACTGTGGATATTCTTGGCTTTTAATGCACCCAGCCACCTGCACTGGAGCCTCTAGTGGGTTTGTCTCTCTTTTTGAAACTCCAGGATAAGACTTTTGGGAACAGGGATTTTGGGGGTCTTCACCTTCTGTGAAGTCCTTGTTGTAGACTCCATAGTGCTGTGTGTCCTGTCTGCACTTGGTAAGCATTGGTTGAGCTGAAATTCAAGGGTGTGCAGGTGTGTGCATGCACGCACGTGATGCTTATGGTCATACCTCTGAGGAGATAGAGCAAGGCCCAGACCTGGTGATTGATTGTTGTCTTATTAACCTGGGTTTGATGTCATCTGTGAAGTCTTTGCTTGAGCAGTTGCTGCTTCTACATGAAGGGAGAGTTTTTCTTAGGCTTCCTGACCTATTTTATTGAAATAAGGTTTCCTAATGTCTTTGTTTTTTTCTCAAGGTATTTGATGAGAGGGCAGCTAACTTCGAGCACCATTCGGGAAGGCTTGGTGCCACAGCAGAGAAAGCGGCTGCTGTTGGAACTGCTAATAAATCCACGGTGGAAGGCATTCAGGCATCAGTAAAGACGGCCCGAGAACTCACACCCCAGGTTGAATTTTGTTTGCTCTTCATTGTTCCAGTAGTCATCCTATAGTGTTCAGTAAAGGTCAATTACAGAACAGTTTCTATACATTTTTGAACACTTACTGTAAATTGTCATGAAAGAAACACACTCATAGTGTCAATCATTTTTATATTGTTTTAGTTTTCTGTAATGATCATAGATTACTTCTGAAAGTAGGAAAAACTATTAAAACAACCCCTCCCCCAAACTCCTAATTAGGGGAATATTTGGATAATCTTGAGAGGTTAGTCTTTTGATTTTAGAGCTTTTGCCTTTCCCTGCATCTCTTTGAAGATATTTTTTAAAAATTCGGTTGTGTTCATAACCTTTCTTTTTTCTACTTCATTATATAACCAAATTGTAGCCCGTATGCAGGTGAATAGTATACTAATCAAATTATAGGAAACTCATCTTTTTTATTCAGCAGATAATTATTGTGTAGCTGTAGTATATTAGGAACTGTGCTAGGCTTTACATGTCTGTGATACTGACTTTGATGGGAACATGTAGGGAGGGATTAAAAAATCAAACACACCTTTTTATTGTTTATCTTTTGCCCACATGGCATGTTAACAAGTTAGATTCTCTTGCAAAAACATACATGTCCAACATTTAAAGAACACTTTCATAAAATGTGAACATGAGTAACTTTCTTTAACAGCTTCCATAAAGCATAGGATTTCCGTATAAAACTGAGATTCCTAAAAAAGAGAAACAGAAAACCAAAGATACCAATGATGAGAAGAGTAAGGATTTTGGAGACAGATCTGGACTTGATTCGTCTGTGACCTTGAGTTTCTTTATCTGTAAAATGGGGAGAATTCCTTCCTAATGGATCAGTTGGAGGACTAAAAGGATCTGTGTACAGCCTGTAACTAACCAAATACTCCGTAAATGTTAGTTCCTTCCCAACTGCTATACCTGATTAGCTGGGAACTCTTGAACAAGTTGTTTTTTTTGCATTTTGAGTCTTGGTTTTTGCATCTGTAAAGTGGAGAAATTACCCGACCTGTCTCATAGGGTTGTTTTGAGGATTCAGTAAGATAATGGATGTGAAAGTACTTCATTAACTGTAGATAGTTCCTTTTTTAAAAAATAAATATTCATAATCAGTTTTAAGTAATTTTTAGTATCTTTCTTGGTGATACTTTTTAAGGTGGAAGAGTCTACCCAAGGGCTTAAACATAGGTCAGTTTGGTGTATGTTCTGAAGTACCAAGTGAATGCCGTTTACTTTGTCATGTTATTACCTTCCCCAAATCAGACTGTGAATGTAAAACGTTTTTGCAGGGGCCCATTTGGGGGAGATGTTTAGGAGACCAAATCTAATGCGTTCCATTTTTGGCTTTCTAGCGCCATCTATAGGTAGAGAGTGGAAAGCTTCGCTGAAGGTTTGTATTCCAGCGGGAGGGTGCCCTGAGGTTTAAAGGTTGTTTTGTCATTGACAGGTCGTCTCAGCTGCTCGCATCTTACTTAGGAATCCTGGAAATCAAGCTGCTTATGAACATTTTGAGACCATGAAGAACCAGTGGATTGATAATGTAGAAAAAATGACAGGTAGAGCTGTGTGCAAAGTTCTTACTGTCTAATCCTTGAGGAATGAGTTCTGAGAAACTGGAGTAGGACTGGTTATGTTACTTAGCTGTAATTGGATGAAGGGATGGTCATGTGTCCGACAGTGTACTTGGCCCTGATTAAGGCTGCTGAGCAGCGGCGGCTTCTCATTCAAGCCTTGCAACTTTGTTTGAAGAGAGGCTCTTTGAGTCTCTTTTATTTTAATGCTGCCCTCCCTGTGTGATGTTTATTGTTACAGCTCCTATCTTCTCTTTGAATAGTGCCTTTGCTCAGTCTGAACCAGAGTTTGGTTTCAGAGGCTGGGAGGCGGTGTTTGTGGATACAGTAAGTGTCCCTGTCATTTTCAGTGGGTTCACATTTCAAGGAACCACAATAGCTACCATTTAATACAACTTGTCTCAGAGTTTCCTCCAACTTATCAAGTGCGTAGTTTTTTTAAAAAAGAGAAACCAACCGCCAACAAACCCGTGTCTGTGCAATTGAAGTGGCACCTCTGAATCTTCATTCTCTGTGGAGGGAGGGATGGGAGCGGAGGGAAGAAATGAGGAATGTAGGCTCTTCGGCTTCCCTGCAGAACTTGCTGTGACAGGGTCCATAGCAGCCAGAGATGAAAGTGGAGCTCCTGAGGTATCGGAAGAGAGGTAACGGAAACAAGAAACAGGTGGTTAGGGTTATTAGAATCCTCCGCGTGGCTCATCTTGGGCACTACAAGCTGCCAACAAGCAACAGATGGCTGGGGGGTGAGACGGGAAGGGAGAAAATGTTATTAACATAATGTGGAGATGCGGTAAATGCTTGAGACGCAATCCTTGTTTCCTCCTGATGTCGTTGCAATTCTGCTTGCCTGAAGGCCGGTGACCACGGTTGTTATGAATGCTCTGCCTCTGGCCCTCCTGGGCTCCATCTTCACTTTTTTTTGAACTAAGGTGTTCATCTGGAAGCTTCTGATTGTAGAGGAAGGGCTTAGAGCTGAAGGAGAGAATTCTGGGTGTTAGACTTTCACGTGAGAAACTTGAGTGGACAACAGAGTTTTTGAGTCTCTTCTAAAATAGAAACTTGAGTTCCATTTCTCTTTTCCTGACAGGGCTGGTGGACGAAGCTATTGATACCAAATCTCTGTTGGATGCTTCTGAAGAAGCAATTAAAAAAGACCTGGACAAGTGTAAAGTTGCCATGGCCAATATTCAGCCACAGATGTTGGTTGCTGGGGCAACCAGCATCGCTCGCCGGGCCAACCGTATCCTGCTGGTGGCTAAGAGGGAGGTGGAGAACTCTGAGGATCCCAAGTTCCGTGAGGCTGTGAAAGCCGCCTCTGATGAACTGAGCAAAACCATCTCTCCAATGGTGATGGATGCAAAGGCTGTGGCTGGAAACATTTCTGACCCTGGTAAGCAATGCATGGTGCGGTTCACCTCACTCGAGAGGTTAACTCACGAAGCCCACAGGGTGGGGAGATGATATGCACCCACCTGCAACCACCGCATACAATGTCTGGGAGCAGAAGCTGCAGATACTTAGCTAGAAAGTGCTAGATTAGTCTCTGTCCAAAAAAATATTGCGCAGACTGATTTCTGCAATATTGCAGGTTTGTTGCAGGTTCGTTTCTCTGGACCAACTTTTCTGTGCTTTCTTAATGTTGTCTGATTAGATAGCTCCTGGTCCTTTACTCATTAGTTTGGAAATTGCTCAAAAGATGCATGAAAACCAATTTATAATTTCTGCTTTTCTTAAAATGCCTTTTCTCTGTAAGACATTTTCTGTTTCTGTCAATTTGGGAGGGCTTACGTTGCCCTGTAGCTCTCCTAGGTGAATGTCCTCATCTTCTACCAAAGAATCTGGATTTTTGTTAGCTGAATTTTGAGCATGTTTTCAGTATTACTGAACATGTTACCCCTCCTTTGGTTAGCAACATCTGAATCCCTTCCTGTTCTGAGCATCCAGTGTGTCTGGCCTCGTCTGTGAGTAGAATGCAGTTAATGTAAGGGAGTGGATAGGAAGGACTGCCCTATTCATCCCTCGCCCAGGTAGGGCCTTTCTCCTGTCTTCACCAAGGACATGCTCAGGTTCCTAATTGGAGTTTCTAGTAGTTTGAGGAGAATTCTTGAATTCCCGGTGACTGGACACTGTAGCAGCAGCAGCTTAACTTAGGGGGTTAATACACTTAATGCCAAGGTGAGCAAAGGAGTAGGGAGAAAGATGAGACGGACTCCAGGGTAGGTACGCCCAATCTGAAACTGACATCTCCCCTGTTCTGAGTTAGGCACACTTCTCTCTTGACGGTTCATCATAAGGGAGGTGATGAGCACCACCTGAGCCCAAAGTGATCGCGCCCAGGAGCGTCTTGAGTACTTGTTAATTGTACAGGCAAGAAGGCACCCTGTACCACAGGGAATAGCTGTGGCTTGTGACACTTCTGACTCTTTGTAGGCCTCGTGGCTTCTGCCCTGCCCTTACCTTCTTTCCCCTTCAATCACTGCCTGTGATGCTTCCTGGCAGCTTCACGTCCAGCTTTTGTTAATAGAAACCAGTTCTTCTGCTGGACAGACAGTGCTCCAGGGCTCTGACCTGCCCGGCTGAAAGTGAGGGCTTCTTGTGTTTAGGCCTGCAAAAGAGCTTCCTGGACTCAGGATATCGGATCCTGGGAGCTGTGGCCAAGGTCAGAGAAGCCTTCCAGCCTCAGGAGCCTGACTTCCCGCCTCCTCCGCCAGACCTTGAACAGCTCCGTGTAAGTAAATTCAGAGTCCTGGGGAGGAGTGAGCAGAGGGTGTTGGGACTCTAACAAGGGGGAGGTAAGCTGTGTTCTGGAGCCTCAGTTACCAGGGGTCTTTGTTTAACTTTTGCTTAAAGCCTAGTTGGACGCACAAGTGGACTTTCGTCCTTCATTCCAAAATTAGTGGAGTCCTAATCCCATGCTTTTGCATGGGGTGTGCTGGGTAGGTGGGGTCCGTGGGTTTGGCCTTCTGTGGTGGGGACTGAGTGGAGCAGAGGAACTGGCTTTGGTAAGTGTGCACGTGATGAGGTAGTATCAAGTTAGTGAAGAGTGGGAAAATAATCTTGTGGTGAGATGTTTTTGTGTTCCCAATTGACAACATCAAAACTGAAGTGGTTATACTGTTGTGTACATTCTTTGTTCCTTTACTTGACTTTTTTTAGTAACAAAGTCATGTAATCTTTTTTTTTTTCAAGTTTATTTTTCCCCCTATCATTTAAACTCTTCTGATGCACCCCAAATTACCATAAGTTTATCCTTCCATAGGTCAGTGGTTTAGAAGGAGGCTTAGCTGGGCAATATCTTATAGATACAAGTCCTAGAATAGGAAATAGCGATTATTCTAACAGTATTGGAAATAGCTGGACATTGGGAATAGCTTATCAGGGCAATAATTTGATTTATTCTTCTTGACTTACTTTCCCATGTTTAATGTCGATAAAAGATGTAAATTTCCAAGTTGTTTGAGGACAAAACTGAGTCATTTTGCCCAAACTAAAGCACAGTGCTTCTCTAGCCTCCAGTGCCTCAGCCTCATATGATTCTTTATAGCTGGACTGTTGGTGGGTTGTTAGGGCCAGGGAGAGGGCTGTCCTGTGATATGGCTTTTTGTGGGATCAACAGATTCCCACAAATCAAGATCTTAGAGGTAATTTGGTCTAGCTACCCCTTATTGACAGAGGAGGAACTGAAGCCCAGGGGAGAAGTTACTTGCCTGTGCAACTTCCCTTCAACAGAGTCAGGACCACAAATTAGATCTTCTTTGGGAATGCTTGGTCCAGTAGTGCTGTGTTTGCCTCCCTGGAATATGTCTAAAACTGTAGCTGCTGGCTTTTTGTGGAAAATAAAGGAAGAAAACCTGCATCTGTTGAGATGGAAGCAGGTGGTCCTTGCACTCAGTGTGGGTGGTCTTCTATGGAATGAATGTGGGTGGCTTTTCTGGGGATGCTTTTTAGAGGAAAGGAAAGAATTCTAGAGGGGAGTAGTTCCTGGGGTTTTACTTACAACCCAGTAATTCTTTCTTAGCTGACAGATGAGCTTGCTCCTCCCAAACCACCGCTGCCTGAGGGTGAGGTCCCTCCGCCCAGGCCCCCACCACCAGAGGAGAAGGATGAAGAGTTCCCTGAGCAGAAAGCCGGGGAGGTGATTAACCAACCAATGATGATGGCTGCCAGGCAGCTCCATGATGAAGCTCGCAAATGGTCCAGCAAGGTAAGTAATGAACCTTTTCTTGCGGAAAAAGGATGAAGAACTGTGCGCACAGCCCAGGAAGGAGAGTCTGTTTGGAAAGTTACCCTCTCTCTACTCTGGGAACTATTATCAGTAGCACGATCCTCTTCTTACTTGTGGTTTAGTACATTGTTTCTGGTGCTTGATGGCTTCTCCTTCTAGCGGCAAAAGCGAGAGCTAGGACGTCTGTGGTTTAAGAGGAGGGTTCCTGTCTTCTGTCCATGCAGGTGTCAGCTGTAGTGACCCTGGACATGTGGGGTCTTTGAGAAATTACTTTTCTTTCTTAAGATTGCTGGATGTTTTTAGATGCTTTCTTGCTAATTATCAGCACTCCAAACATGAAATAGTCTTCTGTGGGCTCTGCCAGAGCTTGGTGAAATGTTTGTATTTTCCTTCTATTTTTCATAGAAGCAGGTAGATTGGTGTCTTAAAAGCGACATGCTTTGTCCTTAGAATCCTCTTACCCCTCGGTTCAAGATAGCTCTAGGCTCACTCCAACTCAACAAATCTGAAAGTGTAACTATTAGTGTGGTTGGTGAAAACTTGGATGCTGGCAGCAGCCATGCCCTGGGAATATCTTTTGCCTATTTTCCCCTAAATGATAGAAAGTGAGTGGAAGCTTTTCTAGGGAAGAGCTAAATGTTATTGCTAACCTTGCAATGGTTCGAACTCAGTTCTAAACTGTTGTGATATGACCCTTTCTTCTAGATCTTTATTCCCACCATTTATTTGCCTCTTCACGCCCTCAGCCGTCTCAAGCTCTTGTATTAAATGTGGTTCACCAGGGACCTTCCGCACACAGCTGATCTTGGATTTTTCTAGGCTGGGAAATGGACCTTGGTTTTTTAATTCTGTATTTTTCTGTGCTGTTAGCTGTGAGCCTAGGTTCTAAGAAGGAATGAATAGCGACCTTGCTGGTGTTGGACCTGACCAGGGAATTATTTAAAATTGTATCTTTTGAACTAGGGCACGCACACCTCCAGGACCTTAGCAGAGTCCCGGTGCATGTGAGGAGTGGGGTGGAGGTGACAGTGAAGGTTGGTTTTACTTAAAGATTTTAAAGGAAATTTAAACTTCATAACAGTAATCCCAGATACAGTGTGCTGCAGGACACAAAACATACATGAATTATAAGCAAATTTAAGGGGCAGACAGCATCAACCTACATATTTTCCTGACTCTGCCATTTGTGGCCAGAAGTCTTTAGGTCTGACTGTCCCTGGAGGTTGGGACATTAGGAAATTGCCAACTTTGAGCTGTGTGAAGTCAGGAGCTACTTTACAGGAGCTACTGTGTGTGTTTGGGGGTGGGTGTGTTATGTGTTTGTGTATCTGTCAATCTGTACATTTTGAGACTCTGAACCCCAATAGTGAGCCAGCTTCTCTTCTAAGAATGGGGATGAGTTCTACTTGAGACAGAGTTTAGGGAAAGAGTTTAGAATGTACCTGAATCCCTTGTTTGCCCTGAATTCTCCAAGTCTGTCATCAACTTTTGGAGATAAGTTTCCTGTACAGGATAAGAATTTTAGGAGTGATAGCAACCTCGATTAAACTTCCATGTAAACTCTTACTTCCTCTTGGTTAGTTTTTTTTTTTTTTTTTAAGTAGGCCCCATGCCCAGTGTGGAGGCCAATTTGGAGCTTGAACTCATGACCCTGAGATCAAGACCTAAGCTGAGGAGGTCAAGAGTTGGAGACTTAACCGACTGAGCCACTCAGGTGCCCCAGTGATGTTTGATATAAAGAACCTGTGTTCAGGAGCACCTGGCTGACTCACTTGGAAGAGCATGTGAGTCTGCATCTTAAAGTTGTGAGTTCAAGCCCCACATTGGGTGTAGAGATTACTTAAAAAAAAAAAACAACTTTAAAAAAAGAGGCTGTGTTCACCGTTCTTCATATACATGGATTGGCTTCCTTGAGGCAGTTCCTCTTATGTTCTTTCCCCTCAACCTATTTCAGCATCTGATCACATTTCCTTTGCCCTGGCCTTTCAGAATCCCCATCCATGTTATTAAATTCATTCTTTCCCCTTCATGGGTCCTGTTCTTTCATGGGCCCACATGTGGGCTTCTCTGAACACAGCCTTGGTCAGTTGCCACGTTCATGTGTTATCTGTGAAGTATGTAAATTAAGTTTGGGATGAGAACCCTAGTTTGCAACAGGAGAGATTGAGGTTGTACCCAAGGAACAGCTTTCTGAGTCAATACTAGCAAAGGATGCAGTATGAGATTGTAGAAGTGTTGGCTCCGAAGATCTTGAGGGGAGAGAGAGAGGTGGTCCGAAGTGTGGGTTTTCCCTAAGATGGCAAAGTGGATGAGGCATCTTCTGGAGACTCCTTTCAGCTGGGTGATTGAGAGGTATTTGATAAGTCCTTTTCACTCACCACTGTGGGTTCTTTTTTTTTTTCCCCCCTCTTTCCTGGTTTCATATCAGTTGCCTCTGATTTATCATTTTAAATTCTGGGACTTTTTAATTCCTGAAGGAAATAATGATCTGTGTCTGGTAACTGCAGAGCTGACCCAACGCACTTTCTGTGTCCAGGAAGATATAGAAAAGTGTCCTTATGAGCCAACAGGGAGGGCTCACTTTCTTCTGTTCAAAGCAAGTTGTGTGGCTGAGTTTACTTTTTCTCTCTGGATTCCTTTTAAAGGGAATCAGCTACCATTGTTTGGTTGTTTGGCTCCTCAAAACTGTTCTGACAGAATAATGAGAATTATTCTTGGCACCTTTAACTTTGGTGGTAAGTGTATGTAAAAGGAATTCCACTTCCTTTCTTGGTATAACTTTTTCTCTGGAAACCCTTTGCCCCTGGAGTGAGGCTCTTTCTTTCATTCACTGTGAACAGGGCAGTTGGGATTGGTGCTGGAGGCTGAGAATTCCCTTTCTATGGAGTTTGGTTCATCTGGCTTCTGGAGAGTGTGCGGTTTTCTTTCCCATCGTAGACAAGCTTTGGTTACTAAACCAGCTGATGCTCAGCTTCCCCAGCCCTACTGCTCTTACTAACACTGTCCCTGTTTCTCATCCTTCCTGCCATCGACAAAGCGGGGTAACCCAGCCGCTGAGGTGGGTATAGGTGTTGTAGCTGAGGCAGATGCGGCCGATGCTGTTGGGTTCCCTGTCCCCCCTGACATGGAAGACGATTACGAACCTGAGCTGCTGTTAATGCCATCCAGTCAGCCGGTCAACCAGCCCATTCTGGCCGCGGCTCAGTCATTGCACCGGGAAGCTACCAAGTGGTCTAGTAAGGTACTGATTAGCACCCCTGGTTGGGGCTGCTCCATATGCATCCGGCCATGTGCAGCCTTGACACATTGCATCACTCATGATCTGTGCGAGTCCTGTGAGTCTGGGCAGGGTGGGCATCTGTCTGTCTGCACCTTGTTGTTAGGTCTGGCTTCACAAGTTTGATAGGTCTGCTAATGCCAGATTAATTGGGTTGCATTTGTTTGGGGTTAGAGATTGGGTCACTTTTTGAAAGGGTTTCTTTTCTTACTGACCTTGGGGCCACAATTGGAACCTTAAAGCCCCTGGGAAGCCGTGGGTATGTCTCTCAATGACTTGCAGGTCTGGAACCATTGTGGACCATTAAGAGTTCACCTGGCCTGACCATTAAACTTTGCCTGCCACCCCATCCTCTGCTGATCTGTCACTGATGGCTCAGGCAGAGTTGATCAGGGTGAGAAGCAGCTTTATACGGCAGGGTCTCTGGGGCGGACTGCTTGCGGCCCTGCACTTGGCTGCCTGGCAGATGCTGGCTTTAATGGGAACTCATAGGGAAGGGGGCTTTACTGACTGCTTGTCCAGGTATTTCAGTGGGAGGGGCTGGGAGTGGGGAACAGAGGGCTCTCAAAGCTGTAGGACAGGCAGCCATAGAGCTTTGGCATTGGGGCTGAACCAAATCTAGTTTTGGGAGTGGGAGAAGAGGGTGATTACTTTTTTCCCTTTTGAAGGTAGCATGTTGTAAGAAGAAAGGGTTTGAAGAGTGAGGGGTAATAACTAACCCTGGCACTACACTGTCTTCTAATCAAGGTCCTAAAATCCTGGAATGATACCAGGTCTACATGGGAAGAGATGGGCCCAGGCAGCCTTGTCTAACATGCCCCTATTCTCCTGACTACATCCCATACCTGTATTCTCTCTGGCCTCAATTACTGCCTGAGATGTTACACGCCACCCCGCATAGTGCTCGGCCACTTCGTGATGCCTGTGGGGGTGTCTCTCACGGTGCCCGCAGTGGCATGGTTTGTGTATGCCTCACTGCCTTGTACAGAAATTGAAAAGCATGAGGGGAAAAATGAGTAGGGCCTGACCTTTTAGGTAGTTTTGAACATTGCAGTTGTTATTTTTGGTTTTTATCAGCTAAAGGAGAAACCTTTTGAAGGCATAAAGTAAATTACTTGTACATTTCTTTATTGTGACCCGTGGGGTTTTTAATGAACCCAGCTGCCAAATCTAAGATAAACTGCTATTAGTTGGAGTGGGGGTTCCAATTATAGCTTTGACTCATGATTTTTATTTTTTGGTGCCTCCGCAGCATCCTTTTAGCTGAAGATTTCTTTAATTGAAGCCACTTAGCTGAGGGGACATATGAATTGATTCTTGGCCTTTTTAAATGCGATAAATTAAAATATCATGTTCCCTTAGGCCGACAGGACAAATATGAGGCAGTAGAGGGAGGGCAGGAGCAGTCTAGGTGAGAAAATACATCTTTTCTCACCAATGCTGATAAGTGACTTGGTTTAAATTCTAGTTTAGCAGCAACAGTCCTTGGCTGCATTTGTAACAAGGGTTAGGATGAAGAGGAGGATTTCAGCATCTGGAAAGGCTCCTCTGTATTTTTCCCCTCAGGCCAGCTCTACTGCTTTCCCCTTATAGAAAGGAAAATGCCTGTTTAACCAACTTCTTGGCCCCATCCTCATTTTTATTGCCATGATTAACTTGGAGATGCTGAAGTGCTATGTTCAGTGCTATGCCGACGGTGCACATGTTGCCCTTCCAGACTAATATTTTTACGCGGTCTTCTTTTTTTTCAGTTGGATGGATAATCTCTTTCCTTCTCTCTCTCTCTCTCTCTCTCACTGAATGCTGGCTCACTCTTCTGTTGTCCTGTACCATCCATGTCACTCAAGAGCAGTCCTTTTATCCTCTTCCTACTCTTCCAGGGGCCACTGGAGCAGCAGGCTCCCTCCCCTCTTCTCTGTCCTTCTGCTTCCTTCCCTAGCTTGGCCAGAGTTGGGGCCGAGCTCACATTATGTCTTTGCTTCTCTCTAGGGCAATGACATCATTGCAGCAGCCAAGCGCATGGCCCTGCTGATGGCTGAGATGTCTCGGCTGGTAAGAGGGGGCAGTGGTACCAAGCGGGCACTGATTCAGTGTGCCAAGGACATTGCCAAGGCCTCAGATGAGGTGACGCGGTTGGCCAAGGAGGTTGCCAAGCAGTGCACGGATAAGCGGATCAGGACCAACCTCTTACAGGTATTAAGAAAAGTGTGCATATGTGTCAGCGTTGGGGGCATGGGAGGGAGAAAGCGGGAGAGAGAAAACTGGATGGGCAAGGAGGAGGGAGAGCTTCAGAGTGGAAAGAAATAGAAGAAAGGGAAATACATATATATATGGGCAGAGTCAGGAAAATTTATTCCCTAATTAAATAAAAAAATGTTAATGCTTCCCCGAACAAAGGGACGATACTGGTCCTAGGGAGGAAGTGAGTGGACTCCTGCTGCCAATTTATTGAATGCCGTCTGCATGCCAGCCCCTAGGAATACAGAGGTGGACAAGTCTTACCCTCAAGAGCTCGTGGGCAAGAAAAACATCAGAAACATACTCAATTTTCTTCATAGGTGTGTGAGCGAATCCCAACCATAAGCACCCAGCTCAAGATCCTGTCCACGGTGAAGGCCACCATGCTGGGTCGGACCAACATCAGTGATGAAGAATCTGAGCAGGTATGTGTCTGCTGCTTCTGGTGTCGTGCCAGCGGCTGCTGTGCCAATTCTAGCAATTTAATTCAGCTTTGGGAAAATTTTACCCATGATTTGAATATTCGGTATTTGGAATGGAGTCTCTCCGAAAGGCATCTGGGTTGGAGAGATGCATCAGAAACTTAGAAGGGGAAGTAAAGTCTTGTGCAACTTTGGTCACTTTACAGGTGGGAAATTGAGGCCTAGGGTTAAGTGTTGGTGGCAGGTGGACCTCTGCTCAGTTCTTTTCCTCTGTGGAATAAGTTTGGCTCTCCTGAGGCTTCTAGTCTGTTTACTCCTGCCCACTGTGATCTTTGGCTAGAGAGAATTTCTGCTTCCTAGTTCACGGGGTGATAAGTACCCCGGGGAGGATGAATAATGTAGGCTTTTCAGGGGCATGAGATAATTAGGCGTGTGCTGAGGCTGAAATGACAGCTCAAAGAGGTGCTTCTCTCAGTTTCTTTGACAGCAGTTGAAATAAGGGTGGTGGGAGGGTTCTCTTCAGCGACGGCAACCACTTTATGGAGTTTGTCCTCTTTCACTGCCTCATGGAAATGTGGCCCAGGACTAATCTCAGAAAGTCCTCATCTGAGCACCTCTTCCTCTCCTTACCTCCTCTCTAGTAGGCCCTGCTTAAGCCAGACTTCCAGTGTCTTCTTGTAGTAGGTAGCACAGCTTTTGTTGAACTGCTCAGACAGGCTCCTCATACAAGGGCATGTATGTGGCACTCACTGTATTAGGTACTATGAAGGGGGGTTGAAAAAGCCAGACAGTCCCTTTCCTCGGGAAATTCCTTCTTCGATCCCTGGGCCTGGAGACAGAGAGCCTACTTCGCTCGTGCCAGTGGTGCTTTCACTACCATGTTTTAGTCCCAACAGCTCTCACCTGACCCTCCTTGTGCACCAGAGGAATTGGATCTTCTCCCCTAACTTCCATGTATTCTAGGCAGGGTTTGCGCACTGGGCTGTTTCCTGTCATGTGATCTCCTCTGCCCCCAAGAAAAGGAAGTAGAAAAAACAGGGAGGGAAGAGTAGGACTCGTAATTTCAGGCCGTATCATTTAACCAACAAAAATGTATTCTGGGAATATCTACTATGTTCTACCCAATATCCTAATTTAAAAGGGTAGAAAGTGACAGTGTGGTAGAAGGGAAAAAACACAGGGCTGCCAGGTCAGAAGTTCTGAGTCCTCATCCTGATTATTGTGTGAGTTTGGTTGGCAAATCTCTGAACCTCTCTGGGCCTCGGCCTCTTTGTTGACTGGCATGAAAAGATCAGCTGACCAGGAATTTAAGCCCAGAGCTATGCCTCTCAGAGCCAATGAACCCTCAGAAATTGCATGCACAAATTTTATACACGTGAGCATTATTCTGGGAAGAATCAGTAGACTTCATGAAATCCTCAGTCTGTGGCTCAAAAATAGTTTCGTGGTTGTTTGTGTGTGTCTCTCAAATAATAATTAAGAAATAAAAAAATTACTGAGCTAATGGATTGTAAGTTCTCTGGGTTTCTATGGTGGAGTACTATTGTTATCTCAGTCCTGTAAGTTCGTGTGTTTAGATTTACTTATTTAGATTTTCGTGGATTTATAAGATGATTGGTTTGTTCATTTGGTTATTTTTTTCACTCATTATTAAAATTAAAGATTTATGAATCAAGTATTTATGAAATACTTCTTTTGCCAGACACTGTCCTAACATGGGACATAGTAGTGAACAAAACTGACAAAAATCACTGCCCTCATGGAACTTTAATTTTAAATCGGGTAAAATGTCAGATAAAACAAACAGCTTGGGCAAAACATACAGTATATCAGTTAGTAATGATGGGTTCTATGGAGAGAAATGAAGAATTGGAGGATGAGGAATGCTGTCAGTGGGAAGGTGTTTATGATTTAAAGTGAGCAGGGAATGCCTCAATCAAAGATCTGAGCAAAGATCTAAAGGAGGTGAGGGGCGAGCCATGAGGGAAAAATATTCCAGGTAGAGGGAACAGCAGGGGTGTGAGGCAGGAGCTTGTTTGAAGACCAGGAAAGAGTTGTTCTAGAAGCCATCTGTGGGTATAGTACACAATCAGTGATGGCCTTTTTGGGTTGTTTTTGGTGATCCCCCTACACAACCAGTGATATGACAAGTGGGGGGATGCCAGCTGCAGGTGGGGTAAACTGCAGTCCACCCCTAGCTTAAGCCAGTTTTGGAGGTAGGACTGCATCAGGGACTGTGAGTAATGGAGAGTTCTTGCTTTCCCTGCAGGCCACAGAAATGCTGGTTCACAATGCCCAGAACCTCATGCAGTCTGTGAAGGAGACTGTTCGAGAAGCTGAGGCTGCTTCAATCAAAATTCGAACAGATGCTGGATTCACACTGCGCTGGGTTAGAAAGACTCCCTGGTACCAGTAGGCACCTGGTCAAACTTGGCTGGCACAGAAACCCCTACTAAATAGAATGAAATGATTGCGGAGTCCCAGAAGATGATGAAAATTGCTTAGGGGGTTAAAAGCCACATCCTGGCCTGACCTAACATAAAGGAATGGGGCCTCTTCACTTTAGAAACCATTTATACTCTTGTCATGGACACTTTGAAATGTGTCTCCGTATAAAGCCTGTATTCTCAAACACAGTTGATACTTGTGCACACTCTATCCCAATAGGAAGACTGAGTTTCGAGCCCATGGACTTCACATAAGCTCAGAATCCAAGACTGAACACTAGCCAGACACCCTGCTCTGCCCTTATTCCCTAGGGGACAGTTCTTCTCTGCTTCATTCTCCCTGCAACCCCACCCCATTCTACCCACCAGGCTCCTAAGACCCAGAGCCCAGACAACTTAGTTAAGAAGGAAATCACTGTGCCTCCAAAATTTGTTTTGGGCTTTCCATATTACATTGCTCCTGACCCTGGCTGTGTGCTATCTGGGTCCTTTTCAGAAGTGAGCTTCGCTGCTACAAGGGAAGATGGCCTCTGGGGAGCCCCAGTAGGCGGGGCCTGGATTTACTTCCTGCCTTTCCCCAATTTAATCCTTCTAATTTCCCACAGTACAAAACCAAATTTCACTCTCTCAGGAGNCAAGCACTGCCTGTGCAAGGGAAAGTTCCAGTCCTATATCCCGCCTCAGCCTGTCAAGGTAGCCACCCCACAAACACACTGTGTGTCCTGGTGCTTTCTGCCATTGGAGGGGCAGAGTAGCCTGGGGGTGGCCCTGCCCATCTTCCCAGCAGGGCCACTCCCAGGAGCTTCATGCTTTGTCACTGCCTGCAGAGGTCTGTGCTGAGGCCTTATCATTCATTCGTAGTTCTTATTGTTCTGAGCTGAAATGCTGCATTTAATTTTTAACCAAATCATGTCTCCTGTCCTGGCTTTTGTATTCTTCCCTCACCCTCTTCCTAAATAAGATTTTAAAGATATGTGTTTGTTCATTGTAATTTTGAAAGATCCTTTTTATCCTTTGGAAATTTAGTCCTAAGAATTGGTGCTTACCTCCCAGGAATGTTTAATAGAAAGGCAGTCCTGTCTGAAGGGCACTTCCTACCTAAGGGAAATTGTTACTTGCAGACTGGAATTCTGTCACTGTTGGGAATGAGTTAATGGGAAATAGTCCTCAGTATATTCCTACCTTCCTTAACCAAGACCCTGTACCCTCTACTCCCTCCCAAGTATGAATGTCCAAGAGAGTAATGGGTATAATATTTAATTATCACCACAAGTTTTCTATTAGCAAAGTGAGAGAGAAGACCTTTTCCTTTTTTGCACTTATCACTGCTGTCTAAGCATTGCCCAGCACATGAAATCTTCTTTCTTCCCAAAGCCAGAACTGGATGAGTAAAGGAGTAAGAACCCTTGCCTGAATGTCTTTTCTTGTCACCTCCAATGTATGTTAAATCTCAACATCGAATGTGTATAACTTGTCTTAAGTTGGTACTGTACACTCAGGCTTCCTCTGTTTTCTTTTAACTGATGAATATTATTTTCAAGGCCCTCAGCATATTTGTAGTTGCTTACATGATATAAATGCAATATTAATGCCTTTAAAGTATGAATCTATGCCAAAGATCAGCTTTTGTTTTATGAAAGATTACTTAGAGGAAATAAGAAAAATCGTTTGCTCTCCAAGTTCTTCCAGTGTTTTGAGACACTGGTTTACACTTTATGCTGATGTGCTTTTCTCTAATATCAGCGCTCAAGACACAGTGAAGCAAATTAAAAAAAAAAAAAAATCCCTGAAGACTGATTAGAGACATCACCACTTAAAAACTACATTTATAAGCTAGGATTTGTTATACGCAAATATTTTCTGCCTTTTCTTTTCTGTTTCAAACAATAAAGTGCATTTGTATAAATGATTTAAATGATGGATATATTATTTTAGCAAAATTGTTTTGAAAAATAGCCAAGGAAACTAATCTTTAGGATCTGGCAACTGAAGACTTTTATTTAATTCAAATGTACTGGATGAACAACATACTACTTCTGTATAGCAGTAGTATATTAACAAGGATCTCCATAATAAAGGACAGGTTTGGGATTATATACTAGAAGAAGGTGATAAAGGTGAACGATAGGAGGAAAGCAGCCAGTTGATGTGGATCATCCAGTATTCTGTCTTCACCTAGCTAGCTGTGGAGACCATCGCCTTTAAGAAGCTGAAGTGGTTGGTTACATGTGCAGGAATAGCACATACCCATTTTTCATACTTCAAAGCCCAATACAGAATAACAGGGCTGTCAGGGATCTGCCAGGGCTAGAAGGCAGAGAGCTAGCTTTTGGAGACCTAACTCCTTTTGCTTGAGGAAGCACTGACTAAAAGTAGGAACAGGTACTTGGAAGTAGAGTGGGGACATCACTGTTGTGCCTGGTTTTCTATATCTGAAAGGGGATTGTTAAAGGGGGGAAGTGCTGCAGACTACACTTCCGATTTAGAAGCGTTGCTGACTAGGGAGGCGAATTCCAGACTCCTGGAGTTGAAGAGAAATATCCAAGGCTACAGGATTAGCTCAGCAGTATCTGAAAACAGTATTCATGGTCTCATTTTTGTTCCTCACCATATGTTCACTGGTGTTGCCTTCCTGCTGGATCACATCTTAGCTGTTTTCTCAAATCAGAGGACTAAGGACAGTAAGACCAGCATCTTCCGAGGGTTGTTCTGTAGCACCACTTTAGGAATGAACCCATCACATGAATACTCTTTGAATATTTTTTTTCCATATTTTTCATTAAAAAAATAGTAAGGAAATAGGAATTCTAGAAGAAAGAAAGCTCAGTGACAGAGTTAGGTCTCTATAAATGGGTTTTTTTTTTACTCTGAATATTTGATAGTAACTTCCTTATACAGAAAATGAGCATCGACTTCATTTGTTCTTAGGATGTCTCCTTTAAGAATTTATAAAATGGGGCAGTTCTGGGATTAGCTGGAATTCTGTGTTTGAGAAATATTCTACTAAGTATTCGTGGATCTTTTGTTACTTATTAGTAGGTGGCGCTGGTGGTAGGGAGAAGTAGGGAGAGTAGCTTTGATCACTTACTGCTCAGTCTCTGGCCAGAGGGTGATGCTTAGAGAAAGTATACATGGCTGTTAACATACTGAGATTAAGAGACGAGCACCTGGGAGTGCTTTGCGGCAACCCTTACACCTTATGTGATGATACAGAACAAAATCTGGTCATGTTTAGCTTGCTCTGATATGGAGGCATGCCCATCTGAGAATGTTCAACCAACAGTCAAGCTAAAAAAAAAATCAACTTGTTGCTTCATTTTTTTTTTTATTGACAGTAAAGCCAGGTTAGATAAAGGATTTACTGGATTCAAATTAATAAATACAATAATTTAATTATAAAAGGAAACAGTCTACTTGGAAGTTTTAGCAGAAATTGCTAAAGACAAGGGACTCTTGGCATATAATCTGTTTATATGTAAGAGAAGATAGCACAGAAAGAAAATTGGGACAGTCCTGATACAGATGGTTAAGATTAGGAATTCTGTAGAAAGAAATGTACTGACTGTTCTTTTAAGACAGGACATTAGAAGACATTAAAAATGAAAAGCAACTGAGCTGGGTAATTAACCTCAGGCAAAGGGAATAAATATTTGGCAACACCCTGATTTTAGCTGCCAAGCTGATATTGGTTACCCAAGAAATTCCAAATTTGCAAAAAAGTGCCATTTCCTATTAGATGAAAGGCAGGTTGGGTACCCTAGGCAGGCAAAGGTAAGAATGCTGCTGTATGATGGGCTGTGTACCAGCATCAACCACTAGCCCTTGATAGCACAATGGGATAAATTTAAGGGCCATTCTTAGCATGATATGGAAAAGGGAGTTGTAAGCTGAGACGAATGAAAAGAATGGAGTCATGAGGAGAAGAAAACTAATAGCATAAGAACATGTGGGAACTATGAAGAACAAGCACTTCTATTGGGAACTATGAAGAACAAGCACTTCTATCTTTCAGGCTTTCTCCATTCTTTATGTTTCATGAGGCAAAACAACTGGGCAAGGACTCCAAAGCCAATTAAGTTGAGTGAAGCGATACAATTACTGACTGACTTGCCAATCATGCGGATCAATATGGTTTCATCAATGCTACTGAAGGTTTTGTTTCTGCGTCAGTATCATGTACATTCAAGTATTCTGTCAGTATAGTAGAGACATCCAAGTAATAACTATGACAAGAGCTTCGGGAAGGAATCTACTAACTACTGTAGCCTTGGGAAGCACACAATAGGAAAACCAGGTTCCCCCTGAAGACAAGGGATGCAGGTAAATTTAAGACCTTAAGAACAACAACAAAAAAGACAAAAGGTTTAAAAGACTCATGATAGTGAAGCAGGCACATTTTCTTCCTTTTGCTGAACTAGGGCTTGAGGCCTTTAGGCTAACTGCGGTTTAAGTGGTGTTGACAAACTTTATAGAACATGAAGGTGGCAAAGGTTCACTGAAGTATCTTACTGCTTAAATTTGCTTCAAATCTCAAATGCTTGTGCTTGCAATAACTTCCTAAAAGCAGAAGTAGTGTTCCCTTTTATGACCTTAAAGTATTTGCGCCTTTGATACAAATAATTTTTACTATGCTATCTAAACGGCTGAACTAGTGGCACAAAACTGAGATGGTACTTACTGCAGCAAGGTCCCTGTAAATCAAAATCCGAGCTTTACATACAAATCTTATTTATAAAAAATACAATACCAAGTACAGTGAGAATGAAGCATGGAGCAGTAGTGCCCCCTGCCAGCCATGTGGAAGTGGCTTCTGCTACAGTGCTTGCTTAATGGCACAAGTGAAAAGCTGAATAAGGCAAACACTTGAAGAGGCAGTTTTCTGTAAACTTTTTGGGGGTGGGGGGATTTCCTCTGTTGGGGGAGTTGCTGATTTGGGATGGATAAAATCAGGTATGCAGACATTTGGCTGCACTTGATGCATCACATTACAGATTAAGACAGCTGCTGGCTGAGACCAGTTCACTTGTTTTAGGGGACAGGTGATCACTGTAGACTTTTGCCTTTACTGGTACAATGTGCAGCCATCAGCTGATGTCCCCCACAAAGGAAATCACCTCCCAAATCTTCCTAACTGAAACAATACAAAATAAGCTAAGTAATTCAAAGTTTCCTTAGCTTAAAGCTCCTTAAGAACCTTACACTGATTACTAAGCAATTTCGTTAGCGGTGTGTAGCTCAACAGGGATGCTTTAACTAGAATATGTATTCCCACCCACTTGGTACCTAACAGTAATTAACTATAATGACACTAGGAAAACAAACATCTTGAGGAATTTTGGCCTCTTCTCATGTCCTCACTTGGAACTTTCCAGCTTTCGTGACATATTTGACTCCTTTAAAAGGCTTGTATTTCTCGCCATACATGTCCAAGCGGTTTACTTTTAAGCCTGTATCAAAAAGAGTAGGTAAGGAAAGGAACAAATTATTATCCTGGTCACACCAACCAACAATATTTGTTTAGCAATGAATACTACACAGTAAATCTGACATTAACCAAGGGTCCCTTTTATCATTCGGAAGCAATCTCCTTTCTACTATTCATAAATTATAGCACTGTTGGGTGATGGTTTTAGTTTAGATTCCCATGTGGGCAAGGAATGCCTTTTCAAGGTAATTCTTTCTGTGAGTATGAATGACTCCTTCTTTTGTGCTTAGATGGATGGAGGGGAGATCTGGTGGAAGAAAGCTATGTGAAGTTGAGGTGCTCCCCAAAATCATTGTACCCAAGAGGGGGCCCCATAGCACACTGTGAAAGTCAGGCTGGAGTTAGTTCTTTCTAGAGAGGGAATGTTAGTATAGTACCCTTCTAAGCAAAACTCAATTAACCTGTAAACACAAGTTAAAACTTATCCTTACCAGAAATAGCAAGCTGCTGGATCTTAAATTGTATGTTGAGACTTGGATTCTCTTCTGGCTTGGGTGCTCCAGACTGTAAATTTACCAGTCCTTTAAGACTTGGGAGCTTTTGTGGAGTAATTTTTCCTACATCCCATGTTAGTACCTTAAAAAGACATAACAACCAAATACAACCTGAACAATTTACTAAAGACAAATGTTCAGAGACAAGGTTCAAAGACACTAAAAACTTCTGTACAGAATGGAGCACAGTGTCTTGGAAACAAGAGACCTGGAATCTTCTGTGACTCTGAACGGTGAGGGCAGAAAACCAACATTTGTAGAGCGTCTACTTTTGGATACAGTATTGTGCTTAGCACTAGTCATACATTATCCCAAAGAAGCACAGTGGCGCTTGGGTGCAGGTGGTTAAGTATCCAACTTTGGCTCAGGTCATGATTTCACGGTTTGTGGGTTAAGGCCCTGCGTTAGGCTCTGTGCTGACAGCTCAGAGCCTGAAGCCTGCTTCAGATTGTCTCTCCCTCTCTCCTCCTCCCCCACTCGCTCTCTGTCTCTCTCAAAAATAAACATTAAAAAAAAGCCTGTGACGCGGATTCTATCTTCTTTTTACAAATGAGGAAACTGAGGCTCAGTGGTCAAATGACTTGCTCAAGGTCACACAGCTAGCTAGGTTAGAGGCAAAATTGGGATTTGGACCTAAGACTGATTTCAAATGTTCTTTCTACTATATCGCTTTCACTGTATGTCTCTGGGCCTCAGTTTACTCTTCTGTAAAATGAGAAAATGGACCCAAATTAATGCTTATTAAACTTTTAGCTTTCTTTGTTCAAATGAAATCTTTAGTGTAGAAGCTCAGTCACAGTCAAGAAAGTGAAGCTGTTATGGTTGAAGCCAAGGTGAAGGGCCAGGGATCTGGAGCTCCCCCTCCATTTCTCAGCCCTGGTAGTATCTGGGTAGGTTCTTCAAATCCTTAGGACTGGATTGGATGATCTTTAACATTCAGTGACTTTATTTAAAAATATGCCTTTTTACTTGTCTGGCAGTACAATAACTGCCGCTGAAAAGAATCATACTTTTTACCGAAGCAGGAAACTGAGAGAAAATCATCTTTTAAGTTTCTCTGAAAACCCTCTGCTAAAGGCACATTTACGTATGGTGAGGATGCAGCTTTCCTAGCCAGTACCACCTGTGGAACTGCAGTGCTTTTTAAATTAAAAAGAAAGGTCTTACTGATCAATTTCTACAGAAAATTAAACAACTAATAGACTACAAAACTATCTTCTTATATCAAGGTAATGCTTTTCTCTTTTTAAAAAGCCTTTTACATCTTCTTCCTCATTAGCAAGTGAGTCTCTAGATGAACAGTGGATGAGAAAAGACACGCTCTGAGGGAGAACAGAATGAGTCTGTTTTCTATTCATCTCAGCAGCAGATGTGGGGTTCCCTCCAGAGCCAAGGGCAGAAGCACGGCACAGTATGCTTTCCAGGTTTTGTTAGGATCTTTAATTTTAACCAAGACATTAAACCCTTCCTTCTGCCCTCCCTGCCATCACAAAATAAAGACTGCAGGAACACTTGCTTACTCTTGATGAGAGGTGGTCGTACCTTGGTAACTGGATCAAATGTATAGCTGCCTTGTGTTGGTGTCAGGTTCATATTCAGTACAACTTTTGGCATGTGAACTGTTACTGTGATTCCTTCAATAGTTTTCCCCATATTCTGCTTTGGTCCAATTGTAATATCGAATCTGCCACAAGAACTGTTCTCCTTAAAGCTGATGCAGTGTTTCACATACACTGGTATTGCCACTAGACTGAAAACAGAAAGACAGACTCAACCACAAACATAATTAATGGTGTGAGACAGTTCTAGAGGTAGCCTGAAAACCTCAGTCCAGAGTGTCCTACCCGGCTTGTGACTCTACCATAGGACCATATAGCCCCAGAACTGGAGATTCAGCATCTGTACCAGAGGGTTTGAGTACATCAGTGTTCTAGCACCACTGCACTAAGAATTGTACAATTTCTGAGCAATACATATACAAATCAAGATAGTATAAACAACTGGGGCAAATAGCCCTAGTTTAAAGAAATGAAAAGATAATTTAAAATTATACTAAATAATAGAATTCCTGTGTGGTAAGAGCCAAGAAACAACTCCTCTGCTTTTAAGTCTTGTCTGATATTACCGGAATACCTTCTGATATTTTCTGGGGACAAACCAGGTATAACCCATAATGCTAATTCATTCATTTGAACCTTAGTAAACAAAAGAGTGACCTGAAGCCAGTTAGTTGGGAGATACCCTAGGGAGCTGGAGATCTGTCTATCTCCTTTAGCTATGAAGCCTAAAAACCACAGTAAAATTCTGGCATGGGTTCAAGGTTTTGCCCAGGTTATGCACAGTCCAAGATGCTTGTTCTTAGGTATGTATTTTACTAGTCTCATTTACTACTATTTTATACTCTCAGATTCAAGGTACACTGATTATTTTAGATACGTATTTTCACCAGTTCTTCCTGAGTCTCCTGCTGGGCCATGGCTAAAGGGAGCAGTGATGAATTCAAGTATTCAACTGTAAGAATGAAAAAGGTGAATTCTACCCATCACCCTGATATATGACGGTAGATTTCTGGCTGATGCATCAACATACTTTTGTGAGCTGACACGATATGATATGAGTCGGAAATTTCCATCTGGAGGAATAAATGACAACACTCTTTCAGATTCCCAACGCTTGAACCGGATGCAGGGGTGGAAGCTGACATCATCTAGAAGCCGTGGGTTCTGCCAGGAAAACAAGACAGCAGTATTCATAGGGTGCACTGAATATGGCAACTCTACTCAGACATGAGAAATTAATTTACTCCCTAAAGATACAACGGTCATGTTAAGAGTTTGTTACTATGACCACATTAACAAAATCTTAATGGACGGTGTTTTATTCGAATTTCAGTAACTTAAGTAGAAAATGTAAGTAGTATCATTTCCATTTCATAAATGAAAAAACTAAGGTTCAAAGAAGTCAAGGTCAGGACAAGACAGCATCAGAACTATGTTCTCTTGATTTTCTTAGTGTATCATGCTGAGTCTAAAGTAATGAAAAAGTTCAATGCTCTTTCATATTAGCAAAACAAATAATAATTTGGTAAGTGAGACTACAGATTTGCAGAAGCTAGCAAACTTAGGCCACTTCTGGCACACTCAGGAAAAGACCTCAGCCTTTTCATAAAGGCCATGCTCATCATGTAAAACACTGTCTTGGGAAGCTGTACTATGAATATCTCTGAGATAATCCTTACAATCTAAGATACAAGCATCTCTCAGTATTTATCATTTCATTCACTACTTCATATGTATTAGGTATGCAAGGAACTACAGGACAGGAGAACAAAACGTACCATGAAAGAAAGAGAAAGGTCAGGCATTCCAGATAGCTTAATGCAAGCATCAATGACCCCCTGAATTTCTGCAAAGACTGTAGATCCTGAAGAAAGAAAGAGATAACATCACTGGAATCTGAGTCTTTACTAGAGCTATCACTCTATCTGAAGTAATGGAGATACCTCCTGAGTGTCAGACATAATGAAACTTGCACATCTAACAAGTTAGTGGACAAAGGATCCATTACACCAGTTATGACAATTTCTTCACTAAGTGCCATGGCCCACACCTAACTCTGGTATGTAATTCTAAGGAATATCAAACTTGACTCTATCTTGATAGTCAAACTTGAAAGACTGCAGGATATGAAGTTAAAAAATTTAAAAAAGTGGTTTTTTAACACTTACTCATTTTTGAGAGGCAAAGAAACAGAGGATGAATGGGAGAGGGGCAGAGAGAGTGGGAGACACAGGATCTGAAGCTGGCTCTAGGCTCCAAGCTGTCAGCAGAGCCCAACGTGAGGTTCGAACCAATAAACCGCGAGATCATGACCTGAGCTGAAGTTGGATGCTTAACCAACTGAGTCATCCAGGTGCCCCTTAAGTTAAATATTTTTAATGGAATTTAAAAATGAGGCAAGTTTCTCATGAAATGGTCTGAACTGTTAACTTTTATGAAACAGGAGGCATTATTCTGTAATAATACAGCTATTATTCTGTATGATGGAATTTTATAATGAAAAAGGGCACTCAATAAAGGAAAGATATTGGCTGTAATTCATAATAACTCATTTTCACACACAGACTAGCTGTGTGACCTTAAGCAGATTATTAAGATCTTCTGAGCTTCAGTTTACTTACATATAAAATGTGAGGGTTGGATTAGATGTTTTAAATAAAATTTTATGATTATAAAACAGTACTGCTGTTTTGTTTGGGGTTGTTATTAGAAGTACTGCATACAGAAGTGCCTGGGTGGCTCAGTCAGTTAAGTGTCTGACTTTGGTCTAGGTCATGATCTCATGGCTCCTGAGTTCAAGCCCTATGTCAGGCTCTGTGCTGACAGCTCAGAGCCTGAGCCTGCTACGGAATTCTGTCTCCCTTTTTCCTCCCTGGCAAGCACTCTGTCTCTCTCTCTCAAAAATGAATAAACATAGGGGTGCCTGGGTGGCTTAGTTGGTTAAGCGACCGACTTTCGCTTAGGTCATGATCTCACGGTTCGTGGGTTCGAGCCCCGCGTCGGGCTCTGTGCTGACTGCCAGCTCAGAGCCTGGAGCCTGTTTCAGAGTCTGTGACTCCCTCTCTCTCTGACCCTCCCCTGCTCACGCTGTCTCTCTCTCTCCTAGAAATAAATAAAACATTTTATAAAAAAAAAAAAAAATGAATAAACATTAAAAAAATTTATAAAAAAAAAAGTACTGCATATAAAGTGGTAGCAAAAGTACGGTGTATGGTAGATAGATACACAGTAAATATCTGAATGAATAAACAGCAAGAGGCAGAGGCGTACAGGGTAATAACTGGCTTAACAAGGCAGCATGAGATCTGATTTATAAGGTTTGGCAGATCTCAACTAGTGGTTATGAAAATTATATGTAACCTCTGGGCAAAATAAACAGATTTTTAAGCTATTAGAAAGTGAATGCCTTTCCACTGAAGCCATACTGTCAAGGGGTTTCAATTTTCTGTTCAGCTTATGTCGGCTCAACTGTCTTCCCAAATAAGACCACATGCACACAATTACCTGATTTATCTATAATTGCATCTATTTCTTCAACGACATCAAAATAGGCTTCATTGTTTGTGTACTTTACCCCTGCCCGGCGCCATGGGATGTTGGACAACTGCCCAGTGGGGAGTGTGTCCCCAACATTACTGCTGCCTAGAAACCAGAAAAGGAGAAAGCAAAGGTAATGCATTAAATGGTCAACAGAAAAGCTATTTACAAGGGCACCTCGCTGGCTCAGTTGGTAAAGTGTGAAACTCGACACTGGAGTTGTGAGTTCGAGCCCCAAGTTGGGTGTATAGCAAACTTGAAAGAAAGAAAGAAAAGCTGTTAACCATAACCTCCTCCAAAACCCAAAAACCAAAAAAAGAATGCTGTAGTTGCTTTGTTACTGTTTGGATTTTTCTTCATTGAAGTTGTGGATGGTTTCCAGAATTGTTGGGAGATATATTCATACCAACATGATCACATTTCTAGAAGACAGAAGTAGACCATGTGGTCCTCTGTGTGCCAAACCAGGTTAAATTCATTTACTTATCTTTTGCTTCCTGCATGTTAATAGTAACCTAACCTAATTCCAGCGGCTTAACAACAGAATCTCATTCTGTTGTCACTGATGAAGAAAAGAGGCTAGTTGTTTTAAAACCTTCTGCTGATACAATGTCTCCACTGAGAATACAAAGTGATAAGTAGGCCCTTTGGTATTCAGCATAAATTCTACATGAGATGCTGCCAAGCAGGCCTCAGTAGAGTAACTGGATGAAGAACACACTCTGGCCTTCTCCCATTTTAAGGTCAGCATACCCATATGGCTGCAATATGGCTAATGTTTAATGTCTGGCTAATTTACAGGTAAATTGACATATGTCTTAAGGTAAGTCTGGTTGTCCAAAACGTCCCTGAGCTGTGACATATTTAACATTTTGATTTACATTTCCAACATAAAAGTAGTACATGCTTAATAACAACACATGTGAAGTTCAGAAAAGTGGCTAAAAAGATCTATCTTCCTTTTACCAAAATACAACTACCATTAACATTTTGGTATAATTCTTTAAACCTTTCTCTCATAAGTAGGTTCCACTTATTTTTTTCTATTTTGATAATTTTGTTTTTTTTATATAAAATTTCACAGTCTCATCTGATTGGTGTTAGTATCTCCAACCTTTTGCCTTCTAGAATTTTTGAAAAACACTGCCTTAATCTCCCTGTTCAAAACTTTCAATGTTTCCACATGGCCTTTGTGATAAAAAATAAATATTTATTCTAGCATTCAAGAATATCTTCAACTTAACTCAATTTTATCTCTCAGTACTCAGCTAAAATACAGCTCTGCTTCTGCTAAACAAATTAATACAATTCAAGGTTTTTCACTTTGTGTGTGTTTTCTCATATAGTTCCATCCATAGAATGCTTATTCCTCCCTCTCCCCCTAAATTCTGTTGCTTCTCTAGAGCTCTGCCCTAGGGCCAACCAGTACAGTTCAGGAGGAATTATTTCATCCACTGAACGATTCTCTTGAATTTTATAAAGCTCTGCCTTAATAACCTATATATATTGTCATTCTATTATTTTAATAATTATAAAATACATGTTCATTTTGGAAATTAGAAAGTGTAAAGGAGAAATAAAGGTAGTATGTAGCTTCTTAGTTTGAGATGGTCATCGAAAACATTTTAGAACTTTTTTGTCTGTATGCATTTTTCTGTATAATTAAGATAACTTTTTATGGTTTTGTGTTTTTTCTTCCCATTTAATATTATATAATGTGTACTTTCAAGTGTCACTGCATTGTCTATAAAGTACATAATTACCTTTTACAATCTTATACTATTATTATTTAATTTTTTTCCCCAATCTCTCATTCAGAGTGTAAGTTTTAGGCACACAGACACTCCAGCTTATCTTTCCCTTAATTTCTCTGAACACTAAGCCTTGTATAGAGGATGAATAAAGCTTTTTTTTTTTAAATTTTTTAAATGTTTATTTATTTTTGAGAGAGACAGAGTGTGAGCAGGGGAGGGGCAGAGAGAGACGGAGACACAGAAGTAGAAGCAGGCTCCAGGCTCTGAGCTGTCAGCACAGAGCTTGACGCAGGGCTCGAACCCACAGAATGTGAGATCATGACCTGAGCCAAGGTCGGATGCTTAACCCACTGAACTAACCAGGCGCCCCAGGGGATGAATAAAGCTTTCTTACAAGCCTCTCATGCCCCACTTTTTAGATCAGTACATTTGGAGAGGGGTTTACAATGGTAGACATCAGAGCTGGTGTGGCATGTAATATTTCACAGAAATCTTTCTCTAGAAGACTTCAATGCTCTCAAAAAAAAAACAAACAAAAAAACCGTCATCTGGATGTATCTAATTTCTAGCTACACTCAAGAAATACATCAAAATTATNGGGTGTTATGTGGAAACTAATTTGACAATAAACTATTTGTAAAAAAAATAAATAAAAAAAATAAAAGGAAAATTATAAAAAAAAAAGAAATACATCAAAATTAGAAACTTACAACACAAGTACAAGGCCCGCATTGCACGAGATCTCACAAAAAGACTAATTTCCTATCTCTTTTTAATAAATCTTCTATACATATAAAACAAAGACGTGGAGGAGACAATATGAACTCTGTGGTAAGGATCTTAAATTTTCTATAGTCTAGTAATTGAGGTTTTATATATTTTATATATAACATAATGCCAGTTTTATAATGCTATCTTTTCTCAGCTTTTATTGAGATACGACTGACATACAACATTGTTTTAAGTTTAAGTGTATAACACGTTGATTTAATATACTTATATACTACAAAATGATTTTGAGTATAGTATTAGTTTACATATTCATCACATCACATAAAATAATACTATTTTAAATATTACAGTGCCAGTCTATAAATAGATTGAATGCTCCTCTACGTAGCCTTATATATTGGCTTCCCTTTTATATTGGCCTCTTTTTTTTTTCTTAATGTTTTATTTATTTCTGAGAGAGAGAGAGAGACAGACAGCATGAGCAGGGGAGGGTCAGAGAGAGAGGGAGATACAGAATCTGAAACAGGTTCCAGGCTCTGAGCTGGCTATCAGCAGAGAGCCTAACACGGGGCTTGAACTCACGAACTGTGAGATCATGACCTGAGCTGAAGTCGGATGCTTAACTGAGCCACCCAGACACCCCTATATTGGCTTCTTTAAGATTAACTGGGAAAAGTTATTCAGTCTTATTATTTAGTGTTAAGTAATAGTATTAATGTTATTGTGGTCTTATAGAAAAATCTGTAATAAAAGAATAATAACCCCAAGTTTTCTTTTTCATTTAAGACCCAGCCTCTTCCCATGACAAGAAATGCACATTTATTTTCACAATAGCACTAACTTTAACTCTGGTCAAGCTAGACTACCTTAATAATCTGTCAGATCATAAATAATAAGATTATAAACAAGTTGTTGATAAAGTGTTATTTGCTCAGTTCCTAATGCAGTATGTTTTCACCTTACCTGTAATAGAGTTGACAACAGAACGTAGAATTGTTGGTGGTTTAATAAGTTCTTTCAAAATATTAGATTCGGTAGCCAGTGGAAATCCATTGTCTAACATTTCTTCCAAGAGTTCATATACAATGACCACATTATCCTTAATTGCAGCTTCCGAACACTCACCAAAGTAGTCCTTAACAAAATGCACATAATTTTGCACAATGGAGGACATGAAGAAAGGCTTGCTAAACACTCTTTGTTCAGAAGGATAAACTTACAGTAGCATAATTCATTGTTTAAGATGTTGAAAATACATAAATCAGAAGGAAAAAATGCTCTGTAGTTCTCTACATTATTCTTTAATATTTTCTTAATATTTTTAGATTGAACTGAATTCCTATTACATATTAAGCCAGAGAGTACTTCATCTGCCTACCCCCAAAACACAGATAAATTTTCAATTATTTGGTACATTTAGCAAGGTAATAAAATGTACATATTAGAAGACTGCATAACCAATAAAAATCTTGGGACCATTCAGAGAACTGTATGTAGAGGACATTACTGTTTCCTGATGACATAATTTGTAATACATATAAAAAATAAGGCTTCCGCGACCATGAGATTACGTGCTCTACTGAAACAGTGGATAGAGCAGCCATGTATACTGCTATACACCCGACAAAAAAGGGTTTATGAATTTATGCTTAGTTGAAAAGAGCGAAATAGAATACACATTAAAAACTGGATAATTAAAGAATATAATGTGTCCTACTCCTAACTTGAGTGATTTAAGTTCAAAAGATGTGATGAATAACCAACCTGAAAAGTGTCAGCAACTCGATGTAGGAACTCAATTACAAACAGAGGTGGCACTTCAGTCTGTATGACAGACACAAAGAAGAGTTTATCACGGTAGATACTGATGAGGTAGTGATGAGGTGTCGAAATGACAGGGGGTACATTTTCAACATCAGCAGCTTTCTCTTGAGCTTCAAAGAAATAATCACAGACAGACTGGCTCACAACACTCTTCCAATGCTTCTCTAGAAATATGTCACCGGAACAGTTTATGAGAAATAGACTGTGAATCATTTTCTGGGGGGAAAAAAAGTTTAAGTTTAGTGTACATCAAAGAGTACCCTTGTGTTATTCTGACAAAACCAGACAAAGGCAATACAAGAATATACAGACCAATGTCACTTAAGAATAGCTATAAAACTCCTCAACAAAATGCTAGCAAACTGAGTCTAGCAACATATAAAGATTATATACCTTGACCAAATGGATTTATTCTAAGAATGGAAGATTGGTTCAACATATGAAAATCAATCAATGTAACACACAATATACATAAAATAAAAGACAAAAAATATAATCATTTAAAAATGTGCAGGAAAATAAGTTGACAAAATCTAGCACCTGTTTATAGTAAAAATACTTCAACTAGAAAAAGAAACTTCCTAACATTGATATGGCATCTATGGAAATCCCATATATCTATGATTAGAGATTATAGATTAAAACCTTTTTCCTTAATATCAAGAATAAACAATGATGTCCACTCTTACCATTTTTATTCAATATGGTACTAGAGATTCTAGCCAGGACAATTAGAAAATGAGACCAAAGTCTTCCAAAGTGGAAAGGAAGAAATAAAACTACCTCTATTTGCAGATGGTACAATTTTGTATATGTAAAGTCCTAAGGAGTATAAGCGTACATACACAAAAAATCATAGTTAATAAATGAGTTCAGCAAGCTTGCAGAATACAAGATTAATATAAAAATTGTATTTTTTATTAAAAATTTTAAAAAAATGTTTATTTATTTTTGAGAGAGAGACAGAGTGTATGCATGGGAAAGGCATGGGAGACATAGAATCTGAAGCAGGCTCCAGGATCTGAGCTGGCTGTCAGCACAGAGCCTGATGTAGGGCTCGAACCCATGACCTGAGCCAAAGTTGTACACTTAATCAATTAAGCCACCCAGGCACCCCCAAAAAACAATTATATTTCTACACATTAGAAATGAATAAAACCTGAAAATGAAATTGAGAAAACAATTCCATTTACAAGAAGATCAAAATGCTTAGGACTAAATTTAACAAAAGTGCATGATTTGTACATTGAATAGTACAGAACATCACTGAAAGAAATTAGAAATTAAAAATATCTAAAACTTGGGAAGATATTTCATGTTCATGGATTAGAAAACTTAATATTATTAAGACAGCAATACTCACCAAATTGACCTAAGATTCAAAGCAATCCCTACTACAACAGGGCTTATAGCTGCCTTTTTTATGGCAACTGACAGGATCATCCTAAAATTCATATGGAAATGAAAGACACGAGGAGAGCCAAAACAATATTGAAAAGAAGAACAAATTTGGAAGACTCAAACTTTCTGATTTTAAAAACCTACTATGAATGTACTATGTGGTACTGACAAAGGGATAGATCAATGGAATAGAATTGAAAATTCTGAATATATATCCTTACATATACAGTCAATTGATTTCTGATAAGATTGCCAAGACCATTCAGTGGGAGAGAGAACAGTATTTCAACAAATGGTGCTGGGACAACTGGATTTCTACATGCAAAAGAATGACTATGGATCTCTATCTCATACCATATACAAAAATCAACTTACAATGTATCAGAGACTAAATATAATAGCTAAATAAAAACTCTTAAAAAAAACCATATATGCATTAAGTCATCAGGGCCCTGGAATAGATAATTATTTTTAGATATGACACCAAGAGCACAAGCAACAAAAGAAAACACAGATAACCTGGACTTATATCAGAATTAAAAATTTTTGTACTCTGAAGGACATTATCAAGAAAGTAAAAAGACAACTCACAGAATGAGAGAATAATCGCAAACCATATTATTTTATAAGGAACTACTATCCAGAATATAGAAACACTTACAACTCAATAATAAAAGGACAACAAAATAAAAAAAAATGTGTAAAGAATTTGAAGACATTACTTCAAAGCAGACAGACATACAAATGACCAATAAGCAGAGGGCCCGGTGCTCAACATGTTCTCAAAATGTAAATCAAAATCACAATAAGATATTATTTCATATCCATTAGGCTAGATATAATCAAAATGCAGACAATAATAAGTATTGACAAGAATGTGGAGAAACTGGAACCCTCATAAATTGCTGATAGGAATGTAAAATGGTAGAGCTGCTGTGGAAAACAGTTTGAGTTATCCAAAAAGGTAGAGTTACCAAATGACTCCAAAATTCTGCTCCTAGGTATATAACCAAGAAAACTAGTAACAGATGTCCATACAAAAATCTGTATACAAATGTTCCTAGCAGCATTACTCATAATATTAAAAAAGTGAAGACAACTCAAATGTTTATCAACTGATGAATGGGTAAATAATAAATTTTCAAACAACAGAATTATTCAGCCATAGAAAGGAATGAAATAATAAATGCTATAACACGGCTGAACCACAAAAACATTATGTTTCGAAGCTAGACAAAAAAGGTCACGTATTATATAATTCCATTTGTATAAAATGTCCAGAATAGGCAAATCTACAGAGATAGAAAGTAGATTAGTGGTTAGCAGGGGCTGAGTGGAAGGGGAAGAATGTGGAGTTAGTGGCTATGGGTTTGTTGTTTCCTTTTAAGGTGATAAAAACTATCTGGGATTAGAGATAATGGTTGTACAACTTTGTGAATATACTAAAAACTACTAAATTGTACACTTTAAAATGGTGAATTGTATAGTATGTGAATTATATTTCATTTAAAAAATATTCTTAATAACTGTGACACACAAATCTACTCCCAGGTGGATTAAAACATGTATACAAATGTGAACCAAAAACATGTATAAAAATATATTGGGTGAAATATGTTATGAAATATGTTATGGTGAAAATCTGCAACAACTCAAATGTTTATTAATAGAATGGAAAAACAAACTACAGTATATTATCAAAATGAAATATTACATAGCAATGAAAATAAACTTGTTACATGAAGCAAATATGGATGAATCTTACAAACACAATACTGAACAAACAAAGCCAGATGCAAAAGGATATATTCAGTAAGATTCTACTTATGTGAAGTTCTAGAACAGACAAAATTAATCTATGGTTTGAGAAATCAAATGCTATCTTTTATGGAGGAGAGTGAGGGTAGTGACTAAGAAGGGCATGGGGGTGGTTTAAGGTACTTGTAATGTTTTATTTCTTGATATAGAGTAGAGTTACAAGCTGTATTCATTTTGTGATAATTCATTGGGCTTTATATTGTGACATACAATTTTCTGAGTGTTAATTATGCTTCAAATAAAACCTTTTTATTGCCTTGCAAATGGGGGATGGTGGAAAAATATCTAATTACCTTAATGTGCTCCCTTCTTTTATATGGATAATATCAGTTATCAGGTGCTTAGTCTGGTGGTCAATTAATTCAAAATTACACTACTGTAGAAGCGTAGCTCAGCTGTAAAAAATTTAAAATGAATAGTTTCTCTGCATGAAGATAAATTTCAAAGAGGAAAGGAAAACTCTGCAGAATGGATGGATTCATTCAATTCTGTTGACACAGGAAACAAGAACATAAATCTGACTAGTTCTTTTATGATTAAGTAATTTATTTTATGAAAGCAGCTGACATTTAAGGACTATTTGGTGATGATTTCCCTTTCCCTTCTGACACATGCTCAAAAGTTTTTACATAAATTACTAATTACTAAGATGTGTTTTAGTAATTACTGTATTAATAAAGTGTGAATGCTGTTAACAGTTCCTGCTTATTAGAAACAAAAACATTTCTTTGTTCAAAGTCATCTCAACTTAGCAAGCAATTAATGTGACAATAAACCCTGACACCTCAGGCACTGGACCTACTAAAGTTTTCTAGATTAATACCTGTGAAACCTGTTGGCACAAAAACGGACACATAGACCAATGGAATAGAATAGAGAACCCAGAATTGGACCCACATGTGTATGGCCAATTAATCTTTGACAAAGCAGGAAAGAGTATCCAGTGGAAAAAAGACAGCCTCTTTAACAGATGGTGCTGGGAGAACTGGACAGTAACATGCAGTAGAATGAAACTAGACCTCTTTCTTCCACCATACACAAAAATAAACTCAAAATGGATGAAGGACCTGAATGTGAGACAGGAAGCCATCAAAACCCTAGAGGAGAAAGCAGGAAACAACCTCCTTGACCTCAAATGCAGCAATTTCTTACTGGACAGATCTCCAAAGGCAAGAGAATCAAGAGCAAAAATGAACTATTGGGACCTCATCAAGATAAAAAGCTTCTGCATGGCAAAGGAAACAATCAACAAAATAGGCAACTGACGGAATGGAAAAGGATAGTTGCAAATGACATTATCAGCCGAAGAGCTAATATCCAAAATCTATAAGGAATTCACCAAACTTCACACCCGAAAAACAAATAATCCAGTGAAGAAATGGGCAGAAGAGATGAACAGACACTTCATGTTCTGAACAACAGAAATGTTGCTCAGCATCACTCATTATCAGGGAAATACAAATCAAAACTACCCAGAGATACCACCTCAAGCCAGTCAGAGTGGCTAAAATGAACAAATCAAGAGACTACAGACGCTGGCGATGATGTGGAGAAACGGGCACCCTCCTACACTCTTGGTGGGAATGGAAACTGTTGCAGCCCCTCTGGAAAACAGTGTCGAGGTTCCTCAAAAAATTAACAATAGAACTCCCCTATGACCCAGCAATAGCACTGCTAGGAATTTAACCAAGGGATATAGGAGTGCTGATGCACAGGAGCACATGTAATGTTCATAGTAGCACTTTCAACAATAGCCAGATCATGGAAAGAGCCTAAATATCCATCAACTGATGAATGGACCAAAAAGATGTGGTTTATATATACAATGGAATACTACATGGTAATGTGAAAGAATGAAATCTGGCCATTTGTAGCAATGGGATGGAACTTGAGGGTGTTACGCTAAATGAAGTAAGTCAGGCAGAGAAGGACAGATACCATATGTTTTCACTCATATGTGAAACAGGAGACACTTAACAGTGGACCATAGGGAAGGGGAAGGGGAAAAAATAGATAAGGAAAGGGAGGGAGACAAACCCTAAGAGACGCTTAAATACCGAGAACAAACTGAGAGTTGAGGGGGTTGGGGGAGAGGGGAAAAGAGGTGATGGGCAATGGAGGAGGACACTTGTTGGGATGAGCACTGGGTGTTATATGGAAACCAACTTGACAATAAACTATAAAAATATACTGAAACCTGTTCATTTTTCTAGTCAGATGCTTTGTTTAATAGGTTTGCTTCATGTCAGCTTTATATTTCTATTTGGATGTTAAATAGTATCATCGGGGGCACCTACGTTGGGCTCTGCACTGACAGTGGAATGTGCTTGGGATTCTCCCTCTCTCTGCCCCTCACCTGCTCACACTCTTTCTCTCAAAACAAATAAACTTAAAAAAATAAGCAGTGCCATTGGAATAGACTTGCTATACAGAACCTATGGGCTTTAAGTATCACCTCTGCTGATACACTTAAAAAAAATAAAAACAATGAACAGGAATATCCAATGAGAAGATCTGCAACTAAATTTGTATTATGACACTTTTTCTTAGAATAAAATCTTCATCTGAAATATAAAATGTATCTTAAAGGGGAACAGTGTAATACCCTCAATGAGACTCCAATTTGAGCACTTCAACTGAGCCAACTTTGGAATATGATACTCTTTGCAAAACTAAATTATCAGCTCCATTCAAAGTGTTTTATTTATTAAAGGTAAATAAAGTAATAATAACTATAATGTATTCAGTACTAACTGTGAGCCAGGGACTATGCTAGGCACTTATCAACATTATCTCATTAAATCTTCACAACTCAATGTTATTAATATCATGCTTATTCCCTTTTTACAGATAAGATTATAAAGTCTTAAAAATGTTAAGTCAGATCATACAATAAGAGCAAGGATTCAAACCCAGGTCCAGGTGAATCTTAGGCTCCCTTTCTCACCTGGCTCCTAGAGACTAGTTATGAGGAATATTCTCTAAGGCAGCACTGTCCAATAGGATTTCTTGCAATGATGGACCCATGGGTCATATGTGGCCACTGAGCACTTGGACTGTGGCTAATGCAACTGATGTACTGAAGTTTTAATTTTAACTTAATTTAAACTCATAGAACTACATGTAGTTAGTGTTTATCATAGTGGACTAGGCAGCAAATGGGTAGCAAATACGCTCTTTGAGCTTATAATTTAAGAAAAAGAACTGAAGGATGTGTTTCTTATTTAATTAGAAGCCAAAATGTGCTGTAATAATTTACAGCAAAAATTTTATTTAAAAGAGCTGACATAAGTTATATTCTTAAATCAGTTATCCTATATAAGTATAGTTCATATGGGGGCGCCTGGGTGGCTTATTCGGTTGAGCGTCCGACTTCAGCTCAGGTCATGGTCTCACGGTTTGTGGGTTCGGGCCCCACATCAGGCTATGTGCTGACACCTTGCTTAGAGCCTGGAGCCTGCTTCAGATTCTGTGTCTCCTTTCTCTCTAACCCTCCCCTGTTCATACTCTGTCTCTCAATAATAAATAAATGTTAAAAAAAAAATGTATAGTTCACATGGATCTGTGGTACTTTGTTGTCACAGTACACCCCAAAAGAGCTGCTTGTTCTTGAAGCAAGTGACTTCCTAGTTCCTTTAGAGGCCACGCCTTCCTAGTTCCTTCATTTAGAGGCCACATTCCTATTCATCCTCTTAAACTGGTGAAAAATTCTTTCCAGGAAAAGTTTCCACCAAAGTTATTTTTTTTTTTGGCAATAGTTCAAATCTCAGAAGAATACTGTAAGTTAAACCAGCCATCTGGATTTATTGTTATCCTTAATGCTGAGACGAAAGTGTAACACTTGTGGCTCTCAACACTGCTTAGCTTTAAAACCTACTTTACCCTTCTTCTATAAAAGAAGAGAGCTTATTTCTTCCATTCATTTTATGAACAAAAGCCTAATGCATATAAGTTAAATAAATGCCACATGTAGCAGTGCAAATTGGCCTCTTAAAAAATTTTTTTTTAATGTTTATTTTTGAGAGAGAGAGAGACAGACAGAAAGACAGAGTATGAGCTGGGCAGGGGCAGAGAGAGAGGGAGACACAGAATCTGAAGCAGGCTCCAGGCTCTGAGCTGTCAGCACAGAGCCTGACATGGGGCTTGAGCTCACGAACCAGAACCATGAGATCATGACCAAGCTGAAGTGGGATGCTTAATGGACTGAGCCTTCCAGGTGCCCCTAGCCTGTTTCTTTAGTTACTTATTCTTTTAGTAGCTGCAGTTACTTCTTTTATCATTTTAATAAACTTTCTGGGAAAGTTACACACTCACTGCAACCACAACCATTTTTTTGTGATTAGTGGCTTTTGAATCAGAAAACAGAATGCTACCAGATTATTTTAAAGCCACTTGAGAAACTGTTCAGAAACAGTTCCATCAGAGCTCTGACTGCAGCTTACATACTTCATAAATCCTCTTTACCAAAGTATGAACACTCAACCTGATGAGTCACAAACAATGCAAATATAACACACATGATCCCTGACTTAGGGTGGTTTGACTTAAGATTTTTCTACCTTACAATCATGCAAAGGTGGTATGTATCTATTAGAATCCATACTTTGAATTTTGATCTTTTTCCAGGAAAGTGATACCATACTCTTGTGGGATGCTGGGCAGAGGCAGTGAGCCACAGTTCCCAATTAACCACATGATCACCAGAGTGAATAAGCAATACACTTATAACCTTTCTGTTCTTCACTTCAGTATTCAATAAATTACACAAGATATTCAATACTTTATTATAAAATACACATTGCGTTAGGTAATTTTGCCTAACTGTGGGTTACTGTTAAGTGTTCTAAGCACATTTGAGGTAGGCTAGGCTAAGCTATGATGTTCAGTAGATTTAAGTATATTAAATGCATCTTTCACTTAACAAATTTTCAACTTACGATGGATTTATCAGGACATAAGCTTATCGTAAGTGGAGGAAGATGTGTAGTCAAATTTCTATCCTTGGAATAGTGTGTAAAAAAGAAAATGTATTTCTTCTACATATCACAGAATGGGGGCATAAAAGGGCCCTATATGCAAAGTAAGAGAATGAGACCAGAAAAGACTCTAGCTCCTCTGATCCTCAGACAATACTCAGACTATTTATTCATTCAACAAATAGTTCTAAATATGTTTTATATACAGTAAGCAATGGAGTTTAAAAGGGTGAACAAAGTAAGAGTCCCTGAACTTAGAGTGTTTAGACTTCAACAAAGAAGGCAAACAAAACAGTAAGATATAATTTCTATTATGACAGAATTCCTTCAGAATTTCACAGATCGTTGAGGTGACAGAGGACACAAGAAAAGCAGGTGAAGTGAGGGGAAGTGGTGAGATGTGACTGGGAAGGAGACTGGCAGAGACTGGTCCACTTAATTTTCAGTGCAATGTAAAGTCATTTTTTCTGGTTTTAAGCAGGGAATTCATGAAATCCAATTTACAGTTTTAAGAAAAACTGCACTGGGGCGCCTGGGTGGCTCAGTCAGTTAAGCACCTGACTTTGGCTCGGGTCATGATCTCAGTTTGTGGGTTCAAACCCCGCATCAGGCTCTGTTATGACAGCTCAGAGCCTGGAGCCTGTTTCGGATTCTGCAGCTCCTTCTCTCTCTGGCTCTCCCCAACTTGTGCTCTGTCTCTGTCTCTCAAAAATAATTAAATGTAAAAAAAATTAAAAAAAACCCCTGCAACATGGGAACTGAATAAAAAGACAACTGGATATTGTGACAATGGCTGATAGATGAATTATGGTGGTGGCCTGGACTAACAATGTTGACAGCAGGGATGTAGGATAATGAAAAGATAGGAGAAATATTTAGGCTAGAGCAAAGATTAGGTGGATTTGGGGGGGTGGAGATGAGATGAACAATGAGACATTTAGCCCTGCTCCTGTATCGTGACCCAATTCTGGATATATTTGACTTAAATGGATACATTCACAAGACCACTGTATGTATAGGTTTGGTGCTTCAGAGAGAAGCCAAGATGAAGACATGCTTATGAGTAAACACAACTTTTTGTTAAATGGGGATTATAGCTATACAGAGAAAAAAAACGACAACAAAAAGTGTGCATAGTAAGAGAGTCTGTGGAAAGAACTCCAACATTTGAGTAGGATGAAGGAAATGGGCCTAAAGGAAGACTGAGAAGATGTAGGGGGGAGGGTAAGGGTAACAATTTTTAGTAACTGGAGTGTGTTAGTGTATTTCTGGAAGAATGGAACACTAAGCGTTTTAAATGGCACAAAGAGTTTGAGCTACAAGAACTGAAAATGTCTGTTTCTTTTTTTTAATTACTTTCTAAGGGGACTTTTTGGACTCTCCTTCAATCACACTTTCCTGTATTCTACTATTTTTTGGTCTCATATTGAGAATTTATGATTTAACACATAGAGGCATCGGTGACCTTAGTAAAAGTAGTTTTTGTGGTAGTTCAGTGGAATGCTAGAAACAAGGCAGGATGAAGTAGGCTGAAAAATAGCTCAAAGTGGGAAAAACAGAGAAAGGAGAGTAGATGATACACTCAAGAACTCTAGCTGTGAAGATGAAAAGACACAAAAATAAATGGGAGTATCTCAAAATACAGTTAAGGAAGAATATTTCTAAAAGGTTAAGAAAAGGCATGAGTAGAAAGGAAAAGTCAGATGATGTAGGAGAGAGGAAATAACTGAAAAAAAGAGGATCCTGATCAGGGAGGAGAGGATGGTACTGGGAAACTAGGGATTTGCTTTCCCTAAGGGACACTTTTCCTCTTTAAACAAAAGGGAAGAAGGTTTGTACATTTGGTTGTAGCAAGATGATTGTTTGTTTTCTCTATGTAATAGAAGAGATCATTTATCGAGGGAAAGAGAATTCTTCTCTATAAATGTCATTTGCTACTCATGCACTGACATATTACTGAGCTACTTAAACATATATACTCTAGAGGGAACTCCAACAGTATAGTATGCTGAATGTTTAGAAATACTGTAAAAATCCTAAAACTCAGGTAAGAAAAACTAACCTTAACTGCAAAGAGAGCTTTCCTACAAAAGATATGTAAATTTCAGGTAATTCTTCACTCACCTCATTCCCCCACATTTCCTATATTCCCAATTCAGAGTCCTCTTTTCTCTCCAAAACTGATTGTTCTATCGTTTCATTTGTAATTTTGATTCCATTCCTTTCTCTTTTCTTACATTTATATCATACACATTGGTTACTTGCTTTTTGCTCCCCAAAACATAGTATCCTGTATTCTTTAAGCCAAACCCCAGAGGCACCTGGGTGGCTCAGTCGGTTAAGCGACCAACTCTTGATTATCGCTCAGGTCATGATCTCACAGTTTTGTGAGTTCAAGCCCCAGGTCCAGCTCTGCACTGACCCAGCTAGAGTTTGCTTAGTATTCTCTCTCTCTGCCCCTCCTCTGCTCGTGCTTTCTCTCAAAATAAACTTAAAAAATAAAATAATAATAAAACAAACCCCTGTCCTTATAGGGACTTGACACACCCTCAATAATCCTTTGATTCATGCTCCAAAGATGAAGAATTGATTAGTCTACAATTGCGACCTCTCCTCTAAGTAACTGACTGTATTAAAGTAGCTCTCTTAACTTGCCTAATGACTTCCTAATCATCAAATCCAGCTACCTAGTCTCAGACTTCAACTTCCTCCCTTGACCCTTGCAAGATTTCATTTCATTGATAACTTCCCCCAAACCAAGACAATCACTTATTATACGAAACTTCACCTGTTTTGTTATCACCTCGAAAGTTTCTTTTCGGCTTACTTCCTACTCTTTTTTCTTTCCTTTTTTTTTTTTTCCTTCCCCTTTTAATCTTTCTACCATCCACACCTAAGCCCCTGTTTCAAACTCGGTATATCCCAAGCTCCACAAAATTCCTCCTCCTCGTATATGGGCTCCTAATTTTAGTGGCACCATCTTCATAATCATACAGGCTATAAGCTTAAGCTTTGGATACAAGCCAAACCCAACAAATCCAACCAGCCACAGTGCTCATCACTTTTCCATACTCAGTTTAGATTCCCGTCACCTCTCTCCTGAAGAACTGAAACACCTTCCTCACGGTATTCGCCACCCAGGCTCATCCGGGCGCCACCCTCTAACAGGACGTCCGTTCAGGTTACTCGGGGTTTGCCTTCCAAAGCAAAAGGCTGGGGCTGAGGTCCAAGTCGTTGCTACTTCAGCTCACCGTGGGTGACAAGATCTTTTTCCCGCGCCGAAGCACGGAGAGGGACCCCAATGAGCCTGAACCTCTTGGGCGTGGGACGCGAGAAGGCCGGGCTGCAGGTGCACCTTTCCGTTCCGGTCCTGCCGGCAAGAAAGCCCGGAAGGCCAAGAGGGAGGCCCAGTCAGCATCAGAAACTCTCTCGAAGCCCAGGCTGGAGTCCGGAGCCCCAGCTATTCAGCCTGCTCCCCAGTTTTCGAGCTGTTCCCTGTCCGCAGACTCCCCGCCCCTCACACTCACCCCGACACCTGGGCCAGCCAGTGATTCGGCGCCAGGTCCGCTACGGACCTAGGCTGAGGCAGCTGAGAAGGCCCCGAGGACCCCGCAGGTGGGGTGCCCAATAGATTGCCTGACAAAAGCTTCAAAGAAACCAACAGGGTCTACGGTATTGGGAAGATTAAATAAGCGGAAAGACGTTACATGAGAAGAAAGACGTCTCTTGAGGTTTAGGATCTAAATCTTCTAGTTCACCCAGAACCTAGAAGAAGGTGGGTTTCGCACCATGTGGACTCAGGCACTTGTACGCAGCCTAACTCAGTCTAGGGTCTCCCTACAGCCGGGGGGCGGGATTAGAAAGGGTCTGAGCCAATGGCTGTGGAAGGAAGAAACACGGAGTGGAACGAGTCAAGAGAGGCGGGGTTTGGGGAGAAAGGGGCGGTGATGATATGAGGGGGTGGGCCCAGGGAGCAGAAGGGGTGGGAGCTCGAAGATGGCTGCGAACGAGGAGGAGCCGAAGCCCAAAAAGCTGAAGGTGGAGGCGCCGCGAGCGCTGAGGTGAGCGCTCCTCGACAAAGGGTGGAGGGTGACGGCGTCTGCCGCTAACCAGGGCCCACGTGGGGTTTCATGGCCCCGGAGCCGAATGGTGTCCTCGCTGTCGGCATGGGGCCAAAGCACACGACCGGCAGTTCACGGAGCTGCCCGCCAAACTGCTAACCTTTGCCCAGCTCCCGCCCAGTTTGGCCGAGTTGCCGCCTGCTCCGGAGCGGCTCCGGCTGCTCTTGGCCAATCAGGACGCTGGCCTGGGGAGAACTATCCGGCCTTGGGCACGCTGCGGGCGCCACGTGGGAGCCTCCCCCGGGCTGGGCTGTGGCACTTTGGACGACCTGACCCGACCCGAGCAGAGTCTAACGCTGCCATCTCCTATTCCCTGGGGGATACCGAGGAGGAGGCCCAGCGACTGCTCTGCCCGGGGCAAAGACAGAATTCTTGGGATTTTTTCGTAAAGTGTCGCGGAAGGGCGCCTTGACCTTTCTTTTTGTACTTGTTCTGAAAGTTGACATCTTTGAAGGCCATCTGCAGGCTTGGCGGGGCGGTTTTGGGTGAATAGATAGGAAATACTGATATTTCTTTTTACTTTTTGGCAGCAGTGGAAAGTTCTGCCCCTAACACCGGCCTCACATGATGTTGTAACTTACTTATAAAATGTTGTTTGTTAAAATATTACTTTCTGATAAGTATTAAGTGTAACATGGACAGTCCTTGATGATTTTGAAATGTTTGTTGGGAGGCATTGACTTTCATATGTAAAAATAGACATAAATTTATTTAAAACTATTGAGATATTCCTTGATTTATATATACAAGACAAGCCTCATTTTTTCCAACTTCATCCTTCACTTTCAAAAGAATGAAGCATTTGTAAATGAAAGGAGAAGGTCAGTTAGAGGCCCGATACTGTTTTCTCGCTCTTTTGGATGGATGGTGACCAAGTCTCTGCCAGTGCTTTTAATATATTCCTACCACCCCCAAAGGATTAATATGCCTACCTTATGCAAAGAAAATAAACTTATTTTTTTCTTTTGACAACTCAGGATGTTCTGATTTTTAAAAAATGTTTATTTATTTTGAGAAAGAGAGTGAGAGACAATCCCAGGTGCTAACAGCACAGACCCCAACCCCTGAGTGATCCCACTAACGGTGGGAAATCAAGTCTGATGCCCAACCTACTAAGCCACCCAGGCGCTCCAGGATGTTTCCTTTTTATTTTAAGCTTTCAGTCCATAGATTGAAAATAGCAATGGCTTTTTGAATCAGACCTATCTGGGTTCAAGGGCATGTGGTTTCCCTACTCTGCCCATTTCTAGAATATTTCTTTGAAAGGTGTCTCCTTCACAAAGTTTCCGTACCAAATTGGAAGACAGATGCAACTTTTCCTTACTATCCTACTAAACATATGGTCCTTAGATTTTTCCCTTATGTTAATCCATTTTCAAGGCATTTGCCCATTTTACAGGTGAGATCAAAGCTCAATGAAATAATTAGTTAAGGAAATGAAATATGAATCCAGAGCATCTGGGTGCAAGTCCATTGTTGTTTGATTCTAGTCGACTTTTTTTTAAAAATTATTTTTAAAAAATAATTATTTTTGAGAGAGAGCAAGAGAGAGTGAGTGGGGCAGGGGCAGAGAGAGAGAGAGGGATTCACAAAATCTGAAGCAAGCTCCAGGCTCCGAGGTGTCAGTACAGAGCCCGATGTGGGGCTCTAACCCATGAACAGTGAGATCGTGACCTGAGCTGAAGTTGGATGCTTAACCTACTGAGCCACCCAGGCACCCCCACTCCCCCCACCCCCCCCAGTGTCAGCTTTTATATAACCACCCAAGAAATCTTTACTTAGCCCTGGTTATGGATCCTTAAAAACAAAGATAAATAATAATATTTAACATTTAAGTATGTACATATCAGGCACTGTTTCAGCAGTTTATCTGTTTTAGCATATGTGCTGCCAAAGTGAGCACAGCAGTTTATTTGTTTTAACTCATTCAAGCACACAACAACCTTATAAGGTAGATACTATAATTTACATTATACTAAGGAAGAAACAGGCATAGAGAAATTGTAAGTTGATCAAGGTCACGTATCTAATAACAGATGGGGTTGGTATTTTAATCCAGATAGTCTGATTCTCGGCTTGTGCTCTTAATTACCATGTTATACTTACTACAAGCAATTATCCAAAAACTCTCAAGAACTGTTAACTCAGTTTTTGTTTCTCTACTTCTGCTTATTTTTTTTTTTTGTTGTTGTTAATGTACATAACTTTTTATGTTGGTGCAATATATACGTGTATCATACTTAATTCTTTCTTTGTAAGTTAAAAAAATTTATATGCAAGTTAGTTAGCATATAGTATAGTAATGATTTCAGGAGTAGAATCCAGTGACTCATCCCCTCCATATAACACCTAGTCCTCATCCCAACAAGTGTCTTCCTTAATGCCCCTTGTCCATTTAGCCCATCCCCCTTATCGTACTTAATTCTTAAATATATTGAATATATCTTATATGTCATTGTGTTTTTTAAAAATTTGTGTAAGCACTGGGGCTACTGGCTGCTCAGTCGCTACAGCATGTGACTCTTTGATCTCAGAGTCATGAGTACAAACCCCATGTTGGGCATAGAGCTTACTTAAAATGAACAAACAAAAAAACTACCCCCAAATTATACAAATCCTTAGGCAACTAAAAACTCATTTTATATAATACTTACTTGGTGCCACTGTAGACATGAAGTTAAAATATTAGACACTTGAGTACTTGGACAAATCTCTTAATTTTGTGTGAAGACCTTTGGGCATTAGCTTTTCCTACTTCTATTAATTTGGCTTTAAGGGTTGCAGTGTGATAATGCATTTATTGGTTGGACTGCTTGCATTATCTATGATGACTGGCTTGAGAGTTAAGGGACTAGCTACCTGTTTTGGTAATTTTTCAGGAGAGTGGCTTATAAAGCCTAAGCATAATTTAGTGTGTAGAATCAGTGACGAACAAATGAATGTATGATATATGTTTGTAGATGTCAGGGAGAGGAGTTAGAACTTTGAGAATTTCAGTTAGCTCTGGGGTGGTCGTTCTCAACCAGGAGAAATTTTACCTTGCAGGGACATTTGGCAATGTCTGGAAACGTTTTTGGTAGGGAATGCTACAGGCACTTAGAAGTAGAGTTCAAAGATGCTGCTAACCATCCTACAGTGTACATGAAGCCCCCTACAACAACAAAGAATTATCTAGCTAAAATTAACAATAGTGTTGAGACTGAAAAAACTTACTCTAAGGGAGAGTATTTGACAAGTCTAGCCTTCCTTTTTTAAAATATTCATTATTTTTCTAGGTTGGATTGCTTGTCAGGTTGTAGTAGTTACTGAAGTTGCAAAGAAATAAGCAGGCTTTAACATGTTTTCATGTGGGGTTGGGGAACAAAAGAGAATATTAATTGAGTGCCAGATATTATACTAGGTGCTTTATATATGCTATCTCCTGTAATCTTCCCAGCAACCTGTGAGGTAGGTAATACTCCTTGTGTCACAGATAAGGTATTTGGGGCTGAAAGAAGTTGGGAAACATTTCTGGGAACTGATCCCTAGTTGAATATGTTCCATGATGAATACCTGTATTTAGGACCACTCATTTTCTTTTCTCTCCTTTGAAATCTCATCCAAGTTTATTTCTTTAGTGGTCACCTCTAAGAGGACCCTGTTCTTTTGCAAGCTTATTGAACATGTTCCAACTTTGTTTTTTATTTTTCCAGTCAGTCTAAGTGGCTGCTATTTTAGGAATGGTGCTAAATATTAGGTGCTAATATGTAGTGAGGTAAGACCCAGGTACCATGTAAGGGTTGGGAAAATGATACCTGAGATTTCTGAAAGATGACAAGGAGTTAACCAGGTATGAAGTAGGGTGTTTGACTTTATAGAAAGGTTTGTTTGGAGGTAGAGATGGGAGAGAGCTGCCTCTGTAGGGAACTAGAGATGGTTTGGTCTGACTGGAGCAGAAGGTAGAAGGCATCCAGGCTTTGTACTGGACATATACTGGATCATATGTGTGATCTATTGCTATGTCCTTAAGTTGTCAGACCCTAATTTTAACTGTCTGCTGAATATCTCCTTCTGAGTGTCTTGCTGGCCCTTCAAAGTCATGTATATCAAGCGAAATCTGTCTCTTGTCCAAAATGTGCGCCTTCTTCCTACATCTGTTAATGGCACTATCTAATTTCTGTTTCTCCATAGTTTGGAACCTAGGTATTTGCTTCATTTTCCATCCACATATGGTTATCAAAGTTGGTCTTTTCTTCTTTAGTAATGTCTCATAAATGCCTTTCCTTTTCCATTCCTGCTGCCACAACTCAAGTGTAGATTTTATCTTGCTTAGGTATGTTGGCTTCATAACAAGTCTCTCCACTTCCACTGTCAAGTTCTTCCTAATCTCTTTCAGACATAGCTATACTTATTCATCATAGCAAATATTTGCAAGTTCTGAAGTTGATGTTAGGACGGGTTGAATCCTAAGAGCCTACATTATACCTCTGACATTAGCAATTAAAGATGGTCCCAGGTCATGACTTTTAGTAATATTAAAAAGAAAACAAACTGTAATTCTCCAATCAGCAAATACTGAGCTTTTCTCAAATTACTGCTTCCTAAACATTTCACTTCCATGGATTCCTTTTTATTCTTTCCCTCTGTGTCCTGCCTTACTAAGGACCCCGTGTTTTAAAAATTGTATAGTAAATATAGGGAGAAAAGTCTAAGTATCTTAAGTGACCAAGTAATAGTTTTAGTAGCCCCTTCTTCTAAAACACTTTTTTTTTTTCTCTTTCAGAAAATTCTCTGGAAGATTATTTTTACAAACTGAGCACACTGTTCTAGGAGTGGTTTGTTGTGAGGATTAAATGAGGAAAATATATGCAGACTGGAAAAGAGAAAGGATGATTGCATATCCTTAGTGTGTTGCACAGTGTCTAGTCCTTAGGAGTGATTCAGTTAATGTTTGTGAATGAATTATTAGCACAGTATAGAGTGGCACTGATAACCTTCACTTTATTAAACCTTATATTTTAATAATGCAGCTGAAAATTGAAGATGGCTCTTTTTGGATGATACTGTGTGGTGTTCACTTATATTCGCAAATGTAATCTTTTAAGATTAAGGCTTCGGGCTATGAAGGAAAATGGAAAACAAAAGTCACCTGAGGTACTTTATCTGAATGTCCTAATAAGGTGCTTTCCTGGGCATTATATGCTAGGACAGAGTGAGAGGAGGTGGAGAGAGAGCCAGGGGCAAGCCTGCATGATAGTCCTGGGTGTCTAGGGGCATGTGGGAAAGGCTTAGAGCTCAGGGAAAGTGGGATGGGCTGTAGGAAAAAAGATAGGCATTGAAGACCATGTTTCTGATTTTAGGTATAGGCCTAGACTGAGTAACAGTAAATAAAATATAAGGCTGATATGCTACTTTCTACCTGGAATATAGCTCTACTTCCCTTCTATTACTTAAGATGCTGCCTGTGTGCAAAATGTTCACAGTTAAGTGGAATATGAGAGAGAGAATCAAAATTACAAAGAGCGTTTTGATCAGGATGGAAGGCAGTAGAGTAGTGATTAAGAGCATGGTCTTTGGAATCTGACATCTCGTTTGACTCTTGGTCCTTCTTAGCTGGTGATCCTGGAACAGTTGCTTACTGGCCTTGTGCCTGTTTTCTCATGTATGAAATGGGTATAATAATAGTGTCTACCTCAGGGGCGCCTGGGTGGCTCAGTTGGTTGAGCGTCCGACTCCAGCTCAGGCCATTATCTCACGGTTTTTGGGTTCGAGCCCTGCATCGGGCTCTGTGCTGATAGCTCAGATAGCTGCTGATAGCAGGCTGGAGCCTGCTTCGGATTCTGTGTCTCCCTCTCTCTCACTCTCACCTGCTCATGCTGTATCTCTCTCTCTCTCTCTCAGAAATAAAAAAAAAAAACATTAAAAAAAATAATAGTGACTACTTCAAAACATTGTTAAGAGGATTATATGAGAAAATAAATATAAAATTGGCAGTCTGTAAATCTACAATAAATGTTAGCTGTTACTATGGTGCTGTTTATCCTACTATTGATGGTCTACGTTGTTCCAAATGCAGCAATTACAAATTGAAAAAAGTAAACAGAAAGATACAGGTAAGATAAACATATGCAGGGATTAAAACAGGGAGGAAACATGCAATTAGACTCTGGGTTCAGGAGCTGGTGGAAATAACTGTGTAGGGAAACTGGTGTCATATAGTGGATGAAACTGGGAGCTGGACTGGGACTGGTTGAAAAGAAGCCTTTGCCCCTGGCTGTTGTTTTAAAAAGCTGTGAGCCTGGTATAGAGATGGCTGAGCGCCAGATGGCTCAGAGTTGGGAATTGTAATTTCTTCACTATCACATACTGTGAGAATACCAAGGTTGGAGGTCATGGGTCCTGGAAGAGGGGTGACTGACCTCAAACCACTGGAAAAAAGGAAGAGGAAATTCCGAGCTTGCAAAAATAATGAGGAAGAACATTATTTAGAAAATAAGCATGACTGCCGTGAGATAAACTCACTCAAAATCTAATGGAATTACTACAGCAATTTCAAAATGACTTTATATAGTTTAGAGATCTTCAAAAAAATAAAGGAAGTAATAGCCACTAAAGACATGTTATGAATTAAAAATTAACAGATATGAAATAGCTATGTAAAAGAATAAATGGAGTTACTGAAGTTAAAACAAAAAATAGGTTGATCAAACTCTAGATCAAATATATTTGAAGGGAAAATTAGTGAATTGGAAGATAGTACTGAGTAATTCAGTCAGATGTAAAATAGAGAAATTAAGAGAAGGGAATATAAATCGGGAGGCAACAACTTAACATCTAACTGGGTTTTCCAAAAAGAAGAAGAAAAAAAAAAAAGAAATAGTGTGAATGCTGGAGAGGATATATTAGAAGAAATGATGGCTGACAATTTTCCAGACTTTAGGAGCAGTATCCTCTGATTGAAAGGGTATTCCAGGTACACAGTAAGATAAAAACAAAAATCCACACTAAAATTTGGAGATTTTTATCCTAATTATTAATGTGCATAGAAAGAATCTGAAATTTTAGACAACACCCCAATTTTTTTAATGTTTATTTATTTTTGAGAGTGAGAGAGACAGAGCACAAATGGGAGAGGGGCAGAGAGAGAGAGGGAGACAGAATCTGAAGCAGGCCCTAGGCTCTGAGTGGTCAGCACAGAGTCCGATGTGGGGCTTGAACTCATGAACTGCAAGATCATGACCTGAGCTGAAGTTGGACACTCAATTGACCGAGCCACTCAGGTGCCCCAAAGAACATCCAAAATTTAATAGTAGTTATCTCTACGTGGAAACATAGTGGGTTATTTTTGTTTAGTTTCATTTTTTTAGTGTTTTCCAACTTTTTTACACTGCACGTGTATATTAGGACTCTGGATTTTAAGCTAGAGAAACTTGATGTGCACTAAATATGTATTTTGGGTAAGTGCTGAGTAGCTAGATATCATCATTATAGAATGGAACTCTGGAATACAAAGTGAATCTGAAAATTTATAAAGTAAGTAGTATAATGGTTTTATTATAGATTGTAATCTTTTTGTCTATATTTCTGAAATCACCAAATCTCTGAAAGCTGGAAGGTTTAACTTTTTTTTTTTTTTTAATGTTTTTTATTTATTTCTAGGAGATAGAGAGACAGCGTGAGCAGGGGAGGGTCAGAGACAGAGGGAGTCACTGACTGAAACAGGCTCCAGGCTCTGAGCTGGCAGTCAGCGCAGAGCCCGACGTGGGCTTGAACCCACGAACCGCGAGATCATGACCTAAGCGAAAGTCGGACGCTTAACCGACTAAGCCACCCAGGTGCCCCATGTTTAACTTTTTTTAAAAGTTAATTTGGCAGCGCAACTTGATATGAGGCTCTCTGTAGTGTGTATCTGCCTTACACAAATGTGTATGTTTTGTTGTAGAAACATTAGCTTGTTAATGACACGCTTGATGAAACTCTGGGTGGTTTACAAAATATATAGTACATACAGTGTATTATCATCCTAAAAGCCATAAAATTTGGAATCTCATAAAATTTTGGTCCCAAAACATATCTTGCCCAAATAATTCAACAAAAGGATTGTGGACCTTTATTAAAATTTTAAATTGCTTTTAAAACTTTGCTATTGTACAGAAACAATGAAGTTCTCATCAGTTGCTGCATTTTTCCTGAGGTTCCCATTCAACACATCTATGATTTTAAGTATTTCAGAGATCTCTTTTGCTTAGCCCTGCCATAATACTGGTCATGTCATTGAGTTATTATGCTTTTCTTCCTGTATAATACTGACTGACTAAAGATTTTTCATAAGTTTTTGAATCTCAAGATTTAGAAGGCTTATTTCACTGAAGTGGTCTTTACAAACTGAAGTTTCACATACTGCTTGAAAAATATACTTTTTGAATATTTTCCAAAGCAGATTTAAAGTTGCTACTTTCACTCACATGCCTTATTTCTGATGTTTTTGCTTGTACTTGTTTGTACTTGTGGCCTCCTATGATTTGTGTTCATCTAGAAAGCAATGTAATTAGCTTTCAGCATAAGAACATCCGAACATGTGAGTTTCCATTTGCATTTTGGCTTTCATTGCATGCATGCTGATTTCAGAATATTCTGTTTTCTAGAATAGAATAAGAAAATACGTACAGCAGTTTTCAAGAAAGAAATCTTACCTTCTCAAGGCATGTTAGTTTGGTTACCATATTAACAGGCTCTATTTAGCCACATTTAGTTACTAGTAAGTCTTGCTATTTTGCTGTTGCCTTCAAATGCAGGATTATAGACATGAAAGTAGCCTATGTGATCATTAATCATTGATCACTCACAAAATTAGTGATGATTAGAAATGATATTGAAGTGATTACTTGGCTATTTGCCTTCTAGGGGCTGACGTTGAACTTTAGTGCATCCCTGGTAGAACCGTTTCTCAGTAGACTCCATTAACTAACATAACTGATTACCCCCGTCAAAGTGATTCATTCTAGGAGTGCATCTCTTGTCTCCATTATCTTTGGGTAGATTGGATTTATTTCTCACGTAGGCCATCTCAGTATAACAAGAAAGATGGTTGGGGCGTCTGGGTGGCTCAGTCAGTGAAGCATCCAACTTCACTCAGGTCATGATCTCACAGTTTGTGAGTTTGAGCCCTGAATTGGGCTCTGTGCTGACAGCTCAGAGCCTGGAGCCTGTTTCGGATTCTGTGTTGCCCCTTCTCTCTGCCCCTCCTCCGCTCATTCTCTGTCTTTCTCTGTCGCAAAAATAAATAAACACTAAAAAAAATAAAAATAAAAAGAATAACAAGAAAGATGGCATTTCCCCACCCTAAGCCTAAATTTGAGCCCAGCCGAAAAGACTTTTCACATCCATGTATCAATTTTGAAAATACTCTGGTTGGAACTGCCTGGGTTCCATAACCACCATTGAGCCAATTAATGTATCAGAGGTGGGATTTTGGCCAGCTTTGGATATATTCTTACTCCTTATCTCCTGTGTCATGTGCACCCATGTGGATGTGGGTGGGTGTGTGAGCCAGTGGTGTTTGCATGTATGGGGTAGTGGAGAGAGTTAAGGGGGGCACACTAATCAGTAACTCCTCTTGGGTCTTGTAGAGTGAAGGAGGTGATGTGATTCCTTCAGCATGAGAAAAATCCATAGAATAGAAAAATCTATTTCTATAGCATGTATAGAAAATATTTGTGAAAACAAGCAAACAATCGTCCCCCTACTCAAAATCTCATTCCTCAAGGTCTAGCCAAAGTCTGTGTTTTCTATAAAACTCTTCTAATCATCCATCTTGGAAACACCTCTTCAGGCTGTTTGTACTTTAAAATTTGCATTATTGCTGTGTGCATAACGTGCATGTTTTATCTTGCCTACTGCTGCTTGAAGTCAGAAAACCAGTTTAACTGTTAGGGCCTCATAATTAATTACTTCACTGTAATATAACAGACACTAAAGTTTTGTTGAATGAATGAATTCTGAACTCTTTAAAGATGTTTTTGGTATGTTTGTAGTATGCAGTAGTGCAAAATGGATTCATGTGTTATCTGTAAATTCATATCTGTTTATAAGAGTTAGTAGAACCCCTACTTGAAAATATTTCATGGTTCTNCACCAACAGTGTAGGAGGGTGCCCGTTTCTCCACATCATCGCCAGCGTCTAGAGTTTTGTGATTTGCTCATTTTAGCCACTCTGACTGGCGTGAGGTGGTATGGACCTTTCATTTTTCTTGTTATACGGAGTGTGCTTGGGTGTGAAATAAATGTGATACTGCAGGACAGTAGAGGTAAGAGATGCACTCCTAGATTTCATTTCTGTTCTTTTGGTGACTCTAGTGAGCTTTGAGTATAATAATCATTTCATGCATTTGCCCAATGGGAAAATTCCTTTAGAGGTAAATATACTTCTGCATAAACATTTTAGTAAGATCCTGTGGTCAGTGTTTTCTTTTCTAAATATAAAATTGGTTATTTGGTGGAGGAATACATTTCTTTTTTTTATATTTTCTGAAGGAGTGAATTTACAAAGAAGATCTCAGTGACCTATCAGAATGATTAATCTTCTTCCTGTGGGTTAGCAAGTCCTTAATTAGTGAGACTTTGTAATGTAATTAGAACTGTAAAACATTGAGGATTAGCAATACTATTCTTCATTTTGTAGAGTACTGTGTAACATAATATACTATGTAACCAATGGATGATACCACAAGATGGTCTTTTAAAGTAATGGGTCTCTGTTGACTCATCCAGGAGGGGTCACTTGGAAACAAAATATAGCTGAAGAATCAACTTCAGATGTCTTAGGTTTTCTCTAGTTCCTTTAGGCTTGAGATAGCAAAATAAACTGTAATTTTACCCTTTGAGCCCTAGAGCTAAAGTCTGAAAACCCATGTAAGTTTTTGAGTAAACAAGTCAAAATACAAGAAAATTATTTCCTTTAAAAGTAAACAGTTCAAATGTGTTGTCTTTGAAGTTAACCACATGAGAGATTTGAACATTTTCTTGTTTAATAGGCATGAGTGAGGGTAGTCTTAGGTTCCTTCTAATATAGACTTTTTCAGAACAAGTTTCAGAACTTGTTTTTCCTAAACAGAGATGAAATGTTAGTTATCATTTTTAGTTTAGTTTTGTTGAAGATTAAAGCTTATGTTAAGCTGTAGAAGTGATGCAGGCTTACACCCTGGGTTATGTCTCTGTTCTCACACACTCAAAATGAAGTGATTCTAGTACATTTTAGCATTGGACAGATGGCATGTTGATGCACATGAAAGTGTACTAACAAAATTCTACTTGTTTTACTTAGCCGTTGCTTAACCAAATGTATAGAACTGGGTGGTTTAGATTTGAAATAGTACAGTAAAACAATTACAATTACATTATTTAAAGTTAAAAATTTTATTTCCTCTTTTAAAAATTTTTTTTTTAACGTTTTATTTATTTCTGAGAGAGATAGACACATACCGCATGAGCAAGGGAGGGTCAGAGAGAGAGAGGGAGATACAGAATCTGAAGCAGGCTCCAGGCTCTGAGCTGGCTGTCAGCATAGAGCCCAACACGGGGCTCAAACCCATGAACCGTGAGATCATGACCTGAGCCGAAGTCGGACGCTTAACCGACTGAGTCACCCAGGTGCCCCTAAAATTTTAAAATTTTTGTATTTTGAGAGTGAGCAGGGGAAGAGCAGGGAGAGGGGAGAGAAGGAGAATCCCAGGCAGGCTCTGCACTGTCAGCCCAGAGCCCAAAATGGGTCTAGAACTCCAGAACCATGAGATCATTTCAGCTGAAATTAAGAGTCTAATGGAGCCACTCAGGTGCCCCCATAGTAACATTATTTAATTAAGTAGTATTCAGAGTTTAGTATTAAAAATAGCATTTTTAAAAAAAGAGAGGAAAAGATGTCTTTTTTGGGAGATGTGGGGAGTATAGGTTCTTCTCTACATGGAGGTTTGACTTCTTTGTGTCTTTCCCTGTGCTTGAATGTTGTAAGGGTGCTGTATAGAGAAATATATACATTTCTAGACTTAAACTCACAGATCTTTAGAATTGGGAGATGTATTAAGTTATCTTGGCCTCGCCTACTCCATTAGGCAGCAATCCCTTCTTTAGCACTCCTCCTCCCCTATTTGTGTACCATTCCTCCCCTAGGTTCAGCACAAATAAGGGAAGAGGAGTACATTTTTCCACTAATGGAAATACACCACACACACACACACACACACACACACACACACACACACACACACACACACACACACACACACAAGACCTTTGACTTATGTGAAGCTTGAATAAACTACGTTCCTGAGAAGATTTAATATCTGGTAGCTATCAAGTCCAATCCAGAGCTCTTTAAATGATTTGTTGGCCTAGATGTTGCATCTTTACACTCATAAAACAGGTCTGTATACTCATAAGCAAGCTCTCTAGCCATCGCCTTTGAAAAATTTTTCCAAAGATTTCTGGGAAGTGCTGGTGGGAGTGGGGGTATAAATCCACACCCTGGTGGGTGGGACCTCACACAGCTGAGGATTTCTGCAAATTGCGGAATTGGGGTGTGAAAACAATCACACATTTCAGCCAAGATGTGCCTCTGAAATTATAATTTACAATTTCATGTGATTTTTAGAAACTCTTTGAACATGTTTTAGAACCTTTAGACTGTTAGTGCCTGTTGAGGTACTTAAAATCAGTCTAATATTTACATTGTAGAGTTGAGAGAATTGAAGCCCAGAGAGGTTAAGTGGTATCAGTCAGGTAACACAGCTAGTTTACTTAAAGCAGTTAAGTATTTGAGTTGAGATTTGATCCCAAGTCATATAACTGGCCATTGTATTTATCCTCCGGAACAAAAAATGAAGTGTCTGGTTTTTTTTTGTGTGTTTTTTTTTTTTTTTTGGAAGTTTGTTTGTTTTGAGAGAAAATAACGTGTTTAAGGATTATATCATGTGCTTTCACTTACCCTTTATTACTGGCCCTTACAGGAAGTCCACCAGGCCAACTGCCTTCAACTGAGGAAATAGAACTACAGAGTTAAGACTCCCTAATTAGTGAGCTCTCAGTTCATATTCAGAACATACAACTCACATTTCCTGCTGCTTATATTACATTTATGAAGACACAAATTGAGAACTTGTCGAAGTGAATTCTGTGTGTCCTAGATAAGCACACTATTTAAAGAAGTTCAGTGGCACTGTGTTTAGTAATCGTTTAGTAATCTTTAGATTTTTGTCTTTCAAGTTCTCTTATTAACAAAACATATGTAGCCCTTCCCTCACCCTCAAGAATAAATACTACTGTATTCCCTTATGGAATATACTTCAGTTGGTTAACTCATTGAACTTGACTTTTTTTAAAATTTTTTATTTTTAAATTCTTTTTAGCATTTATTCAGTTTTGAGAGACAGAGAATGAGTGGAGAAGGGGCAGAGAGAGAGGCAGACATAGAATCTGAAACAGGCTCTGAGCCATCAGCACAGAGCCTGATGTGGGGCTCGCACCCACAAACTGTGAGATCATGACCTGAGCTGAAGTTGGATGCTTAACTGACTGAGCCACCCAGGCGCCCCTGAGCTTGACTTTTGAGCAGAGTTCTAATTAAAAAGCCTTGAGCGAATGAATTTTGCTTGTGTTTAAGAATTAAACTGTTCCAGTTAAGAGAACAATTTCTAGTAAGTTTTAATTTACTTTGGAGATTTTGGACTTTGCCCTGATATTAATAATTTGAATCTTATGTCTTAAGTGTTATTAATTATAATAACATGAAGTAACTTATTGTTTAGAAAGTTTAATATATGCCCAAAGTTACACAGTTAGTGAGTGGCAGAAATAGAATTCAAACCTGAATATGTCTTATTAAAGATTTTTAATAATTAGCTGTAATATTCAGATATATAAACAACAATAGGAATCAACAGTGACTTGTATGATTAAAAAAATTAAGCACACCCTTTGTTTCAAAAAGTATTTCTGTATTATGAATGAAGCAATTACTAGTAATCATCTGAAAAGCCATTAATCATTTAATACTATTAGTAGTTTAAAATCCTGTGAAAATGTTCTACCAGATCTGAGATGGCAATGATGAGAATTCTTTTTTATTAAAAATGACCTACAGTCATAATTAGCGTTGGACCTCATACAAACAATTATAATGAGGGGCAACCTTTTGATAGAAATGATGAAATGTTCAGTTAGCCTACTTTTAAGAATAAGACTACAACATTTCATTAAATTCAAATGATATTTAAAAACTTCTATTTCATAATGCTTGGTAATCAGGAAAAGGAAGTGGGGGAGGTAAATATAGCTCTGTGAACAGGAAGGGGGGGTGGGTAAAAGAAAGTTATAAAAAAGTAAAAGGCTCAATTCCTCTTAGCTGTTTCTGATTTCTATATAATCTCCATCTTCAGACACCTCATCTTTTCAGCTTTTCCCTCAGCCCTGAGCTGTGTGAGTTTGTGAGAAACTTGTTAGGAACTGGGTCCTAGTAATGTTTTTGTCTAGCTTTGTATATGTACCTGTGAAGTGAGTAGCATAGTAGATTAAAATGCTTTTCAAACAACATCATGAATCAATTTAGTTGTAGCACAACTGGTATTTTATAAAAGGAGAATAGAATAGAAAGTATCAGTGCATTGAATATTTATGGGAAGTGTTAAGTATTGCTTTGTGAAACATTGTTCAGTTAGGTTTAAGTATAGTATATACTAGGTTGCAATACAAAATATATTTTTCACAGTGAGTTTGGTTTTCTATCCCAAAATTTAGTGGCTTAAAATAACAGCCATTTTATGAGTTCATGCTTTTGTGGGTCGGGAATTCAGACGTGGTTTGACTGGTTGATTCTTCTGCTCCATGTGGTATTGACAAGGCTTCACTTGGAGGTATTTAGCTGACCACAGGTCTGGTCTGTGGTGTTCAGTTTGTTCTTACTCACATGCTTGATGCTTCTTACTCACATGGCTTAACCCTGCTTCTCATCTTCTCTGTGTAGTTTGTGAGCCTCTCCATGTGGTTTCTTCAGCCTCTTAGGTGGGCTTCTTACCTGGCAGTTCAGGGCTCTAAGAGACCATGACAGGAGCAGGTAGTCCTCTTAAGGCTAGTCTGGAATCTGTTATAGCATTACTTCATATATCCTATTGGGTCAAAAGAGTCGTAAGGTAGCCCAAATTCAAGGGGAGGAGGCATAGATTTTTGTCTCTAAGAAATTGAGGCCATTTTAAATCTGCCATAATTATGGTAAAATAATTTTGAAAAACATGACTGAATTATATTCCCAAGCTTTTAGTTCTGTTATTGCCCTTTGAAAGATAATTACTTTTAATAGTCTTCCCCTCCTCATTGGAAAATATTTTAAGTCTATTTTTGGTTTCAAAGTTTAGAATTTATGTATATTATTTTTCCATGAATACTGATTATTTTAGGTGTTTGAAGAAATGATTTAAGGTTCAATTATTTCTGTGAAGTCTCAAGTTTGTTACCTAATACTACCTAAAATGTCTATTTGGCATGCAAAAGGAACTGCCTTCTTACAATGTCTGATGATTACATTTGGATTTAATAACTTCCTTCACATAGAGGCAGTCTGAGGTTGTTATGTTTTTCTCAAAACCAAAATGAGTGAGAAATCTGCTTCTGTCCCCCACCCCCATCCTACCCTTCAGTAAAGAAAACAAAAACGTTGAATAAAAGAAAATGTTAGAGAGGTGCCTGGGTGGCTCAGTAAATTAAGTGTCTGACTGATTTCAGCTTGGGTCATGATCTCTCCTTTAGTGAGTTTGAGCCCTGTGTTGGGCTCTGTGCTGACAGCTCAGAGCCTGGAGCCTGCTTTGGATTCTGTGTCTCTCTCTCTTTCTCTACCACTCTGTCTCTGTCTCTCAAAAATAAGTAAACATTAAAAAAAAAAAAAAGAAAATGTTCATCTTATTTTATGTCTACCACTGTTATTTGTCGTCTGTATTATTATAATAGGCTTCTAATTTGGTTTTTCTGCTTTCATGTTCATCCTGTAGTCCATTCTTTACACAATAACTGAAGGTGATTTTTGAAAACAAAGTCAGAACATGTTATTCATCTATTTAAAACTTAATTACTCTTCCTGTAGTCCATTTTCTACACAATAACCAAGGGTTGTTGAAAACAACCTCAGGTCGGGGCGCCTGGGTGGTTTAGTCGGTTAAGCGTCCGACTTTCGCTTAGGTCGTGATCTCGCGGTTCATGGGTTCGAGCCCTGTGTCGGGCTCTGTGCTGGCTGCAGCTCGGAGCCTGGAGCCTATTTCAGAGTCCGTGTCTCCCTCTCTCTCTGACCCTCCCCTGCTCACGCTGTCTCTCTCTCTCTCCTAGAAATAAATAAAAATATTAAAAAAAAAAAAAAAAGAAAACCTCAGGTCATGTTATTCGTCTATTTAAATCTTAATTATAGTGGTTTCCTGTCATTCTTATAACAAAATCAAAACTTCTTAGGGTTACAAAAGCTAAGATGATCTGCTTTTTGCTCTGACCACAAACATTTCTTCTCTCCCTTGCCTTTTTTCATATTGGTCTACGCCTTCTTCCAACTGGCTTTGTCTTGTTATTCAGTTCTCTCCTGCTGGAAGCTTTCCCTGACCATCCAAAGGAGCCTTTCTGTACATTGATCTGCTGGTTTTAATTCTCTGCATAGCACTTATGATCATTTGATGTTCTTACTTGTTTGATTATTCATCCATATCCCCTCACTGGAATGTTAGGATAGTTCATGTTCTCGATTGTAGGTGAATCTCTAGTGTCTTGAGCAGTTGAGTAGGTACTCAGTAGATAGTTGTTGAGTTAATGAGTGAATAGTTCCAAAGCACTTGGCTAGCTCAGTCGGTAGAGCTTGGGACTCTTGGTCTCAGGGTTGTGAGTTAGAGCCCCAGATAGGAAATAGAGATTACTTAAAAATAAAATTTTTTTAATTAAAAAAAGTTTATATATTTTTGAGAGAGAGAGACACACACACACACGGAGTGTGAGTAGGAGAGGGGCAAAGAGGGAGACATAGAATCTGAAGCATACTCCAGGCTCAGACTCCAGGCTCTGATCAGTCAGCACAGAGCCTGACGTGGGGCTCCAACTCATGAACCACAAGATCATGACCTGAGCTGAAGTGGGATGCTTAACCAGCTGAGCCACCCAAGTGCCCCCAAAATAAAATATTTTTTTAAAAAAGCTTTTTTTGTAAGTACCATAGACCAAATCTTGTAGTGAAATAAAAATGAGAACAATCTGTTGTTGTTGTTGGTTTTTTTTTTTTTTGAGAGAGCTAGAGCACGAACAGGGGAGGGGCAGAGTAAGAGAAATAGAGAGAGAGAGAGAGAGAGAGAGAGAGAGAGAAAATCTCAAGCAGGTTCCATGCTCAGCCCAGAGCTGGACAGACAGACTTGGAGCTCTCACAACCCTGAGATCATGACCTGAGCTGAAACCAAGAGTTAGTCACTTAATCTCCTGAGCTACCCAGGTGCCCGAGACAAATCTATTCTGTAGAAAGTATACTTTATAAGATTCTAACAGTACTTTGGGAAGAGTTGTTCTTAATTTTGTGATGTGTTTCATACATCTTTATGTTAAAATGCCCTTTCTTTAATGAAATGGTATTGATATTCAGTTATATAATTTAAAAATGTGTTCTTATCAGCATAAATTATTGGGTAGCACTGTTAGATTGGAAGTTTTTTTTGAGTTTCAGAGATTTGTAGTTCACTGGAAATAAAGCAGCACTGTGTAGGTGTTCCTGGGAGGGAGATTTGCTAAGAATTCTTACTAAATAAAGTTCAATCAATCAAATGTTATTCTTCAAATTCTCCTGGGAAATAAATCATCAGGTTCCATTTAAAGATGTTAAAGTGAAATGTGACATGATCTACAGATAATCATTAAAAGAAAATAAAAATAGTAGACCTTTTATATATAATGTCTTTTGGGGAAAAGAGTTAATACATTTAGCAGTGTTTGTGGGAATAATCTTGTCCTTAACAAAAGCTAACTAAAATTGCATTAAATTGATCAACTCTTTAAAAAACAACCGTAGTTGTATTGAGACACAAGTGAACATTTTTTCTTTTGTTGGCCAATAAGAACTGAAAGGGACAACTTCCCTTGTGTTTCAGATAAGAAAACTGATGGTTGAAGGTTATACCGTTTTTTGTTAGGTCCAGGATTAGAATTCCCACCTCATTTTCCCCAGGCTCCTGAAATTTATGCTATAGCATACTGCTAATTTTTAGGAGACAAGTCTTAAGAAATTTCACTTTCTGAAGTAGGATATACTTTATACTTTGTTTTAGAAGTATTATTTTATTAGCATTTTAATTTATATTAAATGAGGAGATGTATTTTTAAGTAATATTCAGGGAAGGCATTCCATATTCAGTGTTGTGATAGCTGGCCTCATAAGGGCTATGCAGAGCTCTAAAAGTGGTATTTATGCTTTTAACTTTTGTCAAGTTAAGATTTAAAATTAAGAAAATCATAAGGACATTTTTGTTATTCCTGTTTTAAATAATAAAAATGAGAGTAATGCTAGTTCCTCTAAAAATAAGGGTAGTTGTGATGTGTTGTGATTTAAAAAATACATTTTAGAAAACAAAGAATGAGTTGTGAATTTTTAAACCATTTCAGAAAGATAATTAAAATTTAACAATAATTACAAAAATGTACTTTAATAAAACCAATATATAATAGAAAGCTTATAAGCCAGATCAGAATGAAAAAGAAAGTAAAGATTACACATAATCCCACTCTCCAGAGAAACCCATAATGAGATAGATGTTGGTATATTTCTTTCCAATCTTTTCTTTGCATAATGGCATGATTTTTTTTAACATGGTCAAGATCATACTTTACATTCTTTTTCTTATTTTGCTTTTTCAGAAATTTAATATATCATGAGTATTTTCGTAGGCTTAAAAAGCCTATGAGGGGTGCCTCAGTGGCTCATTCGGTTTTGTCTGACTCCTGATTTCAGCTCAGGACACGATCTCCATGGTTCATGAGTTCCAGTCCCATGTCAGGCTTTGTGCTCACAGCTTGGAGCCTGCTTGGTATTCTCTCCCTTTCTCTCTGCCCTCCTTTGCTTAAGGGTGTACACACATACTCTCTCTCTCTGTCTCTCAAAATAAATTTTTAAAAGTGCCTGTGAAAACATTTTGCAATAGCTCCATAACACTCTACTGTAATTTATTTAACCATTACCCAATTTTTGGTTATTTAGAATATCATAAATTTTTTCTATTAATGCTGAAATGAATAACTGGGTATACACATATTTGTTCACATTCTTCTATTTTATTTATGATTGCCTCAAAAAGGAATTGATGACACATACTGCCAAAATGCTTTCTAGAAATGTACTAATTTATACTCCCACTAGCAATGTATGAAAGTGCTTGTTTTATTGCACCCTTAACAACAAACTGGTTGTGTTTGAAGATAACTTTGCTATTATTTTGAGGTTTGAAGCATTTTTTGAAAAAATTTTGTAGGGTGGGTCTACATACTGTATTTGTTTATGCTGCTTGGAGACACTTAGCTATTTGGGGGTAGTTATCTATTTGCTTTTACAGTGGTTGACTAACCACATGGTTAAATAAAATATTGACTTACCTATCTTTCCAAAAGCAAACTGTTCTGACCCACTTATCTTGATGCAACTATTTATTTATTGATGCAGCTATTTAAATTGTAAGGTTAGTGAAGGTTAGAAATTTCAGTTGGCCACTTCTTTCCTAAAGTGAAAAGAATACAGTTGAAATAAGTTACTTAAAAAATTGATTAGGGCCACCTGGGTGGCTTAGTCAGTTAAGTATCCGACTCTTGATCTCTTCTAGGGTCTGTATCTCAGGGTGGTGAGTTCAAGCCCTGCACTGGGCTCAGTGCAGGGCTTGACGCCTACTTAAAAAAAAATTGATCAAAGAAGTTTAAATAATAGTTACTCAGTAGCTGTGTGTGAGGTGGGGGTAGGGGGATGGGGGAGAGATGGGAAAGGCTGGGTGGAAGAGAGGGTAGGGAAAGATTAGAAAAAGATTGAAAGGCCTACGAGAGAAATAAAGAGAACTTCTGCTTTTGCCTGGAAACACTTGTTTTTACTTTTGTCCCTACCTTATTGACTCTGAAAGAACAATCACACAGGAGCCCTGTTTGCTGAAGTAACATTTTTATGTCTATACCTGCTGAAACGAACTGGTACCTAAATACGTTTTAAAAGAAACTTTTTGAAAGTTGCATAGACTGATTATGAGTAAAAAACATTTAAATTTTTGATTGTTAGATGAAGAGGATGTGATGTAGCTTTACTCTGATTAAAGATTTGAATATTGCAGACCCTTATCTTTCCTTAATGGTACAGAATTTAGTACATTTGTTAAAAAATAAAATTTCAAGTCTAGAAATTTAAGAAAATTAATATTTAAAAAAACTTTATTGTTAAAAGTCAAAAGTGGGATTTGCTGAGTATTTTAGGCATGAGGAAAAGTGCATTTTATTTTTCATAGAGTTAAGTTCATATTAGCTTTTATGTCATTAACCAATGTGATTATAACAAAGGAGTACTTAACCATGTGCCAAGGACTCTAATAGATGAATTAAGTTTTAATTTTCACAATGCCCTGAAAAACATGTAGTGGGTAAACTGAGGGACAGGTAGGTTAAGAACCAGTCCAGCGTCATGCAGCTAGTAGGGAGTCAAGCAGGGGTTCCAAACTTTGTCTGTCTTGCTACCTTTACAACCTTTGTACTTAACATGGCCCAAATACCAAAACCATTTGATGAAATGTGAATGCATAAAGAGCTGGCAAAATCTTGGCTACAAGACCTATTGAGTCAAACCTTTTTTAAAAAATTTTTAAATGTTTTATTTATTTTTGAGAGAGAGAGAGACTGCGTGAGCAGGGGACGGACATAGAGAGAAGGAGACACAGAATCTGAAGACGGGCTCCAGGCTCTGAGCTAGCTGTTACCATAGAGCCTGACGCAGGGCTTGAACTCACAAGCCGTGAGATTATGATCTGAGCTGAAGTCAGACGCTTAACCGACTCAGCCACCCAGGCACTCCCAAATTCTTTATTTTATTACACATCAAGTGATGTGTATGCATATTAAAGTAGCACTATACTACATCGTATATAAAAATTACATTGAGGTTTTGAAATCCTTTTTAAGGATTATTGTTGGTTTTGATTTGACTTTAGTTCATGTGGGCTATCAACATTTTCCACTTTAAATTGCTATTCTGTTGCCTCTTTGATTCAGATCTTGTTTAATCCAGAGGAACAACTGATTTGTTCTGTTTGTGGACATTTGGTCAAAGTCTGAATCTGCCAAGCATAATTCTGGTTTTAAAAGCCTTTGGTCCTGGACTAAACACACCAGATTTATAGTCCATGGGTTCATTCTGGATAGGCATTTCCCAAATTAAAGAGAACAATGCCTTAAAAAAGCATTTTTGAATAAAACTTGAAGTCTTTTGAAATATTTGATATTTTAGATGGTTAGCAAGGAACCACAGATCTGAATAAACTGGTCTGATTTCATTTTGTGAACATAAAAAATTATTCTGTCAGAGGGGCAATGATAGGTAAGAAAAGAAGGAAATCTGACTTAGTAGAACAGCAATGTCCAGTAGAAATATAATGCAAGATGCATATAATTTGAAGTTTTCTAGCTGCCACATTAAAAATGCAAAAAAGAAACAGTTGGTATTAATCTTAACATATTGTATTTAACCCAGTAAAGCAAAATATTATTGTAACATGTAATCAGTATAAATATTATTACTGAAATATTTAATATATTTTTTTGTACTAAGTCTTGAAAAATTTGGTATGTATTTTGTATTTACAGTGTCTCAATTTGGGTGCTAAATTTTCAACAGCTAAAAAGTGAAATGTAGTCCAATGAAAACAAAATGTGTTTAATGGAAAATATTTTACATTGCTTTGGTTTTAAAATTTAAACTAATTAAACTTAAATAAAATAAAAAATTCATTTCTTTCTGTCACATTGGGCACATTTCAGTATCACATGTTGTTGGACTGTGTTTCTCATGTAACTGATTTCTGATTTCAGTTAGACCTATGGCCTTGATCACATCCTATATGGTTAGTAAGTGAATGCCATTGGAGGCTGTAGTGAGTTGATAAAAATGTAACTTCACAGAGAATGAAGAGGGAATAAAGAAAAGCTATTTAGGTCATAAAGCCTGTGTTGATTTTACTTCCCTCCGATCCTTATAGCAGTTGAAATTTACCTGTCTTTTATTAGTGGTTCAGAATCAGTTTCTTAACCCTTTAGCCCCACTAAATTGCAAGGTTAAGGGCCCGGGAGTCAGAGTCCTTACAATTTCGCCCCCGCCTCCGTGGCATTAGTTGTTTGCTTCAGAATTCTGCATACTTTTCAGAAAATTGTGGTAATCTGACAGTTAAGTGTGGCAAGCAGTATAGTAGGAATAGGCTAATTTGGCCCAGAGGCTTTAAAACTTTGTATATCTACTGGATTACCCTGCGACTTGCTAAAAATACCAGTATCTGGACCCCACCCTTCTAGATTCCGATGCACAAAGTTTAAAGTGGGTCCCGGACACTTCCGTATTAACTAAGCCGTTCTAAGTGTTTCTAAGGCCCGAGAACGTTTGGGGACCGCTGGACTCAGCACCTGATTCTTAAAGGATGCGAGTTCGAATTTAACACATCATGCTGCTGTTGCCACACATTCGAGTTGCCACGTATTCGATTTTCCCCGGGTTTAGGTTTCCCAGGAGGTTGGGCTTAGGTTTCCCAGGAGGTTGCTGCTTTTTTTCTGCAGATGGGTTTTCCAGGCTGTTAAACCCCATCCCCGAAGATTGCCCTGACAGCGTCCCTGTCCCAAGTCCCGTTAAAGGACCTGAGCTTGCAGAGGTAGACCGTGGCCATGTGACTGACAAGCTGGTTGCCAGTTGGGGCGGCCATTTTTGAGGCGGGCGCCTAACCTCATGCCCCATAAACCGGGTATAGGGGGAACGCTGTTACCAAAACTCAAAATGGCTACCGCGCCCGCTAGCCACACGGCTAGCCAGCGGGCCAGGGAGCTGGCACGAGACCACGCGGGTGGCTTGCCTTGGCCGGAGGCGCNAGGTCCAGCTTTTGGGAGCAAAGTATCTTTTTTAGGACTCAATTGGATTGATTTCCATGGATACATTTCATGTAAGTTGGGCATAAAAAAAAGACATATCGAGTTGCCGTGGTACCTGCTGCTGCAGCCGCTGCCCGTGCAGACGCAGAGCATCAAACGCGAGCGCTGGTGCGTGGGGCTGGAAGGTGAAGCCATGACGTCCGTCAGGTAATGAGAGAGGGCGGCAGCCTAAAGTGCTCGGCTGCTGGTCATTAGCCTCCCGACTGCCGAGAACTGTTGCCTCTTCTCTTGTGTGGTCTGGAGCCTCCCCGTGGCACGGGTCTCCCTCACGCTGGAGCTTCTCTCTGCACTTTTCGTTTGGTCATTTCTGCTCTCAGAAGTTTTTGGGTCTCTTGACACATGGCGGAGCCCTGTAAGTAGCCGCACCGCTGAGGTGACCCTCTTCCAGATGCCGGGGTCTGAAGCTTGCTTGTGTGTGTAGGATTTCTCATGAAAAAAAAGGTAGCTAACCTTCCTCCCCAGGGGTGACCCAGCGCCTGAGGAAGTGTGACGTGCACCGCGTGTAACTATGCCTGCAAGTCATGCGTTCTGACAACTTCGCTGGTGGCCATGGGTGGACCTGTATATTTTGGCCCTTCTTTGATGCAGGTAGATTGCCCCTAAGTTGTGAAATTTGTGTCCTTAAGATGTTTGCTTATGACTGGACTTAGTACTCTGGTCCCCCGGGTACCATCTGTTTACCTACTTTTTTCTGAAAATCACAAGTGAAATGACTTTTGTGAGATAGTAGGTTTATATCGAGAGCGGTGAACAGAAGGTTAACCCCCAATCGCTCTTCCGAAGTTGTGACGGTTTCTTTCTGTTTGTCTTTTCTTCTTTTCTTCCTTTCTTTCTTCTTATTCTTTTTTGTTTTGTTTCTTTTGTTTTTGTTTTTGTTAATGGTGACGGATTAATGGGCCACTCCACTTTCTGTAGGTAGCATTGACTGAATGTTTAACTATGTTAATGTGACTACTTTTAAAATGAGATAAATTGCCTTATTTACCCAGTGTTCTGAACTGCCTCTTTTAAAGTAGACCTTGGCATTCGTTGTCCCAGAGAAAGGGAGGCCCTAACACAAATGTGAAGAGAATAAAATAAATTAACTTTTGGTCTTTGAGCTTCCGGCAGACTAAGCCCTGGTGATTTAAAGGTTTCTCAGTAGTGAGTTTGAACTACACAGTATTTAAGAGATGACTTGAGAACCTACTTCAGGTAAGATAAGGTAAGATGCAACTGTGCTGAACTGGAATACAGTTTTTTTAATTGTATAATTTTATACCAACATGGACAAAGAGTACTTACCTCATTATGCAGAAGAGGAAATTCAGGTGCTAAAACTTGGAGACCCACATGGAAAGGTTTCACTGTAGGTTATATTGGTACACAAGAATCTAGCTTTTAATGCTAACAGTATTTTAAGATGTATTAACATTATGCTGTCAAAACAAGTTAATCCCCCATCACCCCATTCCCACTTCGCTGCTACTTAGGAGTGTGGGTCAAATACTTTCTATGTTAAGTATAGAAAAGTTCTTATGTGGACTAAATTTTAATTCACCATTGTCTTCTGGCTACTCTCAGTGGAGACACACAAATCTAAAGCTTCTGTTGGCAAGTGACAACAGGATGCATGTTTTAATGTAGAGGTTGAATGGTTGTGTTCACAAGACTGAATTAAAGGTTGACATCAGCCTTACTTGACTTACGGAAGGATTGATAACTGCTAATAGTTAAAATTATGCTTGTTTCTTCAGATGTTAGTTGCATTTTATATAGTCGTGAACTATAGTGATGACTCAAAAAAAGTTTTTTTTAGGTGTTATCGAAACCAGATACCACATTTACACCTTAGGAAACAGACGAAGAGAAGTTGAGTGCCTTGTACAAAGTCATTTAGTGGCACTTAGGAATTGACATCAGACGTCCGTGATCTAGTGCACTGCATGACGCTTTTATAGAAACAATATACTACTTAAAATGTATACTGTAGAAACTACTATAGAAACAATATACTACCTGAAGAAGCTGCTTCTATGAACAAAAATTGTCAAGTATTGTGAGAGACAATTATAGTAACTCTTTTTGCTTTGTTCTAGTCCTTTAGGGAACTTGATAACCTAGAACTTAGGAGTAGGCAGGGAGACTACTGAAGTTGAAGCAACTCTATGTACGTAGGGGCAGTTTTACATGAGTTTACATGAGCATCCTACAGACACCAATCACTTTCCACCTGAGAACTTCATTCAGTGCAATTTTGTCAGCTTTAGTTTTCACAATCATGATATTAGGCTTGTTCCCATTTTGTACCTAGTCTGACAGTAGCCCAAAAGATAGGTATTATTGACTGGCTTTTACTGGTGAGAAGAGTGATTGAGGTCACAAATTATCTAAATCTGAGTTTATGTACAATGTTTTTTATACCACACTTAATTATTGCTAAATGCAGTGTTATGTAGCTCTTTGCAATGACGGAATATAAGATTGAAAACCAATGAGGATGAGTGGTCAGCATACCTGGGTTCTGGGAGTCATTTTTTTGAGTTAAATGATTTTCCTTTCTTCTCTGAACATTGGTTCAATGAAATACTCAGTGATGCTGATACTAATAGGTATCCCACAGTGTTGTTGGGTAGGTATGAAAGTGCTTTTAAATTTTAGGGCATTTTATAAATGCAGTGTTCTCTCATTAAAGCAATTTGAATCTTCTAGAGAATAGTGTTATCTGAGAAAAATTGTTTAAATTTTAAAAATACTAAATAGAAAGCAAACTAACCTATTTAATTTGCTTATTATATATTTTGAGAAACTAAAGCTGAGAGATGTTGAGATTTGTTTAAGCTCACACAAATAGTTGCACATCTTGAAATAGAATCCCGATCTCTAGACACCTGGTTCAATGCCCTTTATAGTGTAGCATTCAACTATGAGGAATGCTTTAAATTAAAAAAGCATTCAACTATAAAGAATGATTTAAATTAAAAAAACTTTTTAAAATATTTATTTATTTATGAGAGAGAGACAGAGTGCGAGTAGAGGAGGCAGCGAGAGAGGGAGACACAGAGTCTGCAGCAGGTTCCAGGCTGTGAACTGTCAGCACAGAGCCTGATGAGGGGCTTGAACTCATGAGCTGCGAGATCACAACCTGGGCTGAAGTTGGACACTCAACTGACTGAGCCACCCAGGGGCCCTAACAATAAAAGCATTTTTAAAGTTTATTTATTTATTTTGAGAGAGAGAAAGCCTGAGTGAGGGTTGGGCGCAGAGAGGGGGAGGGAGATAGAGAATCCCAAGCAGGCTCCATGCTATCAGCATGGAGCCCGATGTGGGGCTTGATCCCATAAACTGTGAGATCATGACCTGAGCCAAAATCAAGAGTTGGACACTCAACTGACAGATCCACCCAGGAACCCCAAATTAAAAGCATTTTTAAAAAAAAACTTAAGATCTTTGAATGAACTTGGTGGAGATACTGTTTCTTTGACTTAATATTTGTATTCTACTCTACTACATCATTGCTGATGAAGAGTCTATATTTATAGCCTCTAACACCAGTTATCCTTGAAGAATAATGTTTGTCTTTTGTTATATGTATCAGATTCCAGCTGGGCTTTATTTGGGAAATGATAGAACATATCTAATAAATTGATGCTTTTGTTATTTTTAATTGGCCCGATAGGAATGTTGATGCTTGAGTTAAATTCTGGAGACATAGGAAAATGTAGAGTGTCAGGACTAGATGAGAATCTTAGAGGGCATTTTACCTTTTCCTTTTTCTCTGTACTGGACTTTGAGGTCCCAAATGAGGGATATGTCCTAGTTAGGAAGTGGTGGAGCTTAGGATCGAACTTAGATTTTCCGACTCCTACTTTATGTACTTTTCACTGAGCAATACTGTTTCAAAATACTGCTATGAATATTGCCTTGTTTTCCTAACATCAGTGTCTAGTCTGGTTTTGGGCATTCCTTAGAGCTTGATTTTGTGCCAAGGAAGACTAGGAAAATGAGGGAGACAGGGAGATTGATTGCTGTAGAGCTGAGGAACCCTATGCTTTGGCCTGCCTATACAGGTCAGATTTGGTCTATTCTGGGACCTGACATGACTGTGCCCTACATGATGATTCTGGAAGCACTTTTGTGGGTTAGGCCTACATTGGAAAATTTATGTGGGCTGTGGGTTGGGTCCTATGGTATTTTTCTCCTAACACTCAAGTCTTTTGAGATGCGTCCAGTAGAATCTGCCAAGCCACTCAGATGGCGAACATTCATTTGGAGACTAAAATCTGGCTAAGATTGAAACTGCCTTACTTTGTTGAGTTAGTTTCTTTGGAGCCTTTAAATAGAATTTTCAAACTCATTGCAGGACTTGTGTCTTTTATAAGAATTATAAATTTCAGATTTACATAAACTTTTTTTAATGCTATAGGACTTCTTATTGAGACAAGTGAGCTTTTAAAATAAAATGAAATTGTCTCATTTATGAAATATTCTGAAGAACTAAAACAGAAATCCTTCTCTTAGAGAACTGTGCAGTGTTGTCAGTTGTTAATGCTCATATTTGTAAATAGGTCATCTTTGTTTGAAAAAGCATACAAGGTTTTCTAACTACAAATCTTTTCAGCCACAGTATTGCTACATTAAGAAATGTCAAAGATAAAAGGGAACCATAATGATTGCCTAGACTGTTTGAATATTAACCCTTTCCTGTAACATTGTTAACATTCTTTAACATGTCTTTAACTCTTCATACCTACTCAGTTTTAAATTATTTTAAAAATGCTATAATAAAACATAAGTATGGGTTTTATTTTCAGAAAACAAAGCTAGCTTATAAATAGGGTGACCATATGTCCCAGTTTGCCCAGGACAGTCCTGGATCATGCTAGTTATCCTGGCATAATTATTAATAGCTTTTCCTTTATTTTCAAAGGTGTCCTGTTTGGGTGATAAGTTATCTACTTATACACTGTAGTAATTTTGTTGTAGTAGATTTTGGTCATTGAAATGTTATTTGAAATAGGCCCATACAGTAATGGAATATTATCCTTTTTGGGGGCTATATTTGGATGTTTTTTTATTTTGGATAAAAACATTGGATGTCAAGTATTTTTATTGTACTGAGAGTTCTGGATATCTAAATCTAGTATTTTAAACATGAAAGCATATGATTTGAAGTTGGGAAGGATTTATTTGTTGTCTAACTTTTGAACCTCTTGTTTCTGTTGAACAGAGTAATGGCAATACCTATCCTATAGGATTATTGTGAAGATTTAAAGACAATAACATAAAAAAATAAAGACAATAACATATAAAAATGCTTAAGCTTTAAATAACTCTGTAAGTGTTAGCCTTGTCATATATGTGCTTCTGAAAATTGAATTTAAAATGAATAATTTTGGGCTGCCTGGCTGGCTTACTTAGAAGAGCATGCCACTTTTGATCTTGGGGTTTTGAGCTCAAGACTCATGTTGGGTGTAGAGGTTACTAAAAATATAAATAAGATGAACAATTTAATCTCGATTAAGGGAATTTACTATTTAATAGAACAAAGACAATATTATAGAAATGTTTTTACTGTAACGGGGGCAGGGACTTAATGGTAGTTGAAGACATATGTGTGGGTTTTTTGGAGGGAAAGGGCTGAAATTTCAACATATTTGTTTGCTGAAAAGAATGATAGCATAAGAAGCAAACCCCCCCCAAAAAACAAAAACAAACAAACAAAAAAACCCCCAGATGATGCTAGACAGAGGGAAGAGATAATTTTCTTTTTCTGTTTTTCTTTTTTGTCAAAAAGATTTATTAAATAAGTGTATCATTAGTAGAGAACACTATAAACTATATTTTTTATTTTTTTGTCAAAAAGTAAGAGCTTTATTAAATAAGTTACTGTATCAGAGATCATTTTCTTGAGTATTTAAGGAGGTATATTCAAAATACAAATGCAAGGATTGGCCTTACAAAGCTTAAGGGACACATATATTTCCCTAGTCTGTTCACTTGGCAGCCAGTGAAAAAAATGCCAACAAAAAATTTACATACAGTAAAATAAAAATCATATGAATTTTGAATAGAAATATATATACGTATATATGTATATGTATAAATATAACTCAGGTCAATATATAAAACATGTTCATCTTCCTTACCGTTTTTCAATCAATCCTATTTCCAGTTGCATCCAGGCAACCATTTTCTATCAGTAGCTACTGATTTGCCTGTTGAAGAACTTCATATAAGTGGAATTATAGTGTGTAGTATTTGTATCTCTTTACTTTTATCTGATTACTTTTGTTAAATAATAATTTTGAGATTCATTCATTCTGATGTATATATCAGTTTGTTCCTTTTCACTGCTGAGTAATATTCCATTATACATAACTAATAACAGATACCCTCTTGATGGACTTTGGGTTGTTGCTAGTTTTATAGTAAGTTTTGCTTACTATAAATAAAGTTGCTGTGGATATTTTTGTTTAAGCCTTTGTCTGGACTTGTGTAAATGCTTAGGTATGTAATTGCTGCGTTCTAGGATAGATGTCTATTTAACTTCAGAAACCACCAAACTTTTTTTAAAATGGAAAACTGAACACATTTGACATTCCCACCAGTGGTGTTATAAGACTTCCAGTTATTCTATATTCTTTTTTTTTTTAATAGTTTATTGTCAAATTAGTTTCCACATAACACCCAGTGCTCATCCCCACATAGTTATTCTATATTCTTAACAATGTTTGGCATTTTAAAATTTTAGTCATTCTGGTGGGTGCGTAATAATATTTCATTGTACAATGTTTTAGTTTGCAGTTCCTTGCTGGCTTATAATGTTGTGATTATACACTATTTGCATATCTTTTCTTTTGAACTGTCATTTCAAGTCTTTAACCTATATTTTGACTCCGTTGTCTTTTTGTTGCTGACTTGTAGTTGTTTTTATATTCTGGATACAAGTTATTTGTCAGATTTTATACATATACACTCTTTTTTTTTTTAATTTTTTTTTTTTTATTTCTAGGAGGGACAGAGAGAGAGATAGCGTGAGCAGGGGAGGGTCAGAGAGAGAGGGAGTCACAGACTGAAACAGGCTCCAGGCTCTGAGCTGGCAGTCGGCACAGAGCCCGACGTGGGGCTCGAACCCACGAACCGCGAGATCATGACCTAAGTGAAAGTCGGACGCTTAACCGACTAAGCCACCCAGGTGCCCCATATACATATACACTCTTAAACACACTTTGATATGTAGAAGATGTTTTCTCCCCATTTTGAGCCATTCCTTTTCATCTTTTGGGAGAAGAAGTTTTAAATTTTGATGAAGTCAAATTAATTGATTTGATTTATTTGCTAGCTATTACTTATTGTGTTCTTAGAAATCTTTCCTTATTCCTGTCACAAAATTGTGAAACTATTCTGTTATGTTTTCTTCTAGAAGCTTTGTAGTTTTGGCTTTCACATTTAGGTTTATTTATGATCCATCAAAAACTAAATTATTTCTATAGGGTAAGAGTTTCTCAAAAAGGTCTTCAATCAGTTGATTAAATTGGTGTACGTTTTCCCCAGGACTCACCATTCTGATCCATTGACCTATTTGTCTATTGTTATGCTGGTGCCCTGCCTTAATTATTGTAATTTTGTTTTTTATTGAATTCCGTAATGAAGCTATCTGGGCCTGGAATATTTTTTGAGTAAAAGGGTAGAAAACTTTAAATTACAAATTTCAGTTTCTTTATCTGATATGTAATTATTCAGATTTTCGATTTTTTTTTTTCCTGTGTCAGTTTTGGAAAGTTGCATTGTTAAGAAAATTTAATTTGTTGAGTTATTACACAGTTGCTAATAATATTTCCCTAATATTCTATTATGGCCTGTAGAGGGGATTAGTCTTGTAAGGGTTTACCAATCATATTAATCTTTTCAAAGACCCAGATTTTGGTTTTGTTAAATTTAAACTTCTATTTTGCTTTCTATTTCACTTTTCATCTTTTCCTTACGTCTACTCTTTTGGAGTTAATTTGCTCTTTTGCTAGGTTTTTGTTGTTGCTGTTTGTTTTGTTTTTGTTTTGAGTCAGAAGTTTAGATCATTGATTTTAAACCTTTCCTGTTTTCTAATATATGTATTTCGTATATGAAATTTCTCCAAGTACTTCTTTAACTACATCATACAAATTTTGATATGTGTGTTCAATTCAAATTATTTTCTAATTTTTATTGTGATTTCTTGAATCCACAGGTCATTTAGAAGTTAGTTTCATGGCCTAGCTTATAGTCTATTTTGCTGAATGTTACATGTGTTTTCGAAGTCTTTAATTTCAGTCAGTAGAATTTTAAGGTTTTCATTGTAGATGTTGTTCACATTTTTCATTAAATAAATGAATATTGTAGTTACTAGGTATAGTTTTCTATAAATACCAGTTAGGTCAAGTTTAATTCTTTTGTTTACTTAATTGTTATTAGCTGTTATTTAATTGAGATATAATTTGCATACCTTAAAATCTACCATTTTAAACTGTAGAGCTTAGTAGTTTTTAATATATTTACAAGGTTGTATGATCATTATTACCACTATCTAATTCCAGAACATTTTCATCACCCCAAAACTAAGCCTCATACCTGTTAGCAATCACTCTCCATTTCTTCTGTCCATCCTCTGGCTATTCACTAATCTACTTTGTCTTTGTGGTTTGCCATATTCTGGACATTTCATAAGTGGAATCATAATATTTGACCGTTAGTGTGTGGCTTCTTTCATTGAGTATAATATTTTCTTTCTTTCTTTTTTTAAATGTTTTATTTATTTCTGAGAGAGAGAGAGAAAGAGAGAGAGCATGAGCAGGGGAGGGTCAGAGAGAGAAGGAGATACAGAATCTGAAACAGTCTCCAGACTCTGAGCTAGCTGTCAGCACAGAGCCCAACGCGGGGCTCGAAACCACGAACCATGAGATCATGCCCTGAGCCGAAGTCAGACACCTAACCGACTGAGCCACCTAGGTACCCCCAGTATAATGTTTTCAAAGTTCATTTATGTTGTTCCATATATCAGTGTTTCATTCCTTCTTATGGCTGAATAATCTATAGTATCTATACCCTACATTTTATCCATCTTTTGATGGATATTTGTATTTCCACTTAAGTGTTATGAATATTGCCATTCATGTATAAGTTTTTGTATTGTTGTGTGTCTTTATTTCTCATACTTAGAAGTGGAATTGCAGGGTCATATGCTAAGTTTATGTTTACTTTTTCAAGAAACTGTCCAGCTTTTTTTCAAGCTAGCTGCTCATTTTACATGTCCAACAATGCACAAGGATTCCACTTTTTCCATTTGTTGCCAATACTTGTTATTGTCTCTCAGTCTGATGAGAGGCTCTGTGTGCTTGTTGAGGCATACCTTTTAATATTCAGGTAGGCTTACAACTCTGCCATAACCTTTATTTCCTGCTTGTGCAGAGGCTCATGGTTGAAAGGTGAGTGCTTGGGACCTTTTCAGGTCTTGAGCATGCCACAGCTCTGGGCACATGTATATGGCCTTCTAGGTCCTCAGGAATATTCAGAACTTTTCAGAACCCTTTGTGGATATCTCATGCCTCCACTTTTCCTTTTAAGTTTTTTGGTTAGCTTCTTGTTTATGCCAGCTGCTTCAGACAGCTAGGACGTTAAACAATTGCTGCTGATTGTTTTTGACAAATGCTCCTGGGGAAAAGGCTGTTAGAGCGGGGCAAGCTCTGAGTCAGGTCAAATAATAAGGCTCAGGAGTGGGGTTTTTCAGGGAACTGCCAGGAAGCTTAAGTAATAGCAGTTCTCTGAAGATAGGGCTTTGAAAGAGCTCCAGCCCTGTACTGACCCCTCTAGTAGCTGCTAGGCTCCTAGTTTTCACTGTGTGTGTGGGCTTTTGCTATTTAAAGCTACCATGGCGCTGGAAAGAGGGGGATGGGAATAGAGCAAGTTAAAATGGCACAGAATTTGCTGTTTTAAATGAGATTTGGCCTTTTCTGAAAGATGCCCCCCAGATTATTGTAAGCCTTTGGTTAATATTTAAGATTCTGGAAAAGTTGATTTTGACATTTTTTTTTTGCTAGTGTTCCTGTTGCTTTTATGGAGGAGACAATTTTTGGAGGCTCTTAATCTGCCATTCCTCTTGATGTCATGATGAGGGCATTTTAAACTTTTTTGTTATTTTAAACTTTTAAAGAATGTTTATTTACTTTGAGAGAGAATGTGAGTGAAGGAGGGGCAGAGAGAGAGAGAGAGAGAGAGAGAGAGAGGACTGCCAGCGCAGAGCCCGATGTGGAGCTTGAACCCACGAACCATAAGATCATGACCTGAGCTGAAATTAAGAGTTGGCTGTTTAACTGACTGAGCCACCCAGGCACCCCTGTTATTTTAGACTTTTAATATACTTTTTCTTTCTTTTGAAATATTTTGAGACTCCCAAGAAGCTGCAAAAATAGTACAGAGAGTTCATGTGCACTCTTCACCTAGCTTCCCCTAATGATATAGGGCTATTAAGTTGACTACAGATATTACTAGAATGTTGTCAGTTTTTGCACATACTGTTTTTTATTGGTGTGGTGGTGGTGGTGATGTATAGATTCGTGATAGTTTATCAAGTCCAGATTAGTGTAGCCATTAACACAGTTAAGATACTAAACTGTTGTATCACCAAAAAAAAACCCCCTCCATTTTGTGTTAACCATTTATGGTCATCCCCTCCCCTCAACCTTAGCCCTTGGCAACTACAAATCTATTCTTTAACAATGTAATTTTGTCAATTTGAGAGTGTTATATAAATGGAATCATAAAGTATGTAACATGTAAATATGGCTTTTATTTGCACTCAGCATATGTCTTTGAGATCCATCCAAATTATATTATAGTTCATCTCTTTTTATTACTAAGCATTAGTCCATTGTATGGGTGTACCACAGTTTACCTACTCGTTGAAGGACATTTGGTTGTTTCTCATTTTTTTAAACTAACTTTACTAACTTTATCATAACAGATAAAGCTGTTATGAACATTTGTGTACAGGTTTCTGTGTCAACTAAGTTCTCATGTTTCTAGGATAAATAGTATGATTCCTTTCTTATTTTTGTGTGTTTTACCAGTTACTGAAAGAGGGGTATTAAGATTGTACATTTGTCTAATTTGTTTCTGTCAATTTTTTTCCCCTAAGTATTTGAAGCCATTTCTTTCCTTGATGAAATGACTTATTTATATAAAATCCTTCTTATATAGTAATACTCATTGTTTTAAAGTCTACCTTGCCTATACAGTTTAGGGAATATAGTTAATGGTATCGTAGTAGCATTGTATGGAGACAGATGGTAGCTAAACTTGTGAGCATAATGTACAGAGTTGTCAAATCACTATGTTGTACACCTGAAACTAATGTAACATTGCATGTTTACTTTAATAAAAAATAAAATCTACCTTGCCTGATATTAATATAGCCACTGAAGTTTTCTTATAATTAGTGTTTGCATAGTGTGTCTATTTAGTCTTTTATTTTCAAACTCTCTATGCCTTTATATTTAAAGTGTATTTCTAATAAATAACATTTAATTTATTTTTTGATCCAGTGTGATAATCTTTTCCTTTTAATTGGAGTATTTAATCCATTGACATTTAATATAATTAGGTTGGGTTTTAGTATACCATCCTTTTGTTTTCCATTTATCCTTTATGTTGTTTTGTGTTTCCTGCCTTTTTTCCCCTAAGTTGAGTATATTGTAGTCTTTCATTTTATAACCTCTATTGGATTTTATTGTATTATAATTTAGTGATTGCTCTAGGGAACACAGCATTCCTTTTTTAACTTATTACAACCTATTTTGAATTCATGATCTGTCATTTCATCTTTAAAATCTAATTTTACTCCAGACTCAGTATTGATCTTTGGGAGCCTGAGAAAAGCAGCAGTCTGTTTATAGAAAAGGTCAAAATGTAGAATTGAAAAATTGCTCAAAGCCCTTGTGATTCTCATATGTTAGCCATGGAGAAGACAAATAAAATTAAGATTTAAAAATTTATTTTACCTTTTATGTCTAGCTGATTGAGAACAGTTAATTAAGATAAAATAAGTAACTCCTAAAATCAATTAAAAAGGTTATCAAAGAATTTACAGAACCTAGGGGGAGAGAATGAATAAAACTTTGGGAGGAAGGGCAGCAGTACAGAACTCCAGAAGCTATCATCCATTATGTAAACATCACTCTCTGGAGTTGTATAGGGGATAACTTGTACAGCTTTACATGAGAACCTTTTGGTAGGAGTTGGGCAGAGAAGATTTTTAGAAGAGATGGCATATGAGAAATTTAAAAAAGATGAATGGGGATTTGCTAGGCAAAAGAAGGAGGGGAAGGACTTTGTAGTCAGTCTTTCTTGGGGAACAGTTAAGTGTTATAATCAACAAATTGATTGTACGCATTAGAATGGTAAGCGATAAAGTTAAAGAGGCACTGTATTTCAGTGCTTTTTTAGAAATTTAATTTTTATTTATTAAATACTTTTTTTAATGTTTATTTTTGAGAGAGAGAGACAGAATGTGAGCAGGGGAGAGGCAGAGAGAGATGAGGCACAGAATCTGAAGCAGACACCAGGCTCTGAGCTGTCAGCACGGAGCCTGACGCGGGGCTCGAACCCACAAGCCATAAGATCATGACCTGAGCCAAAGTCAGATGCTTAACTGACTGAGCCACCCAGATGTCCCTAATTTATTTTTTTCTTAGAGCAGGGGAGGTGCAGAGGGAGAGGGAGAGAGAGCATCCTAAGCAGGCTCCATACTGAGCCGATGTGCTTGATTCCATGACCCTGGGATCACCACCTGAGCCAAAGCCAAAAGTCAGATGCCCAATCAACTGAGCCACCCAAGTACCCCATTTCAGTGATTTTAATTTGCATGTTTCTTCCCATTTTAACATCTGTGAAATTACCATGTATTTTATAACTGATTGTATCTTGCCAATCACCATGAGAAATTTGAACATATAATTCATGGCATCTCAGATTTGATGAGATATGGTAGGTTCCAGCTAGATTCAAATATGGTAGGCTGTCTTTTAGATTTTATCCTATATAAAATTTGAAGGTAGGCTGACTTTTAATAGAAAAATATAATAGATTTGTTTAAATAATGTAATTCTGGTGATATTGTATAGGACTTAATGGTGGCTAAAAAAAAAATCATAATATAGGAATTTAGTAAAGGTCTGTAGAGAGCCTAGTTAAAAGCAGTGCCAGTGGGATGTGGAGGTTCCTAGTATAAGAACTGTTTGATAAAACTGAGAAAATGCAGTTACTGTTAAGATAGTGCTTGTTGGTAGAAAGAGAAATCATACAAAGCTGAGGTTTCTGGTAAAGAGAGGATGTTTGGTATAACAGTTAAGGACACTCTTTATTAGTATTTATTCTGGGACCATAGTATAATTAAACGTTTTTGCTGGCCAGAGGGCTAATCGACATTAATTTATCAATAACTTAGATAAATTTTTCTTTGGAAATTTTACTCTGATATCTATGTTAATGCATAAAATTTGATAACTGTTGAACAAAATAATAATCATAGGGTAGGTTTATGTTGGCTGGGAGTCTGAACTATGAGAAATTTTAAAATTACCAAAAAAATTTGTTCATTCTCTTTCTTCTTAGCATCCATTCCAGGAAAAAGACATTGGTGACACTGGGAACAAAATAGTAGTCCCAGTAGGGGTCAGTCATAGTTTTTGGCCACATACCAGCCAACTTGTTTACATCTAATAGAACAAGATTTAAAAAATTCCTGCATATTTATATAGTTTCTTCATCATTTAGAAAGGGTAATGCATGTCATAGTATGTACTGGCCTGGACACTAGTTTGTGTGTGTTTCTTTTTAGAAACTAGCCGTTTTAAAGAATTAGTCTTTTTAGCAGAGTTTCAATTTGTCATATTGGAATGAAGTCATATTATACAATGATGGAGAGTAGTTTAAAGTATTTGCTTTTGAAAATAGCTGGCTAGGGTTACATATCTGACCTTATTTAGAAAGGTCAAGGAACAAGCAAATGTGTATAGAGTTGGCTGGTGTTAAGGGAGTAGCTGACTGGCTATACCACATTTCTGGTCAATCTGACCATTTACAGGAACACAAAAGTTTAGGTTGTTGATGAGGCACCCTGGGTTGGAGATGGCTCCATCTTAGGCTTAGAAATTTATTCCAACATTATGAAAGGATATAACTGAAGAACAGCCAGAAGGAAGAGATGCATAAGCCAAGGTATGTGAGAAAGGACAGGAACTTCCATGCTCTGTGGGTGAACCTCTTTCCCCAAATCGCCAGATATGTTCACCAGCCTTGAAGCTCTCTGAAACTCGTCCTTTTGGATTTATATGGAGGCTTCATTACATAGGCATAGTTGATTACATCACTGGCCATTGGTGATTGAACTAAGTCTTCAGCCCTTTCCCCTCCCTGGAGATGAGGGTGGGACTGAACATTCTAATCCTCTAGTCACCTGAGATTCCCCTTGGAACCACTCCCATCCTTAGGTTACCTAGGAGTTTTCCAAAAGTAACCTCATTAATATAACAAAAGACACCTTTATCTCACTCTTTGGAAATGCCAAGGTTTTTAGGAGCTCTTTGCCAGGGCCCCAGAAGAAGGCCAAATAAGCATTTCTTATTCTAAATCACAGTATCACAGAAAGGTATGTGAGTGGGGGCATCCAACTTCTGTGCATTCTTCGGGCGGTGCCACCCTCCCAACAGCTGTGTTCACCAACCCAGAAGCTTCAACACCGTATTAATTTATCATGTTTTTGAGATTTATGTTAAAATTTTGATTGACATCTTCTAGTATATTTATTGAGTTATTCTTGGGGAAGTAGTTTAGGTGTATGGTTCAAGAATTAGAAATAACTTTATTATTAAGACAAAAGGCAGCCTATATATGTGAATATGAGGAGTTTATTTAGATTTATATAACTACTATTACCATTTATCGGAGGTATACAAAGAAGATCTCGAATATTGGTTGAACATATTTTTCAAGCTTCATGTTTCTATGACAGTAAAAGTAAAATTCATATAACCTTTCTACAAAGGGAAGGGAAAGAAATCCAAGAAATCTGCCTGAGAATTAATAAGTTAAGACTTTAGCCTCAGAGGAACTTAAATTAATGGAACATGGATTCATAATGCAAATACTAGCAATCTTGTCTCTATTACAGCTTTATACTAGAAATGAATTATAAAACAAATTCACAAAATGAAATATGACAATTAGTAACAAAATGAGTCTGAAATTAGGATGAGCAAAATTATTAACTTACATGTAATTAAAAAGTCCAAAGAGGGTATAGGTTTCAAGTGAAGCTTAATAGGTCCAACAACCTCATCAGTGACCCAGTTTCTTTATTTTTTTCCATTCTGTCCTCTGTGATGTCAGATTTATCCCAAGTCAGGCAGAGAAGTTTCTAATAAAATGATGGTCAAGTTTTAATGTATCTGCCTGTTGATCCTTTATCTTCCAAGTACTGAAGTAAGATATTTTCCTTTATATTAGATTTTTTTTCTGATTATAAATGCAACTTAAGTCTGAATAGATAAATGTATTTTCTTTTAACTCTCCCTCATTCAGCTTTTTTAAAAAGAAAAAAAGGGGCAGCACCTGTGTGGCTTGGTCAGTTAAATGTTCCACCTTGTCTCAGGTCATAATCTTGCCCTCTGTTGGTTTAAGCCTTGCATTGGGCTCTGTGCTGAGAGCTCAGAGCCTGGAGCCTGCTTTGGATCCTGTGTCTCCCTCTCTCTTTGCCCCTCCCCTGCTCGTGTTCTCTCTCTCTCTCAAAAATGAAAAAACAAAAAAAAATTTTATAAAAGAAAGAAGGTGAAGAAAAAAGAACAAAGGGACAAACACCTCTTTATTATATATATTCAGCCATAGTTGCCCGATCTGTGGTTTTAATATGATACTGTAATTTAGTCTTCTAAATCATTATAGATTATAAGTGTAGGTTATACATTTCATTCTCTTAAAGAAACTCTGGGGTACCAGTCCTATGGATATTACTGATAGTCTCCTCATAGTGAGGATAGAAACTGGTTTGGAGGCAACTGGAAGAGATCTTCAGCAAACTGGAGACCAATGGGAAATTACACAGAAGCAAATTTCATTGAAAAACCTAGAAGAATCCTTCCCACTGAGGCTGACCCAACCATGGCCACTGGTCCATTTCTTGCTGTCAGTGGGGCTTCTGTTTAAGGCATCTCTTGTGGTGGAGTTGTAGCTTTTTCTTAGTTTTGAGTTGTACTGGGGTCATTGTGGAACATAGACTTCTTCAAAGTCTGTTAAATGTAATTGAAAATTTCACCATCTATGATATTCATTGTGCAAGTCTCACCACATTCAGTTTGTTGAGGGTACAGCTTTTGGCTGAATTCCTGGAGGACCTGCTGCAACCTTCCTAATCGCTTTTGGTAGTTGGGTATCTTACGAGCAAGAAAAAGTTAATTATCTGTCACGTTTGTTGAGTAAAGAACTTTCGTTATGATAAACCTTTTTTAAAAAAGCAGTCAAATTAATTAGCTTTAGTCATAGCTGTTGGATCACATGATCTGGTTTCTTCTTTTATTTCATCCAATTTAAAAGTTATCATCTTTTCTAAATGGCTTGTGTTACCTCTAAAATGTCTGAAATGGGTGCCTGGGTGGCTTAGTCAGTTGAGCATCTGACTTCAGCTCAGGTCATGATCTCACATTCGTGGGTTCGAGCCCTGTGTCAGGCTCTGCTGACAGCTCAGAGCCTGGAGCCTGCTTCGGATTCTGTGTCTCCCTCTCTCTCTGCCTCTCCTCCTCTCATGCCCTGTCTCTCTGTCTCAAAAATAAATAAAAACATTAAAAAAATAAAATGTCTGAAATGTAAAAGGCAAATCAAAGGTTTAATAAACTAGTATGTTACTTTTATTTTTGAGGTAAAGTGAAGATACTTATTTTTATATTTGTGTGCATTTTATACATCAGCTTATTTTTAGAAGTATTTCTAACTTGTGCTTGCATTTTTGTGTTTTGTGTTTTTTTTTTTTCTAGTGAAAATATTCTCTTTGGAATGGGAAATCCTCTTCTTGACATCACTGCTGTAGTGGATAAAGATTTCCTTGATAAGTAAGTATTAAATTCTTCGTATGTACTGTGTGAAACTTATTATCAAAAGAGAAACGTGAAAACCTTGGACTCTAGTACCTTCAACAGGAGGAAAACTCGGGAAATTTAAAGTCATTAATAGCAAGTTACACTATCATTATTTATGAATTGGCCACAATTTTCCCTGGGAAAACTTTAGGTACATTTGTTCAATCCTGTTGCTAGTTTCACTTGAAATTAATTAATTAATTAAAGTTTATTTTTGAGAGAGGAGAGAGAAACTGTATGCATGTGCATGGATGCTGGGCAGAGAGAGGGAGGGTGACAGAGGATCCAAAGCGGGCTCTGTGTTGACAGCAGAGAGCCCGATGCAGGGCTTAAACTCAGGGACTGTGAGATCATGACCTGAGCCGAAGTCACACACTTAACTGATTGGGCAACCTGGGTGCCCCTGAAATATATTTTTTATTCTGTGCAAGGAAGAAGTATATATGATTTACCTAATGATTTAATTCCCAGATTTTTAAATTGCTATCAGTGAACTACATCTATCATGGTACCATAACATAAATGGGAGAAGAAATAGGATTAGAGAGGACAAGAAGAATATGCAGGGCATAATTCAGAGGCGATCATTCTATATTATTTTTCCCTTAATAGTAGCTTTTGATGTTTTTAATTTAGCTGAGAAATCAGTTTGTGTTTATTTTTCTGGCTGTTTGACACCATTTGGTACAAGGAAAACATTAGGTAGTAAAAAAGGGATTTATAATGAGAAAGCAAGTTCTGTGCCCAAGGGCAACCACTTTTTTTTTTTAATTGAGGTAAAGCTGACTTAAAATTTATAATTTTAACAGATTTAAAGTGTATAATTCAATGACTGCCAGTATATTTGTAGGGTTGTACAATCATCACCGCTATCTAATTCCAGAACATTTTCATCACCCCAAAAAGAAAACTGTACCCCAAAGCAATCATTTTTCTGTCCCTGCCTGCCCTTTCCCCACCTCTGCTCCATGCCCTGGTCTCTTGGGACCTACCATTCTGCTTTCTGTTTCTATGGATTTGCTTATTTTGGACATTGTATTTCGTATAAGTGGAAACATATAGTATGTGGCCTTTTGTGTCTGTTTTATTTCACTTAGCATGATGTTTTTCAAGGTTCATCCAATTTGTAGCATTAGTACATTTGTAGCATTCATAGTAACTCATTCCTTTTTGTGGCAAAATAATAATCCATTGTGTATATAAATACACACTGTATTGGTTGATGAGCATTTAAGTTGTTTCCTTTTTTGGCTATTGTGAATCAAGCTTCTGTGAATATTTGTGGATGATTTTTTGTGTGGACATGTATTTTCATTAATCTAAGGAATACATTGGAGTGTGATTGCTGAATCATATGGTAATTCTGTGTTTAACTTTTTGAGGAACTACCTAACTTTTCTACACTGATTGTATCCTTTTATATTCCTACCAGTAATGTATGAGGATTCAATTTTCTTGCCAAAACTTGCTCTTTTCTCTTATTAATTAATTTCTTAATATTTTTAGTTTCCTTGTTTTTGAGAGAGAGAGAGAGAGAGAGAGAGAGAGAATCTTAAGCAGGCTCCATGCTTAGCACAGAGCTGGATGTGGTACTCAGTCCCATGACTGTCGGGTCATTACCTGAGCCCAAATCAAGAGTCAGATGCTCAATCAACTGAGCCACCCAGGCACCTCATTTTATTATTTTTAAAGATTTTATTTTTTAAGTAATCTCTACACCCAATGTGGGGCTTGAACTCATAACCCGCAGACTAAGAGTCACATGCTCCACTGACTGAACCAGCCAAGCAACCCTTCCTTTGTTTAAATTATAGCCATCTTAGTGGGTGTAAAGTGATATTTCATTGGGAGTTTTGATTTGCATTTTTCTAATGACTAAAGATGTTAAGCATCTTTTTCTATGTGAAATTTATATATTGAAATATATTGATATATATATATTGATTCAATATATTGATATAACAATATATTGAAATTCTATATGAATTTTAGAATCAGCTTGTCCATTTCTGCAAAAAAGGCACTTGGCAGTTTGTGTGGTATTTTACTGAATCTGTAGATTAGTTTTGGAAGTATTGACACTTTAACAATACTAAGTCTTTCAGTTCATGAACAGAGGATGTCCTTCCATTTATTTAGCTCTTCTTTAAATTGCTTCAACAGAGTTTAGTAGTTTTCAGTGTGTAAGTCTTATATTTTCTGGGTTAAAATTAATCCTAAGTATTTCATTATTTTTGATGTTATTGTAAATAGAATTGTTTTCTTAATTTTACTTTTCCTTGTTTGTTTTTTTCCCCACAGTATTGTTAGTTGTTTATTTTATCTTTTTTTTTTTTAATTTTTTTTTATGTTTTTTTTATTTCTAGGAGAGAGAGAGAGTGAGCAGGGGAGGGTCAGAGAGAGAGGGAGTCACAGACTGAAACAGGCTCCAGGCTCTGAGCCGGCAGTCAGCACAGAGCCCGGTACGGGGCTTGAACCCACGAACCGCGAGATCATGACCTAAGCGAAAGTCGGACGCTTAACCGACTAAGCCACTCAGGTGCCCCTTATTTTATTTATCAAGAGAAACTATTTCATAGCCCAGTATTCATGTTTCATAGTTCAGGAATACAGGTCAGGGACAAATGTCCTTGGAACCAATGCAGAGAAGTTCACTTTGCACTTTGATAGGTAGATACCAACCTTCATCATCTCCTCAAAATCTTTTCTGGAATCATAATTTCTGTAGCAATCTAAATATGTCTTCTTTCTTGGTTTGGCCACAGCAAACTTATAGGAAGCTGGAACCCCCAAGGATAAATGAATGTTCCAACAAGACGAAATTACAGTTGCTTGGCCAAAAGGCCTTGCATCTGAAGTTTCATCAAAGCACTGGAAGAATCTTCCACTTCTCCCCTTGCTTTTACCCTATGCCAAAACTGCTTTTTTTCCAAGAAACCATTTCTAATTCTTAGGTGTATTTTCCTGGTATCCAGTTGTTTCTAACTAATACACTAATATTGTTACATGTGATTTTTATAAGGCTGGTTGATTGGAGAGGCAAAGAATAAATGTTCCTTTAATGTAGGGAAAAGATATAAGAATATGATTACATTAGGATGGTTTCCTGAACAGAAGACACAGCACTCTGTGTGGAGGGGCACACTTGATCCTCAAGTCCCTGTGGGAGGAGATAACCTAATCATGTTCATGAATAATAGTGGAAAGTATTTCCTCTGGCTTTCTGAGAACTTTGCTTTTTTTCCTGCCATGGTTTGCCAGGAATTTTTATAATCTCTTGGTGTTTAATTGTTGAAGAGTCTCTGGGTCCTTATCTCCTTGCTGACCAGGTTCTAGTAACTGTTAAAAACTGCTGTCCATTCCTGAATGTTTACTGTGAGAGTAGGTGAATTGAAGGTTAATTTCTCATGCATATCATCTGTCTAGCAGTTCCAATCTAAGGGAGTATTTGAGGTCTGTATTACTAGGTATTTCTTAGGTTTGTTAACTTTTGTTTATTTATCTCCTGTAAAATTTTTTTATATTATTTATTTTTAAGCTCTACCTCCACCATAGGGCTTGATCAAGATTCACATGCTCTATCTACTGACTGAGTCAGCCAGGAGCAACTTGGGTTTGTCAGTTTTAGATATTATGTATTGACTCCCTAGTGTGATAGCTAAGGATTTAGCTCTCTTTTACCAACTACCATTTCTTCTTCATCCTCACCATATTGTTAAATTATGTTAATCATTGTGAATAAAATTGTGAACTATGATACTTAAAAAACTTTTGATTTTCTTCCAGTTACTCAGTGTATCCTGTATTTGTTTGCACCATTTTCTATACACTTACTGAAATTTTCAAACCATTGTTAAATCTGTTATGTGCCTATTAACCTCTTCCTTCCCCCTCCCCCTCCTCATTTCTCAAAAATCAGTAAGTCTGTCAACATCTTTTTCTCTGGTGACCTCCTTTCTAGAGTTCTCCATCTTTGTGCTCAAAGTGAACAGGTTGTGGTGTTAGACTTTTTTCTTAAAGTTTATTTATTTATTTTCAGAGAGAGGGAGAGAGCGAGAGCAAACAGGGGAGAGAATCCCAAGTAAGCTCCACACTGTCATGCCAGAGCCTGATGTGGGGCTTGACCTCAGGAACCATGAGATTATGACCTGAGCTGAAACCAAGAATCAGAAGCTCCACTGACTGAGCCATCCAGGCATGCATGCCCCCACCCTTTAAAACAGTGGTTTTCCTTGAACTTCCCTCTGACTTTTCTTCTGTTTATATGGCTATTTGTTTATAAGCCTTATATATGCTTAATTGGTTTTCTTTGTGTGTGTGTTTGTGTGTGTCTGTGTGTGTATAACATAGCCTAAGTAGCTTCCTAAGAGAAAGAGTGCATGATCACACGTAATTTTAATCCTTGTATATGTGTGACAGTCTTTAAATTTCCTTCACATGTTATTGATTGGTTAATAGAGTTTTCTTTGCAAAGTTTGAAGGCATGTGCCATTGTCTTCTGTACATCAAATGCATCTCCTTCCTTTGTAGATCACTAGTCTTTTTCTCTGTGGAAGCTTTTAGTATTTTTGTTGTTGTTTTTGCTGTTAGTAAATTATTATCAGGTAACATTTTGTTGTTGTGTTATGGATGTAGTTTTTTTGTCCTCTCTAAACATATTAATTAGAGATGGTTTTGTTTGTTTTTTGAAGGTTTCTCTTCTGTTTCCTGCTTTATCTCTGTTCTCTGTGGATTACTCTTATTGTTTACTGTGGTCTTTCTCCTTCACAATGGAGACTTTCTTCCAGTATTAGGTGATTTTTGGCCCTCTGTTCATATTTAACGGTAAGACATTAAAAACCTCATTCCATTTATCTGTATAGGAAGAAGAAAAAATACAAAAAGATATGTTCTAAGCTCTAACAGTTGTGGGAGGGTAGACCGGCTAGGGCAGGTACTTTTATTTCAACATTCTGTATAAGTAAAGATTTTTTTATAACAATTTTGAGTTGCTTTTATAATTTTTAAAGAAGCTTTAATAGTTATCTATTGCTGTGTAACATGTTACCCCCAAACTTGGCTGCTTAAAGTAACAAACATCTAGTGTCTATCATTGCTTCTGAGGGTCAGGAATTTGAGAGTATGGCATAGCAGAGTGATTCTGGCTTGGCTGCTTAAAGTAACAAACATCTAGTATCTATCATTGCTTCTGAGGGTCAGGAATTTGAGAGTATGGCATAGCAGAGTGATTCTGGCTTAGGGTCTCTGATCAAGTTGTAGTCAGTCCCTTGGTCATGGTGGCATTCATTTTGGGGCTCAACTATGGCTGGAGGATTTGATTCCCAGATGACTCATTATTGTCTGTCCTCAGTTTCTTAAACCTTTTTTTTTCTTAAAGTTTCTTAAAGTTTTCTTAAAAATAAAAAAGTTTATTTTGAGAGTGGGAGAGAGATAGTGAGCGAGCATGAGTCGGGGGTGGGAGGTTCAGAGAGAGAGAGAGAGAGGGAGAGAGAGAGAGAGAGAATATCAAGCAGGTCCCATGCTGTCAGTGAGGAGCCAGTGTGGAGTCTGACCCAGGGTTCAAACACATGAACTGTCAGATCATGACCTGAGCTGAAACCAAGAATCAGATGCTCAACCAACTGAGCCATCCAGGTGCCCCTCTTAGAAACTTTTGAACTGAGGACGTTAGTTTCTTCATCTCATGGACCAACACATGGTAGCTCTTTGCTACATGTGATTTGAGAGAGGGAATCGTTTTCTCTAGATGGAAACTGTAGTCTTTTTCTATAACCTAATCTTAGAAAGTGACATGCTATCATTTTTGTCATATACTGTTGGTCATACAGACCAAGCCTGGCCTCTACACATGGATGTAAAAAACAGGAGGCAGGAATTCCTGGTGGGGGGCCAATTCCTTGGTAGCTTCCAAGATGGCTCCCATTGATCCCCTCCTGGGGAGGAGTAGTCTCTTTCCAACTGTACTAAGACTGATCTGTATAAGGAATGGCATACAGTAGAAGTGATGGTATGCTACAGATTAGGTTGTAATAGACTGTGGTTTCCATATTGAATGTTCTCACTTGTTTGTACACACACCTTCTCTTTCTTTCTTTCTTTTTGATTACTAATTGTGGGGGGAGCTAGCCACCATGTCTTGATATTCAGGGACCCTACGGAGCGGGAGATAAGAGGCCTCTGCTCTACAGCCTCTGAGGAACTGAGACTTGCCAGCAACCATGTACGTGAGCTTAGAAGTGGATTCCCCATCCTCTGTTGAACCCTGAGTTGACTGTAGCTCTGGCTGACAGTTTGATTATAACCTCATGAGAGACTTTGAGCCAGAATCAGTTAGCTAAGCCACTTTTGGATTCCTGACCCTTAAAATCTGTGTGGGATAATGAGTGTGTTTAATCTGCCAAGTTTTGGGTAAATTTGTTACATAGTTAAAGAACACTAATAAAGCAAAAAAAAAAAATCTTTTTTCAAACACGCCCACCCACTCATCCCCCACCCCCACACACCATAACCCACATTCAAAACCTCATTGGTATGCATAGGTTGGGCTTGTTGAGTAAATGGGAATTTATCATGGCTTGATTATCCTTGATTATATTAAAAGCCTATTTTTGTGTGCTGACCCCTAATATTGGTATCGGAAAGTCTATTCTCTGAGCCTGTTCAGTTTCTTTACAGAAAAGTCTTTTGAAGCCTGGTTACTTTATTCTTAGAGGTGGACAGGGTAAGGGAGATAAAGGTGGCATAATTAAGTAGGCAGTTTGATCTGTCCCTATTTTTCCTGTTTTGCCTGTTGTCTCTCAGTTTAGAGACGCTTCTGTTTGGTTTCTTCAGACAATAAATCTCTAATTTGTTTTAGGAATTGTAAGTTGTCTTTGGTGTGATGGTAGTCAGTTTCCCTACTTTTAACTGCATGCCTTATCCATTTCGTCTGAGACTTAGGGCTTCCACAAGTAGACTTGGCTTGCCTAACATATGCAGCCTTTTTCTGTTGCAATTGACATTTTAGTTTTTCTAACTCTGCTCAGTTCTTCATTTGCTCTTCTTTTTCTCTTTCTTTCTTCCTCCTCCCTTCCTCTCTCCCTCCCTTCCTTTCTTTTTAAAAGATTTCTTTTTTTTTTTTTAAAGTAATCTCTATACCCAACCTGGGGCTTGAACTCACAACCCTGAGATCAAGTTGCATGCTCTATTGACTGAGCCAGCCAGGTGCCTGTCCCTCTCCTCCCCCCCCCCCTTTTTTTTAATGTTTCATTTATTTATGAGAGAGAGAGACAGGGTGAACAGGGGAGGGTCAGAGAGAGAGGGAGACACAGAATCCGAAGCAGGCTCCAGGCTCTGAGCTGTCAGCACAGGGCCTGATGTGGGGCTCGAACCCAGGAACCATGAGATCATGACCTGAGCTGAAAGTCCGACGCTTAACCGACTGAGCCACCCGGCGCTCCTCCCCCCCTTTTTAAAAAATGATTTATCATTATTATTTTTTAAGGACTTTATGTTATTTATTTTTAAAGTTCATTTTGTTAGAGAGAGAGAAAGGAGAGAGAGAGAGCGCACACACACAAATGGGGGAGGGGCAGAGAGAGAGAGGGAGAGAGGGAATCCCAAGCAGGCTTTTTGCTGTCAGTTCAGAGCCCTTGACTCAGGGCTCAAACTCAGGAACTGTCAGATCATGACCTGAGCCCAAACCAAGAGTTGGACACTTAACCAATTGAGCCACCCAGGCACCCCTTTGGGAATTTTAAATGAGTTGGCCTATTTTCTATTGCACAGAGCAATTGGTGGATAAATAAATGATTATCTTACTTTTCTTTAGGTTCAAATCTTTTGTTGATTCCTGGCTTTACTTTTTAAGTATTTAATAATTTATATAATTTAGGTGATGATCTTATAATTTCTCAAACAAGCAGTGTTTAGAATAAAAGAGAGGGTTTTTTCTTTAATTAACATTTTCCTTTGATTTTCATGGCTCTCATTTACTTACTTATTCTCTTCTGCTTTTTGATCTCTTACTTGAAAGGATGCTAAATTTGTTTTTTGTACTAGGTTTATAATTAAATGTCCATAGTATAAACCTTGCATGCATTGTTGTGGAGAGACAATTTGGAAAAGTATTTTTGTAAATTTGTTGTATATACAGTAAACTCTTTGTATAAAGGAACTACATTATATTTTTGCTACATGATAGCATAGTGGTGGATACATGTTAGGTACTTGAGAAATAGCATGTGACTGAAAATTTTTTTTTTATAGAAAGTCCTTTTTAAAGTGGGATTTTAGGGATCCCTGGGTAGCTCAGTTACTAATACTCAGTTACTGCACTGGAATAGATTAATAAATTCTGTGTGAAAGATTGAAACACTCAACAATTCTCTTCTTAACTAAGTTTTCTAAACAGTACACTTCTTGGTTGAGCATCTGACTCGATTTCAGCTCAGGTTATGATCCCAGGGTCATGGGGTTGAGCTCTGAGTTGGGCTCCACGCTGACCATGGAGTCTGCTTAAGATTCCCTCTCTATATAAAATTTAAAAAAATAAATTAAAAAATAAAGTGAGATTTTAAGTGTTCAGTGTTTAAAATGTGAGAATTGATACTTTCTTTTTTTTTGTCTTTATACTTTTCTTTTTCTTTTTTTTTTTATAAGTTTATTTATTTTGGGGGGAAGGAGGGCGAGAAAGAAAGAGAGAGAGAGAGATAGAGAGAGAGAGAGAGAGAGAGAGAGAGAGAGAGAATCCCGTAGTCTCCTTGCTGTCAGCACAGAGCCCACCGTAAGGATCAATCTCATGAATAGTGAGATCATGACCTGAGTCAAAATCAGGAGCCTGTCACTCAAGCAACTGAGTCACTGGGTGCCTCAGAATAGGTTTTTAAAGATTCAGAGCCATCATATGCTAATGTTCTTTACATACTGGACTGGTGAACCATAAAGAGAGGGCTGTAAAGAAGGGCCATGGACAAACCATCTGAAAAACATTCAAGATATAAGAGAAAAGAGAATATAATAAGTTTTAAGAATTGTTATCTGACCAAAATAACATTTATTCAGTATGTATTAGGTGTATACAGTATGTGTTTAGTTCTCTTGGCAACTTTATGAGGTAGGTATCTCATAAAGAATTAGTCAGATTTTAAGAAATTTGTTGTTGTCCAAAAAACATCAGTCATTGAGCAGAGATTTGAAATATAGTTTTGTTTTAATTGTAACATCTGTATTATTTGTTTTCTACTGACTTACTATGTAAGTATTAATTTGAAAGTAAAAAAAACAATTATATATCCAGACTTTGGTGTAAATTATGGTAGATATGTAAAGGTTTATAAACTTAGTGAAATTATGTTTTCCTTCAATTATAGGTATAGTGTAGGTGAGAAAGAATATGTGTAATTCACTCTAAAAATTGTTAATATTCAGTTTTAATTACTGCATTAGAATAGATTAATAAATCCTGTGTGAGAGATTGAAATACTCAACAATTCTCTTCTTGACTAAGTTTTCAAAACAATATACTTTTTGTATTGTTTCCAGAATAGAACAAGCATTGCCATTATTCAGAAATATCAATTAGATAATTATTTCTTATTTAAAAATTAAACTTCTTCTAGAATATCCTATTGTTTATTTAAAGATTGTTAAAGCTACTTTTTTTTTTCCTGGAATAAGAAAAATGCATCTTTATCTAATTGAAAGAAAATCAGATTTAAGTTAGTCAATTTTGATGTGTGCAATTTGCCAAAGTATAATAACTGAAAATAAATAGGAGAACTTGAAGCAGGAAGTAGGTTGTTGAAAATAATGTTTTCTAACATATTGAAGAGTCATAGTGGGTGTGAGGAGAGATAAAATGTGGAACATAAAAATACTGCCAGATGAGTGCTGATCTAATTATGGAGAGTAAAGGAAGAAGTTTATACAAAAGGAAGCAAAGGAATATATAAGACAGGTTTGTTTTGATTTTTCCTGACACTAGGTAAATACCACAGAAATAAAGGCATGACGAGAATTAATGTCATGGTAATTGGGAAGTAAAAATCCTCATTAGAAATGAAAATACTCAGTTTTAAGACGGGAACCTAGAGTAGTTGAGGAAATATATTTTTCTTAGGAATCTAAATCTTTAATAATGTAATCATATAAACCTTAGGTAAGTCTTGATTAATGTAAGCATGCATGAAAGACATTACTTAATGTTTACTCTGAAAATACTCAAAGTAATAATAGTTGGTTGTAAATTTCAGTGCTGATCATTCCATACCAAAAATTTATAACTGGATTATTCTTATAAATCAGGATGAATTATTTCTATAAATAAATATATATTAGTTTGAAGTAAAACAATATTTGGAGTATCAAGTGATACTTCGTATATAAGGTTAAAAGCTCTAATTGTTTTATTTTATTTTTAATTTTTTAAAAATTAAAAAAGTGTTTATTTTTGAGAGAGAGAGAGAGAAAGGATTACAAAACAGAAAACAGTTAGATTTTGTTTTTGTTTTTATTTTTTTAGACTTCCACATCTTATGGTAATGATTATTACTAAATTTGTTAGCTTCAAAAATTATAAAAATAATTGTGTTTGGGAAAAAATCCAAACCATGTAGAAGTGATTAGAGTAAAATAAAAATCTGGGGTAAATTATTATCTCTGCAGCAATACTGTCACTGGAATTTTCTGTGATGATGGAAATGTTGTTATGTTTGTGCTCTGTTATGGTAACCACTACTCACATTTAGTTTTGAACATTTGAAGTGTGATTAGTGCAACTGATGAATTGAATTTTAAAATTTCATTTAATTCTAATTAATTACGTTTATTTTATTTATTTATTTATTTTAGTAACCTGTGCACCCAATGTGGGAGTCGAGTACACGATCCCGAGGTCAAGAGTCACATTCTCTTCTGATAGAGCCAGCCAGGCACTCGTAATTAATGAAATAGTGATATGTGGTTAGTTGTTACAATATTAGTGCAGCTTAGGTCTCATTGCAAAATTGTACAGTTTTCTTCAGAGGTGTACATTTTTTGTGAGGCTTATTCTAGGTATTTTAGAAGTAAAATTATTGCTCTTGTAAATAGAGTATTTTTTCAATAACATTTTTTAAATTATTGCTGGTATTTGGAAATGCTCCTGAATTTTGTATATTTTCTTTAACTTGGTTATCTTGTTAACCTGCATTAAAAGAAAGATGGTCCTTGGCCCTTCTGATTCTCCGTTTCAGAACTCCAGATTCTTAGATTTTAAGATAAAGTAGCATTAGGGATGTTGTTGAGGGATGGTGACCTGATCATTGCAGTTTGGAGAAAGTTCAATAATATTTTAGTGTTATAAAGGTACGTTTAATGATTGATCAATGAAGAGGGCAAAGGAGTAAGTGATGACATTCCAACTTTTGGTTTTGGCGGTATTTACGATTGAGTTAGGGAGCATGAGAGAATTACATGTTAGAGAGGGTGGATAGATTGAGTTCAGTTTTGTTTATGCATATGTGATATTTAGGTGGATCCATTTAGGAGAGAGTTTGATTTATGTTTCTGGTGGGTAGAGGATTCATGGCTGGAGGGAAGTATAATAAATAAGCATTATATTTAATTTTACCTTGATTCAGTGCCATTCAGTAAAGATTAGCTGTTATTACTACTGCTATCATCATCATCATTATCACCATCATCATCATTAAATAGGTGGTATTTGAAGCAACCAATGGGGCGCCTGGCTGGCTCAGTCAGAAAAGTGTATGACTCTTGATCTTGGAGTCATGAGTTTGAGTCCCACATTGGTCATGAGATTACATACATACAAAGGTACATACATATGTATAAATAAAAAATAAAAAAATAAAAGCAACCAATAATGAGCCTTTCTAGAGAAAGGGTAAAAGTAAAGGCGGTGGGCTAGAAGATAGAACAGTGAATAAATGGATAGATGAAGAAGACTTGAATATGGAAGGGGCTGAAAAAGAAATAGTTTTTAGCAGAAGATCTAAAACAGGTCTCGTGAAGTGTGGCGAGTTTATATACCAGAGTGGTTAATAATATCACATGTAAGAGAGAGGTCTAGTAACATAAAACCTACAGGAATTCAATGGATTTGATAATAGGATGTCAGCAGTGACCTCAGCTAGGTAAATCACAGTGGAATGATAAGGGACAGAAGTCAAATTGAAAAGTATAAGAAATAAATGGGACGTGTGATGTAAAGTGGCCCAATTTTGTTGATATGGCCTAGTGGTCAAGCAGTGACATCTTACAAGTCAAATTTAAAAATTTTCATTAATGAAAATACATGGCTAGTCATTTTGAATAATTATCAATGATTTTTAAAAATAGAAACATAAGTGGGGCACCTGGGTGGCTCAGTTGATTGTGTCCGACTTTGGCTCAGGGAATGATCTCATGGCTGATGAGTTTGAGCCCCGTGTTAGGCTCTGTGCTGACAGCTGCTTTAGATTCTGTCTCCCTCTCTCTCTCTGCCCTTCCCCTGCTTGTGCTGATTGTCTCTCTCTCTCAAAAATAAACATTAAAAAAAAAATAAGCAAAGAAAATTTAATAATAAAAAGTGTAGTTCTATTTAAGTGTAAATCTAGTTTAATTCTTTTTCTTCAGCCTTCTATAATTGCGTTTTTATCCTCATTTAGTTTACTAATGAGAATTTAAAATGTTATTTTTATAAATCTTGTAAGGTTTTGCTATTATTTTCATTTTAATCCAGTGGTTTACTTTTTAATCTGTTTCTTTGTAAGCCTCTTAAAACATTGCTGTGGTGATTAACACTTTTGGCCTCCCTTTTTTTCCTTTCTAACATGTTTTGATATGTTTATTTTTTGATTGCTAGAGGTAAACATGTTTAAAATCTTGCCATACCTACACTATCTGATTGATTCTGCCAATTCTATAAAACTTTGCATGCTACTGTTAGGGTTCTTTGGACCATGTGGTAGTATTTATAGATTTCTTCAAAATTAATTAATTGTTAGAGGGCAATCTTAGTTGCAGGCATTTATGGAATATTTTATTGTCGTACTGCTATGTAGCAAGTCTTAGCTTGGTGTTAACTATTTGTGTGATGTTGGGTTGGCCGTTTCATTTATGATTGGGCTGTCTCTGGACTTCACAGTATATTTAAGGACCTTTCTAGGTCTGAAATTTTATGTTATGCTGATCTTCAGGGAAAGGATATTTGAATAAACAATGTTTCAGTCTTAAGGTCCTATCATTGTTTCATTCCTATTACTTGTTCACTGTTGCTGTTCTAGCATATCTTAGTATTTATCCATCATGTATTAATACATTTTATTTATGTGTTCTGATATTTAATTATAAACCTAAATAACAGAGCCATTTTCCCACTGCCCATGATGGGAATGCCATTACTGGATGTTATTCTTTTGTACTTCAAGTGTGTCTTCCTTTAACAGCTCAGACAGGATTGAAGGAAAGTACTCCCCCTTCTCTTCTCCTACGTCTTGCCCTTCTCTCTTCTTTCCTTTCCCTCTTCCTCCTTTCTTTCCTTCTCTCTTTTTTCCTATCCACTTGCCTCCTGTTGCTGTCAATATTCATACAATAAAAATATTTAAAACAAATTTATTTTAAATATTTTACACAAGAAAAATTTGAACTAAACTTTGGAGGCTTAAACGTTCATTGGTTGAAAATTTTAAGTGAAAACTACATCCAGGAGAATATTATGACTACATTCTAAAGTATTATATCTGTTTGTTTTTAATGTATGCTTATTTACATTTTGAATATGCATAAAAAGAATAAAAATAATCTGTAATGCTATATAATATTTTGGTGTTATGTTTCCAATTCTTTTGGGGAGTATATTGCCTTTTTTTTTTTTTAAACTTAATGTTGACCTGTATCCTGATGGTGCTATAACTTACTGACTATAAGTCTATTACTTTCTGGATAGTGTTTGCTTACACTTTTCCTTAAATAACACTCACATTGACCTCCTTTATAAAAAAAAATTGTTTTTAACTCTTTGCTTATTTTTGAGAGAGAGACAGAATGTGAGCAGGGGAGGAACAGAGAGCGAGGGAGACACAGAATCTGAAGCAGGCTCCAGGCTCTGAGCTGTCAGCACAGAGCCTGATATGGGTCTCCAACTAACAAACTGTAGGATCAGGACCTGAGCTGAAGTTGGATGCTTAACCAACTGAGCCACCCAGGAGCCCCTTGCATTCACATCCTTGTACACAACTCTCTGATGTCTTAATGAAAATTTGTAGTTATACAATTATTCCAAAACATGAGCACTTTAAACTACTTTCCCTCGCTATTTGAGCTAGTTGAATTAGTCATTTTATTGAGGTGGGAGCATTATAGGAAAGGGAAGAGAGGTGAGTATTTATTGCATGTAAATGTGCTGACACTTCTCATGTATTATCTTATTTGATCCACTTAGCAACATTACATAGGTAGTTTTATCCTTAGAGATATTAAATGGCTTGCCCACTTTCAAAAGCTAATTGATGTCTGAATCAAGATAGTAACACAAATCTTAGACTTTCAGTCTAATGTTCTTTCTCTGCAGAGGGTAGAGAGGCAGGATAAAGAGGGCGCTTCCCTGTATTGTCTTCAGCTTCCTTATCTTCTGATAGGAGTTAGCGGTTTTTATCTTTTGGCAAATTCAGGCAGACAAAAGGTTGTGAACTACTACTATTTTGCTGTCTCTGACTTCATAGGGACCGCATTTATGTTTGAATTTAAGAAATGAATATAAAAGCAGAACATCTATTGAATCATGTCTTTTGGAAGCAAAACCCAACTAAAAAAATAGACTGTACTTAGTATCATCTAGGAAAGAACTGGTAGAAAGTAGAGGTGTAGATCTCTACTTTCTAATTCCTACTAAGTTGAATTTCCCCATGGAACTTATTAATTTAGAACATTGAATGTTCAGAGAGTAAGTTAAATGTGATAGAGATTAAAAAGGCTTGTGTATCTTCTGTCAACAGCAGTGAGATGGGCAGAACAGCATACTAAATGAAAAGGAGAGCTATATATAATTATACTCCCACATTTAAATAAACATTTAACCATACATTTTAGTGAGAAATAGCCCCATTTCACTAGCAGGGGTTGTGGTTCTGATGGTATATTTACTTTTACATTTATAATTTATACTTTGCGTACTTTCAAAATGAATGTGAGGCATTTCTTAGTTGACATAATTTTTACAATTATAGGTTTTTACTATTTTTTTATGTACATTTTAAAGGTGTTTTGTGAAGTTTTTATTCCTTTACAAATAACCATCCATATAGAGTTTGGCTGTAGTTTATGAGCTTTGGAAATATATTTAAATTGCACGCAGGAACAAATCATCTTTCTCTATTAGTGCTTTTTTTCTAATTTGCAAATTAAATCAGTGTTCCATTTTAAAAATTAGAATAATTTTCAATATAATTTTAATATTATATATTTTAATGTTTATTTTTGAGAGAGAGAGAGTGCGCGCGAGAGCAAGTAATGCAGAGGCAGAGAGGGAGACAGAATTCAAAGCAGACTCCTGTCTCTGAGCTGTTAGTACAGAGGCTGATGTGGGGCTCGTACTTAGGAACCGTGAGATCATGACCTGAGCTGAAGTAGGTTGCTTAACCAACTGAGCCACTGAGGTGCCCCATAAAATTAGAATAATTTTCTTTTGGACAGATGGATAATTAATAACAATAGGTTATTCTAGTCACATTTCATATAGTTTATTAACCTAACTAAAATTGGGTAAAGTGAGTATAAGGGAGACTTCTATGAAAAATGCAGATGTAGATGGAAGTTTATGAATAAAGTTTATGAATATACACATCAGTATATTTAAGGACATACGTAAATAAATAAACATACATATAAGCATATGTGTAGTAAAAAATTTGGCCTTGTCCAAAGAGATGTCTGACTTTTGGCCTTGGCTTCTGGGAGGTAATCTACATCATACCTGATAGAAGTGTCATTTTGCTTAGGATGGGGCTGGCCACTCCTCACAGAGTGACCAGTTATCTGATTTAGGATTAGACTTTGGGGCCTATGATATCAGTTGACCTAAAGACTGAGTTAACCACTGGGGCAGTTGATCAATCATGCATTGAAGGCTTGGGTGAGCTTCCCTTGTTGACAGTACTACATAGCATAGAGTTACATATCCACAGTGTGCTATATTGTCAAGATACTGATGCCAGGACAAACTTTCCATTTAGAACCCTCCCAGACATGCTCTATATGTCTTTTCCCTTGGACTTTGACTTGTATCCTTTCCTTATAATCCATAACTATAATTGTTTTCAGTGAGTTCTGTGAGTCCTTCTAGTGAATTACGGAATCAGAGGGTGGTTTTGGGAACTTTCAGTTGGTGTCAGAAGTGATGATAGCCTTTTTAAATGTTTATTTATTATTTTGAGAGATGGAATGAATGTGAGCAGGGAAGGGACAGAGAAGATCCCATGCAGGTTCCATGCTTAGCCAAAATCAAGAGTTGGTTGCTCAACTGACTGAGCCACCTGGGCGCCCCAGAAGTGAAGATTATCTTGGGTACTGTTTCCTCAAACCTTGCATTTTGGCTAACTCTAAAATGCAGTGTACAAGAGTCAAGGAAGAGATAAGGAAGATAAAATTGAATTTAAAAAATTCTAGCAAAGGGGGGTGCCCTGGTGGCTCCATCGGTTAAGCGTCTGACTTGATTTTGGCTCAGGTCATGATCTCCCAGTCATGTGATCAAGCCCCATTTTGGGCTCCAGGCTGAAGATGACAAATTAAGGTTTTTGAGATATGATAAAAGTTACCTGGCTGGGGCAGGAGGAAATCAGATGTGAGAAAGAAATGCTATGGGAAGAGTGACTGCTTTGAAGTTTGTTTGGAATTAAGAAAACTGATTTGCTTGGAGAATAGTTCAAAGTGGATCTTGCACATTTATTCTTTTCAAAAAAATATTTTTTTAAAATTTTTGAGAGAGAGAAACAGCATGAGCAGGGGAGGGTCAGAGAGAGAGTGAGACACAGAATCTGAAACAGGCTTCAGGCTCTGAGCTCGCTGTCAGCACAGAGCCCAAACGGGCCTCCAACCCACAAACAGTGAGATCATGACCTGAGCCGAAGTCGGATGCTTAACCGACTGAGCCACCCAGGCGTCCCTCTTGCACATTTATTCTTGAGGATCTGGAGATGTACTCAGTGAATTAAGAGAGTAAAATTTCCCGTTTGTTGATTTAATAAAAATCAGGTCTATCCTTCCTTGCCTGCTTTTTGCGTATTTGGACTCCATTTTTTTTTCTGGCCTCCACCATTCCCTTTAAATTCTTATCCTGAGACTTTAAAAGGGAAGGTTTTGTTTTATTTTGCTTTGTTTTTTAATAGGAAAGGAACAGAGAAGAGAGATGAAATGGGGAAGGAAGAGAAAATAGATAAAAGCTGTCCTATTTTTGACTCAGGTTGTGATATCGCCATTTATGAGATGGAGCCCTGTGTTGGTCCCCATGCTGACAGTGCAGAACTTGCTTGGCATTCCCACTCTTTCTCTTCCCCTCTCCTGCTCGCGTGCATCTGCACTCTCCCTCTCAAAAAATAAATTTAAAAACTTAAAAAAAAAAAATCTCTTAGTCATTAAATTGTAATTAACATAGAGTTAGTAAAATAACATAAATGTATTAAAACGTTGAGAAATTATTAAACAAGGAAAAAATCTTACTGGAAATGCGTCTTTTAATGAGGTGGGTGAAGCTAATCTAATTTTTTTCATTTAGTTCAGCCTTTCTTGGATAAATAATGCTCATTGCTGCAATTAGACAATATTCAGCATCCATTTTATTTTCCTTTTTTCTTTTAGAGATGTGAAGAGGTTCAGGATAGGCCCCCTTCAGAATGTGCCATTTTGGTGTGTGGATTACTTTGAGCTGAAGACACTTGAGACCCCATAGGCTCAAGAGAAAGTTTTTTCCCACCCTTAACCACACAGAAGAATCTACATTGAGAGTCTTTCCAAGAATAAGGGTTATTAACAAATAAATTTTATCTAAGTGACCCATCTATATGGTAGGGCATACATCTAATTACCAAACATCTCTTCTTATCACCCTTTGAAGTACATTCCTTTCCTCGAAATCCCAGACCCCTACTCCCTCTCCTTAGTTCAGAATGACAAGTATATCTCATTTTGTCTGACTGACTTTGGAATTTCCCTGTTTGTGTGGATTCCCTGTACATATACGTATTAAAGTTGATTTTCTCCTGTTAATCTGTCAATTTGATTCTTAGTCCAGATAGAAGGACCTTGAAGGGGACACAAGTTCTTGTTCCCTGAGAAGGGAATGAGAAATTCTTGCTCCCTGACAGAAGTTCTGAAAAATGTGCTCACATAATTGATTGGATGGTAGTAGACAGAGCTTTGTTTAAGCAGTGTCACTTAATTGTTTGAGTGTCTCTGTCATCAAGTGATTTATCATCATTATTTGTCTATCAGCTTATAATTTGATTAAGTCCTTCTTTAGTTTTATTGAAAGCAAAGAATTAGAACCCCCTGACTTTCTAGTTATTAGAGTCACTAGAGACACGCAGTTCTGGGGAATGCAAGAAAAAAAAAAAAAAGAGTTTAGTAAGGCTTCCTAAATAGCTAGTGATCATATATCTATTAGTGTTTTACTTACAGCTGTATGTTTACCCAAACAGTTTAGGACATGCTGGGGAAAGTTAAATATTGTTAATTTCCATATACCTATGTCAAAAGGATTTTTTTTGATAGAATGTTTTTATTGAGTGCTTTAAACATGTTTTAGTCAAAACCATTCATTCAATTGAAGGCCACTGTGTGCTGTGGAATCATTGGTAAAATTGCTCTTCATTGTCAAACAAATTAGATTTGCTTTCATGATAGAAAAAAATCTGCCTTCATTTTTCAGTTCAAGTAAATGATTTGACTTTTGTTTCTGTGACAACTGTGTTCTGATATTTAATCCTCAGTAGATAAATGGAAGGCAAGGGACCTCGTTTAAAATTGTTGCTTGGAGGAAATAAGTTCATTCTTTATTTTCTTCTTTTTTTTTAATGGGGAACTCTCTTACCTTTCCTTCATAAGACTCTTCCTGACAAGTAATGCCTTCTTTTATGATATACATGGGGTAGAAAAGATAAACTTTTAAAAGAAAACTAATCAACTTGTGCCCCATTCTATAATATACCTGAATATAGAACATCCTATGACAGATAGTTCCCCACTTATAATTTGTAGCTTCATTCTTTACAGAAATAATGTGTAAAAAAGGAATCCCTGTGGGCAGTTTATGTTACTTTACTTATAGATGCTTTGCAGACAAAAATATTATGAAACATTTCTTGTTTAGCACTTCAGAGGTTTTTATACACTAGCCAATGTATACACTAGCTATTTAGGATGTGTGACAGGTTTGCCATTCTTTTCATAAGGTGGGTAAAGGGACTTGTGAAAGGGGAGGCAAGAAAAGAGACTCTACATGACCTTTCCACTTGGATCTCTGACCCATTGTCAGGCAACTTAGTTTTAGGAAAGAATTGATTACAAGTGGGAATTGAAAACCTGGGAATTTCCATCCAGTGTTTGTTTTTTTCTGTGTACTCCTCAGAAATCTGTTTACCTTTAGCAGTACAAATTATATGGTAATTTGAAAGATAGCTGTTCTAATATTTATTGCAACCTCTGTTTTTATAGACAGGGAAGGTGAGACTTGAAGAAATTAAATGATTGCCTATGGTCATTAAGTTAATAACAACTTATTTTTCCTCCTTTGTCATACCACCAAGGACGTCGTCTGGTGTATAGATGTTTACTGTATATTTAATGAATGAATAACTGTTTATTGTTTTGTGAACTCCTAAATTCTTATTGTAGTCATTTCTTGATTTTTGAACTACTAGATGAGTGTAACATTGCAGATTATTTACTACAGAAGAGTATTGAAAATACCTTGTGTTTTCAAAGGTCAGGCTGATCCTACTTCAGTTCTTTGGATGGTATCTGTGGCAGTGACTAGAAAAACAGCAAAGAACTCAGGCATTTTTTAATGTTTTATCAATTAAGACAGAGGCCTGTAACAGTGTAGTAATGCTTGTTTGATGGGGTTAACCCACTGTATGTTGATACCACAGTTCGGTGTCCATGAGGCAAGGTACTTAAATGGTTATATGATGTATTTTTTTGTTTCTGTGTTACAGGTATTCTCTTAAACCAAATGACCAAATCTTGGCTGAAGACAAACACAAGGAATTGTAAGTGCATTAAACCCTAGGTGGTACATAGTTTATTCCTCTATGGAGATATATGTAAACAATCTGAGTTTAAAATTATATAAACTGTAAAGATATAATTAACACTATTACTTAATTCTAGTTCGATTAGGATAATTTACATTACATAGGATTAACATAGGAAATAATTGTTCCTGCATGCATGTTAAAACATGTAGTATTATATTGCATCATCTAGACTAAGGGCATATTGGGAAATATATAATTTCATTTTCTTTCCCCAGGTAAAATATTAAATTGTTGTTAATTTTACTCATTTGACTTCCCCAACCTCATGATTAAGATGACAAAATGTAATTTTGTTTCTTTTGTTTCTTTATGAAAAGGTAAAATGCCTAGTATTGATTGACATAAGGCAAAACACTTTAAATATAAAGTTATATATATGAACAAAATTTTGATCCTTTAAAAAATTTTAATGTTCTTAGGATTCTTTCAGGTAAAAATAACTTGAACATAATAATTCTGGGCTATCTCCATTGCTATTTTCCTGTTCTATAATAGTCTTTAAAAGATTATTACTTCACAGGAACTCTGAGGCTTTTAGTTAAAAATGATAGGTTTGGGAATTTTAAAAATTCATCTTATTCTTTTTAGTATCATTGTCCAAAGAAGACAGCTATAAAATAATTTATATGCTTCTGTTTTCTACTTAGTCTACTTTATTTTTCCCATTGTACAATAAGAAAGTTATGATAGCCTTTATTATTATTCAAACACCTAATGTCAAATAATACTGTAGAATTAACAATTTGAGGAATCTGTGGCTGGCTATACACCTTCAGGTCGGACTACACTTATTCTAGATATCCTTATTAAGGTTCTATCCATTAATAAATATTCTAGTGAATTTTACAAACTTCCTTCAGGATTTTCCTGATGTTTGACATTCCCTAATGTTAAAGATATTTTAACTTCTAACTCAGGTCCCTATGGTTTAGTTTAATGCAATCTTCAGTTCGTATGTATCTGTATGAAGAATAATTCTTTTGTATATAAGTCCTTTAAGACACAGCATCAGGAATGTAGTCATTGATACTGTACTAGCATTGTGTGGTGACAGATGGTAGTTACATTTGTGAGCATAGCATGACATATAGAGATATTATGTCACTATGTTGTATAGCTGAAACTAATGTGAAGCTTTGTGTCAACTATACTATAGCAGATAAAAATATACACGCAAAATGTTTTGTTCTCAAGGTTATATAATGATTTTTCAAAGTACTTTTAATGTTTTTTAATGTTTATTTTTGAGAGACAGAGACACAGAGCGTGAGTGGGGGAGGGGCAGAGAGAGAGAGGGAGACACAGAATCTGAAGCAGGCTCCAGCCTCTGAGCTGTCAGCACAGAACCCAACTTGGGTCTGAACTCACCAATTGACTGAGCCACCCAGGCGCCCCAAGGTATATAGCATTTTAAATATGATGGATATTTTTCTGGCCCCTTAATCAGAGGCCATTTTCTTTCTTATCTTTGAGATTACAGAATTTGATTCTAGAAATGACCCCTAAAATTAATATCCATTTTTTAAATTATGAATTGGGAGGAATTTATATGATAAATGACTTGCTGCAGGTTATTCTGCTATTTACTGACAAGACTAGACCAGAACCTGTTTCCTGATCCCCATTTAGGTGCTTTTTCTGGGCACCATGCTATTTCCTAAGTATATAGTGTTTTGTTTTGTTTTTTAATTAAAAGGGTTGATATCCATTGAAATACTCCGTTACTGATTATAATGACTGTTTAATTTTATAGTATTGTACTATGGTTTTAGAAACCAATAGCCACTATTGAGTGAGTTGAGGAAAACTCAGTCAAATATTATGTATGCCTGACTTCAAAATGCAAAGCTCTTCTTATTCTTCCAAGGAAAGGGTATAATACAAAGCTTTTTGACTAATTTATTACTAAGTTTTGAGAGATGTTTATGAAATAAGTCAATTTTATAGTTATAATTAAGTTACATCATACATTTACAACCACATACTGTGTGAAGTGATTTTTTTTTCTTTTCTCAGTTCTTCGATTATTCACAATATAACTACATTTTATATGAAGTAATTTTAAAGTACTTTTTTCTTTTTTTACTCTCATTTCTTTGAACATTCAGAATCTTCATCATCGACATCTTTGTCAACCCTAGAACCTTTTTCTCTAGAACTCATTAGTCTTCTTTGATCTAAATGGTTTGTTTCCATACTTAAATAGGACATTTCATCCTAAGGTATAAGTGCCTCTTACAGGAAAAAAGTGTTTAAGTTGATTTTGATATATAGTCATTATTTTTGTAAGGTAACTATTTACTATATATTTTAAAAAATTTCTTTCTTTCTTTCTTTCTTTCTTTCTTTCTTTCTCTCTCTCTCTCTCTCTCTTTCTTTCTTTCTTTCTTTCATGTTTGTTTATTTCTGAGAGAGACCCTGTGAGGAGAGGAGGGTCAGAGAGAGAGGGAGACACAGAATCTGAAGCAGGCTTTGAGCTAGGCGTCAGCCCAGAGCCCGAAGTGGGGCTCGAACCCACGAACCGTGTGATCATGACCTGAGCCAAAGTCGGACACTTAACCGACTGAGGCACCCAGGCACCCCATATTTTTTTTTAATTTAAATCGAAGTTAGTTATACTATAATAATGATTTCCGTAATAGAATTTAGTGATTCATTGCTTAACATATAACACTCAGTGCTTCTCACAACAAGTGCCCTCCTTAATGTCCATCACTCATTTAGCCCATCCCTCCACCTGACACCCCGCCAGGAAACCTCAGTTTGTTCTCTGTATTTAAGAGTCTCTTATGGTTTGTCTCATCTTCCCTGTTTTTATCTTATTTTTGTTTCCCTTTCCCTGTTCATCTGTTTTGTTTCTTAAATTCCACATGAGTAAATTATATGATATTTGTCTTTTTCTGACTTATTTTAGCATAATACAGTTCCATCCATATTGTTGCAAATGGCAAGATTTCATTCTTTTTGATAACCGAGTAATATTCCATCATATATTTGTGTGTGTGTGTGTGTGTGTGTGTGTGTGTGTGTGTGTATACCACATCTTTATCCATTTGTCAGTTGATGGATATTTGAGCTAGGTTCGGTTAGGTTTATTCCTAGGTATTTTGTAGTTTTTGGTGCAGTTGTAAATGAGATCAATTCCTTGATTTCTCTTTCTGCTGCTTTATTATTGGTGTATAGAAATGCAACTAATTTCTATACATTGATTTCATATCCTGTGAATTTTGAATTCATGGATCAGTTCTGGCAGTTTTTTGTAGAGTGCTCTGGGTTTTCCACAAAGAGTATCATGTCATCTGCAAAGAATGAAAGTTTGACTTCCTCTTTGCTGATTTGGATGCCTTTTATTTCTTTCTGTTGTTTGATTGGTGAAGCTAGGACTTCAAACACTATGTTGAATAACAGTGATGAGAGTGGACATCCCTGTTGTGTTCCTGACCTTAGGGAGAAAGTTCTCAGTTTTTACCCATTGAGGGTGATATTAACTGTGAGTCTTTTGTATATGGCCTTTATGATCTTGAGGTCTAAAAGGAATTTCTTGTAAGCAGTGTATAGATGGGTCTTGTTTTCTTATCTATTCTGATACCCTGTCTGTTGTGATTGGAGTGTTTAGTCCATTGACCTTCAGAGTAGGTACTGAAAGATAGGAGTTTAATGCCATGTTGCTTGTTGCATTGGTGTTTCTGGTAATGTTCTCTGGTCCTTTCTAGTCTTTGTTGCTTTGGTCTTTTTAGTTTTGTTTGTTCTTTACTCAAAGAATTTAAGTATCCTTAAAATTTCTTGTAGGGCTGGTTTAGTGGTCATCTACTCCTTTAGTTTTTGTTTGTCTGGGAAACTGTCTCTTCCTCTATTTTAAATGAAATCCTTGTTGGATAAAGAATTCTCAGCTGCATATTTTTCCAATTCAACACATTGAATATATCCTGTTACTCCTTTCTGGTTTCTGTGGATAGGTCTGCTGTAAACCTGATCTGTCTTCCCTTATAGGTTAAANAAAAATTTCTTTCTTTCTTTCTTTCTTTCTTTCTTTCTTTCTCTCTCTCTCTCTCTCTCTTTCTTTCTTTCTTTCTTTCATGTTTGTTTATTTCTGAGAGAGACCCTGTGAGGAGAGGAGGGTCAGAGAGAGAGGGAGACACAGAATCTGAAGCAGGCTTTGAGCTAGGCGTCAGCCCAGAGCCCGAAGTGGGGCTCGAACCCACGAACCGTGTGATCATGACCTGAGCCAAAGTCGGACACTTAACCGACTGAGGCACCCAGGCACCCCATATTTTTTTTTAATTTAAATCGAAGTTAGTTATACTATAATAATGATTTCCGTAATAGAATTTAGTGATTCATTGCTTAACATATAACACTCAGTGCTTCTCACAACAAGTGCCCTCCTTAATGTCCATCACTCATTTAGCCCATCCCTCCACCTGACACCCCGCCAGGAAACCTCAGTTTGTTCTCTGTATTTAAGAGTCTCTTATGGTTTGTCTCATCTTCCCTGTTTTTATCTTATTTTTGTTTCCCTTTCCCTGTTCATCTGTTTTGTTTCTTAAATTCCACATGAGTAAATTATATGATATTTGTCTTTTTCTGACTTATTTTAGCATAATACAGTTCCATCCATATTGTTGCAAATGGCAAGATTTCATTCTTTTTGATAACCGAGTAATATTCCATCATATATTTGTGTGTGTGTGTGTGTGTGTGTGTGTGTGTGTGTGTGTATACTACATCTTTATCCATTTGTCAGTTGATGGATATTTGAGCTAGGTTCGGTTAGGTTTATTCCTAGGTATTTTGTAGTTTTTGGTGCAGTTGTAAATGAGATCAATTCCTTGATTTCTCTTTCTGCTGCTTTATTATTGGTGTATAGAAATGCAACTAATTTCTATACATTGATTTCATATCCTGTGAATTTTGAATTCATGGATCAGTTCTGGCAGTTTTTTGTAGAGTGCTCTGGGTTTTCCACAAAGAGTATCATGTCATCTGCAAAGAATGAAAGTTTGACTTCCTCTTTGCTGATTTGGATGCCTTTTATTTCTTTCTGTTGTTTGATTGGTGAAGCTAGGACTTCAAACACTATGTTGAATAACAGTGATGAGAGTGGACATCCCTGTTGTGTTCCTGACCTTAGGGAGAAAGTTCTCAGTTTTTACCCATTGAGGGTGATATTAACTGTGAGTCTTTTGTATATGGCCTTTATGATCTTGAGGTCTAAAAGGAATTTCTTGTAAGCAGTGTATAGATGGGTCTTGTTTTCTTATCTATTCTGATACCCTGTCTGTTGTGATTGGAGTGTTTAGTCCATTGACCTTCAGAGTAGGTACTGAAAGATAGGAGTTTAATGCCATGTTGCTTGTTGCATTGGTGTTTCTGGTAATGTTCTCTGGTCCTTTCTAGTCTTTGTTGCTTTGGTCTTTTTAGTTTTGTTTGTTCTTTACTCAAAGAATTTAAGTATCCTTAAAATTTCTTGTAGGGCTGGTTTAGTGGTCATCTACTCCTTTAGTTTTTGTTTGTCTGGGAAACTGTCTCTTCCTCTATTTTAAATGAAATCCTTGTTGGATAAAGAATTCTCAGCTGCATATTTTTCCAATTCAACACATTGAATATATCCTGTTACTCCTTTCTGGTTTCTGTGGATAGGTCTGCTGTAAACCTGATCTGTCTTCCCTTATAGGTTAAAGGCTTTTTTCCCCCTTGCTGCTTTCATATAATTTTTTCCTTGTCTGTGTATTTTGTGAATTTCAATATGGTATGCCTTGGTGATAGTTTTTGTTGAATCTAATCTAATGGTCAGTTTCATTGAGTTATTTGTGCTTCTTGGATTTTGATGTCTGTGTCCTTCCCCAGATTTAGGAAAGTTGTCAACTATAATTTGCTCACATATACCTTTTGCCCTTTTTTCTCTCTCTTCATATTCTGGGTCTCCTATGATTCAGATGTTATTCTTTTTTAATAAGTCCCTGAGTTCTCTAAGTCTTTTATCATGATCTTTTGCCTTTATTTCCATCTTTTTTCTGCTTCGTTATTCTCCATAATTTTTTTTTTTTTAATATTTTTATTTCTAGGAGAGAGAGAGAGACAGCATGAGCAGGGGAGGGTCAGAGAGAGAAAGAGATACAGACTCTGAAATAGGCTCCGGGCTCTGAGCTGGCAGTCAGCAAAGAGCCGGACACGGGGCTCGAACCCACAAACCGCGAGATCATGACCTAAGCGAAAGTCGGACGCTTAACCGACTAAGCCACCCAGGCGCCCCTATTCTCCATAATTTTATCTTCTGTATTGTTGATTTGCTGCTCTGTTTCATCTATCCTTGCTGTCATGGCATTTGGAATTGCATCTTGGTTATAGTATTTTTAATTTCAGCCTGACTAAAAATTTTTTTTTTTTTTTTTTAATCTATGCAGAAGGGGATTCAACTCCTAGTATTCTTCTTATCGTGGTTCTAAATTCTAGTTCAGGCATCTTACTTATATCTGTGTTGATTAAGTCTCTGGCTGTCATTTCTTCCTGTTCTTTCTTTTTGGGTGAATTCCTTCATTTGTCATTTTGGAGGAAGGAAAAAATTAATAACATTAAAAATAAAAATTAAAACAAAAAAAGGAAGCTCACCTTCACCCTGGGTGGAAGGGTGCGGTGTTTCCTGAAATTTAATCCAGAGCTTTTCAGTCCAAGTGTTGTTTATCAGTCCTTTGTTACAGATTTACTTGACAGTATTTCAGTATGTGATATCAGTGGAAATAATTCATTAGGGTCAACATGGAATGGAGAGAGCAGAAACTGCTAAATGTTGAGTTTTTTTTTCCTTGGTCTACAACAAACAGGAATGTTTTGAGAATAAAGCTGTGACAGATTTCAGCCTGAAAAACACTGTCTATTTCCCCTAGGACTCAGTCACAATTTTTGGGAGTGATAAGAATTTGGGAGTTTTGGGGAACTTTTAGTATCTATTAGCAGCTAATCCAGTCCTTGAAAACATTTTCTTTACTAACTGTACTTATTAATTTTTTTGGAAATTTATTGAAATAAAAAAAATATTTTTGATGTTTATTTTTGAGAGAGAAAAAGAGACAGTGCAAGCAGGGGAGAAGCAGAGAGAGGGAGACACACAATCTGAAGCAGGCTCCAGGCTCCGAACCATCAGCACAGAGCCTGATGGAGGGCTCGAACTCACAGAACCCGAGATCATGACCTGAGCTGTAGTCGGATGCTTACCCAACAGAGCCACCCAGGTGCCCAGAAATTTTTTTAGAAAAAAAATTTTTTATTAAAGAATTAACTAATACTTATTATTGAAATTAAATTAAAATTAAATTTAAATTTAAATTATTAAAAGCAAGGAAAGAGATTCTCATTTCACTCTTGTGCTCTAATCCTTATAGCAACCCTAGAATGTAAAAATTATAATCATTCCCATTTTATGGGAAATAGGCTTGGAGTGATTACATAACTTGTCTTCTATTAGAAAAGAATAGGTTGTGATTTGATTTCAGGTGTATTTTTATTGCTTTGTACTTTTCCTAAATCAGTGACTTAGAGAAAGAATATTTTTTACATTTTTTGGGAGGGATAATATTATTTATTTTTAAAATTTTATTATTTTTTTGTATAGTTTTTTTGTCTTTTTTAATGTTTATTATTTTTAGAGAAGGATAGAGAATGAGCAGGGGCGTGACAGAGAGGGAGAGAGAGAGAATCCCATGCAGGCTCTGTGCTCAAACCCACCAACTGTGAGATCATGACCTAAGCCAAAATCAAGAGTTGGACACTTAACTGAATGAGCCACCCATGCGCCCCAAGAGGAATAATAATATTTAAAATGAACATACCTGCTTCAAAAACTGTTTAAAGGTATCTGTGATGGATATTACCTTTCATAAGTTTTAATATGGTTTAATAGAAATATGCCATAATATATAGGTGATACTGTATTTTTGGGGGGTTGTTAATGTCTAAGATAAAATCTTAGAAGACAAACTAAACTCATGTTGATGAATGGAAATCCAATAATTTCTAATAGACTAGGTCATTTCTTGAAGCTCAGTGTATTATAAATTTGCTCTTTGTGATGCTAGCTCCCTCTGTGGAACTTCATTAAGATTGCAACTTGACTTTTGATTATTTAGCTAAATGAGTGAATATTTAGACTAGATTTTAAAATTTTCTGTAAATTTTACTTTATATCTTAATATTTTCAATTGTTTTTCTTGTGAAAATGTTATTTTAAAAAATGCCTCACCTTGTAGATATTGAATTTTAATAGCTTATGTGAAATGAAACCTACTTCCTCAAGCATTCCTACAACTTTTATGCTTTTTTGTTTGGGAAGGCCAGAGATACCAATTTCTAGGTCTGCAGCACTGTGTTAAGTTAGACAGAAGGAGATAGATAATAAAGCCTATTGGAAGATTTAAGAGTTTTTTCAATGTTGAATTGGGTGGGAGAATGTTCATTAAAGGATTTTTAAAAAATTAAAACAGAAAAAATTTCTGCTTGGTAGAAAGAGGAAAGAGCAGGATCAGGATCTTAGCAGGATCTCAAAATTCAACAAAGAAATGTAGAAAGTATCTTTCATATATATTATATCTATAAATTTATGCTCTTGTAAAGAAAATTCTGTTATTAAATCCTACTAGTGATTTATTTCTCTTTGCAAGAGTGTGTATATTTTTTCACCACCACTTTTTTCTCGTTTGTCTCCCAAACTATTTTATATTTAAATATTAAATTGTGTAAGTAGTTTTTTGAAGATATTTTCCATTCTAGAATGAGGGCAGAGGGAATGTGACTGGCTTCCAAGATGGAATTTAGAAAAATGGACAAACCAATGTCAACCATAAAGCTAGGGACTAAAAAACATAAGCAATGAAGATTGGAAAGAGCTAAAGTGTATATGCTCTTTGAATTTATAAAAATTTAACTATACTAGGTGGTTGTTAAGATCATGCATGAATAAGCTTTTAAACAATTTTGTAAGATAATTATTTTGAACCCTTTAATACTAAACGTATTTATTATCTCTTAAAATATAATATAGTTTACACAAATACAAGCATACATTATGGTGGCACAAAGAAAATTGTTTTTATATTTATTAATGTTGACTAAATTTAGATTAGATAATTATTTAAAAAAATAGAATTGAACTAGTTTTATTTATATAATAATCCTATCCTTTGTTATCTTTAAAACATCTATTCTATCCTTGAAATGGTAATAATGTTTTCTTTTACCAGTAAAAACTTTGTATCAATATATAAATATTTTGCTGGGGGTTCTTAGTTTTTATCTTTTAGAAAATTATCTTCTCACAGTCTTTAAGGATAGCTAACCCATCTCCCATTAGTCTTTGAAGAAATCTGGAGTGAACTTCCTTTATATTATTATTGGCTACTTAAGTCCATGTCATTTTTTTAAATGTTTTTTTTTTTTTTAATTTATTTCTGAGAGAGAGAGAGAGAGAGATAGCATGAGCAGGAGAGGGTCAGAGAGAGAGGGAGACACAGAATCGGAAACATGTTCTAGGCTCTGAGCTGGCTGTCAGCACAGAGCCCAATGCGGTCCTCGAACCCACAAACTGCGAGATTATGACATGAGCTGAAGTCAGACACTTAACCGACTGAGCCACCCAAGCGCCCCAAGTCCATGTCATTTTGAATTTGATTTAACCTATGTGTCACATGTATAGTAGTGCTTTCCAATGTTAGTACTTCCTGTATTATTTAAAGTTTTCTTAAAATCCATGACACCTCTTTTATCCTCCTTGACGAATTCCTCTTCACCTTTTAAGGCTGAACTCAGATATTAATTCTTTCTGGTAGCCTTCTAACTCCTATACACTCTTCCTGTACTCTGGGATTTGTTTGGTACAAACCAACAGAGAGACAAGAATTACAATTCTGGTTTTGATAATTACTACCTGTGAGACTTTGGGTTACTTATTCTTTTAAAAATTTCTTCATTTAAATTATGAGAGTGATAACCCTTAACCTTATAGGATTATTAAGAGGGTTAAGTATAAGTAATATGCATGTTGAGAATTCCATGATGCCTGGTGTGCAAATAACTACAACTACTTTTATTTATTTTTTGTTTATCTTCCTTCTACACTCAGTACTTTGAGCACAAGCTTCATATTTTATTCATCTTTGTATCCCCAGTGCCTGGCACATGGTAGAAACTTAGTAAATATTTGTGAATACTTAAAGACTGTTTTAATCTGCAGAGTATCTATGATAGTTTCAGTTCATATGTTTGTTCATGTATTTTATCGTTAAGTGTGTTTATTCACAATAATTTTGATTATTCTTCGTTTCACTAAAAGGTTGATGATTAATTAAAGAGTTTTGTTATCCAAGTTTTGTTTTCATGAATGTAATCAATTTTAACAGCAGGGTCCTTATGAAAATCAGAATCCTGAGTTAAAATTAAGTGCCTCTCTCATTATTCTTCAAATATTATCAACCCAAGTTTCCTTAGAAGAGAGCAAACAAGCTTTCTCTTTTTCCTCTAACATTTGGATTGACTTTGTATATAAATGCCTCTCTCTAATTCTAGTAGGCAGCTGGTGTTGGTGATTGCGTTTGGAATGATTTGTGTTGACTGCCCCCTTAGGTCTGGATTCTGAGAGAATTTTTTTTTAATGCCAACTTTAGTTTTTTTTTTAATTAGAATTTTTTTCTTTTTAAATATGTGGTAGATGAGAGTATAAACTTTTCCAGAACTAATTCTCTCCAAAGTCAGGATATTTGTATACTATTTGTAAGTATACAGACACCCCAATGAAGTAACAGACACCCAAACAAAATGACTTAATCTATAAATGGAAAAATATTATTTAACACAATAAATTTGGTGGTAAAAGTTGGTTAATTCAGTGCTTCAGGAACATCATCAGGAAGCCCTTTCTTTCTGGATATAATTTGTAGCCTGTTTCTCAATTTGATGCTCAGCAACCTAGCAGGACAACTTTTAAAATAAAATAATTTACTGTCTCTAAACAAGGAAAGGTAGAAAAACATATTCAGAAGAATGGTATACAGTATAAGCTGTTGCTTTGGTTAGTGCTTTATATTTGAAAAGAGATGCTGAATATTTTTAGAGGATCACAGTGGGGAAGCTAATCACATATCTATTGCCTCCTGAAAACATGATTTATGGTATAGTTTTTCAGGAGGGGAGTTTAAAGTCTTAGTACTTTGGGCGATTTTATTCTAGACTAGTATAAATCATCACTTAGTAATCTGTTTAGAATTGTTTTACTGACTCGTTTAACAAAGGTAGGATTGGATCTTCTCCATAAGATAGGAATATTAACTCATATGCAAAGAGGTATTGATTAGTCATTGATGAAAACGATGACTATGGGTTCAGTCCACCTTGAAGAAAGAATAAAAGTAGAATTAAATAATCTCTGGAAAAAGCAAAATGGTGTGTCATATTCTAGAACTTACTATATGTAAGAATGTTTACTATTAGTAGGTGATTGTATAATTACAATATTCTAATTTAGGTATCTTTAAATCAGTTTGTAATAGCCAAACCACAAAATTTCAATTTCCCTTACATGTGAGGAACTTTTTAAGTAGAAAGCTCTGCCTTAGTTTTCATAATGTTTGTATATATTTATGCTTTTCATTTCTCTGCAAAGCTTTTTTTGTTAAAGTGAAACTTGGAAAATAATAGTAATAATATTGTAATTCCTGAGATGTGAGTAATTTTCATCCTATCTTCAAGATTTTCATGTTGTTTTTATAATGTTTTTACTGTTTCTTTTTGAGAGAGAGAGAGAGAGAGCATGAGCAGGGGAGGGGCAAAGAGAGGGAGACACAGAAACCGAAGCAGAGACTCTGAGCTGTCAGCACAGAGCCCAACATTGGGCTCGAACTCATGAACTGTGAGACATGACCCAACCTGAAGTTGGATGCTTAACCAACTGAGCCACCTAAGCGCCCCCATATTATTTTTAAGAAATGTTTATTTATTTTGAGAGAGAGAGAGAGAGAGAGCGCACGCGAGCGAGAGAGCGCATGTGCACAGGGAGGGACAGAGAGAGAGGGATAATGAGAATCCCAAGCAGGCTCCAAGCTCAAAGCAGAGCCTGATGCAGAGCTTGATCTCATGACCTGAGCCAAAATCAAGAGTCAGATGCTTTTTAAAAAATTTTTTTCTTAATGTTTTATTTATATCTGAGAGAGAGAGAGAGAGAGGCAGTGTGAGCAGGGGAGGGTCAGAGAGGGTCAGAGAGAGAGGGAGATACAGAATCCGAAATAGACTCTAGGCTCTGAGCTTGCAGTCAGCACAGAGCCCGACGTGGGGCTTGAACCCACGAACCGTGAGATCATGACCTGAGCCGAAGTCAGAAGATGCTTAACCGACTGAGCCACCCAGGTGCCCCAACAGTCGGATGCTTAACTGACTGAGCCACCCAGGTGCCCCAAGACTTTCATATTATTTTGAACTGTATTGTTATCATTTGCATGTTTCTTATTTCCTTTGTTGATTCTAATTATGCTCTCAGGAGTTATCATAGTATAAATTTATTTATTTATTTAATTTTTTAATTTGAGTATAGCTGACACACAATGTTACCTTAGTTTCAGGTGTATAACATAGTAATTGGACAACTCTGTATGTTATACTGTGCTTACCACTAGTGTAGCTGCCATCTGTCATCATAACATTATTATGGTATCATTGAGTACATTTCCTTATGCTGTACCTTTTATTCCCATGACTTATTTATTACAAAACTGGAAGCCTGCAAGCATATTATAAATTCATTATGTTTTCTATATGACATCTCATCAGATATTTAAGTGATTAAACATTTTTTAAGAGTAGAAACTATCATTTGTGTTTCCAGGGCTCCGTAGGCCATTATATTTGTTGACTGTCCTGATTGAGAACTTAATGTTTATCAGTGTTTCATTGGTTCCATTAATTTGTATAATGAGGAAACTTTTTTGTTCTTACCTTAGATTTGTGGTCCATAAAATATATTCTAATAAAGTTATATATTTATTTTCATAGTTGTTTTACTTGGGCCTGCATAAACCAAGTACTTTTTCTTTAACTGTAATAATTTAACCTTGTAAACCCATTGTTAGGGATTTGGAAAAACCAATATTGTATGAGATGAAACATTTTTCCCCCAAAGATTAGCAGAGGAAGTACTTTATTTAAAAATTTTTTTTAATGTTTTATTTATTTCTAGGAGAGAGAGAGAGAGACAGCGTGAGCAGGGGAGGGTCAGAGAGAGAGGGAGTTACAGACTGAAACAGGCTCCAGGCTCTGAGCTGGCAGTCAGCACAGAGCCCGACGCAGGGCTCGAACCCACGAACCGCGAGATCATGACCTAAGCGAAAGTCGGACGCTTAACCGACTAAGCCACCCAAGCGCCCCGAGGAAGTGCTTCTTTAATTGCTCATTTCAGATTACACAGGGAAACCCGTATGTGAAAGTATAGGTCTATTAACTATCCCATTCTGTCCGGAATGATTTATTCTTATAAAACAAAATTTATCAGTAAGACTGTAAGATTGTAAGATTCTATTGGATTTATGTCCTTGACTTTGTTACTGGTATTATACATTGACAGCATTATCATTGTTATTAGCCATTATCCTTTGATGTCCACATTCGTATGGCAGAGTAAATAAAGCCATTATACAGGTTAATTCCAGGAATTACTTAGCATACAGTTCACCGTCAATCTTTAGGAGTTTTATTTAGAAAAAAGTTTTTAAAGACTTAGGGTGTTATGGTTCTGAGTCTCTCTGCTTATGGCCATTTGTAAAATTGTGTTTTATCATGAATGATTTATTTAAAATGAATAATTCCATTTCCCATCCATGCAGCAGTTGTTGATAAGTTATTATTTAATGTTTAAGTAATGCCATTCTCCTCTTATAGCAGTAATCAAAACGTCCTCAGGTTCTTGAATATTTTCAGCTGTAAAAACCATTTAGTCTACGATTCCTTTAATTTTAGCAAAAAATAAACTGAGGCATAGAAATCATAACTGGCAAGGAAAAGACTTACTCAGGTCTTCTTTTTAGTCCACTGTTCTTAGCATTTTACCAAATTTTAGTTATTTTTCCAATATATGCATATGGAAACATTGTGGTTTTTTTTTGTTTTTTGGGTTTTTTTTTTTTTTTTTGGTTTTTTTTTTTTTTTTTTTTTTTTTGGGAAACACTGGGTTTTGAATAGATGCCCTTTCAGAAAGAAGCAGATTTGTTCCTTATTTTTGGACTGTGGATTTTTAGTTTGAATACAGGTTACATAGTTATGTAGTTATTAAGTGTTCTATCCTTTATTGCTATGACCTCTTTTGAAGTAATAGTACTATTTTGTCCTATGAAAAATAGGGAACTAGAAATTTAACATACTTCTTCAAGGTCACAGTATAAGTGTTGAATCAAGAGTACTCTGAAATCAATTGTAGCTCTTTGGCTCTTTTGTCACCCTTACTTTGTATTGTTAATTTAAGGTAATTCTTGTGAATCATCTAACTCTTTCTCATGTGTGGCGACCCTCAAATATGCACATTATTTATATTTGGCCTATTATAATTTTTATAAATGAAAATCTGATCTTGTTTCTTCTAGGTTTAAAACCTTTTAATGACTTCTTTTTGCATGATAAAACCTAAAGAAATTTCTTTCCTTTTTAATCCCTAGTTCTGTCATCTGTTTGTAGTTCATTGAATATGTCCCTCTTGTTCATATATCCACACATGTTGCTCCCTCTAAACACCACCTCCTTGGGGCTCCTGGGTGGCTCAGTTGGTTAAACATCCGACTTCAGCTCAGGTCATTATCTCAGTTTGTGGGTTCGAGCCCCACATCAGGCTCTGTGCTGATGGCTCAGCCAGTTTCAGATTCTGTGTCTCCCTCTCTCTCTGCCCCTTCCCCACTCATTCTCTGTCTCTCAAAACTGAATAAATGCTAAAAAAAAAAAAAAATTAAACAGCACCTCCTTGTAGGTCTCCTCTCACTACTCCAAATTCTTTTCAAGATTCAGAATTTTATTTGGGAAACTTTGATCTCCGTTAAAAAACAAAATTTATCTGAGTAAATTTGAAGATCAAATTGGCTTTGCTTGCTGATTTATGACTCTGGCAGCATCCCATCTGATGAAGGCTGGCAGGGCCCAAGCTCTCAGAGGGAGCCCCGTAGGACCAGCCAAGAGTCCTTGGCTTTGTGCAAGGTAGAGATCAAATGCGAGCCAAGAGGAAGTGAGACCAGAGTTTACTGAAGATATATAGTGTAGATACCAATAGAGCATCAGGGAGACTCAGGAAAGAAAGAAGAGTGAGTCTTGTCTTTGCTGAGGGCCTGGGGTTTTTACTGAGGAAGGTTATTGGGTGGTCTCCATAATCCAGGAATAAAGAGGAGTTTTTAGGTGTCTTGATGAGTCTGTGGTCTTGGAAAGTTCATGACAATCCTGCCTGGTCACCCCTTAGATGTTATCTGTTGTGTTGGAAGACTCTAAAGAAATCATTGTCCTCTCCAAGGAGGACATACATTATCTATTCTATAACATGTGTGTATGTCCTAGCAAAAATAGAAGTGGGAAAGAAGTGGGGGGAAAAATGTTTTTCATAGAGTTCCTTTAGCTTCCCTATCTCATATCCAGCAACAGAAAGGTGCCCTGTTGCTACAGGAAAGGAAAGGTTTTTAAGGGCATACAGGGAATGGAAAGAAGGAAATTATTAGCAAAGAATCCTGATCAGCACTAGAAGGTAATCCACTGATAGACCTGCTCCCCGTAGAAGTGTTGCTGGATCATGGAGTGCAACAGTCAAGAAAGAATTCTTGAGATGTTCTATGGTGCAGCTTAGTTTAGTTTATTTAAGAAGCACAGGGACAGTGCTTCATATAGCACTTTTGCTATATGATAGCTTGTGGTTATATGCTTAGTGTTCCAAGGGGGAGGGGACATGCAGGGAGTATTAGATTATAAATGTTTTCTTCGAATTTCTACTCAGAAAACTATTTCTGTAAGATTCCTCTGGCGCTTATCATTCACTTCCATATTAACTATTCGTGAAATATACAGACAGTCATGAGACCCTTTAAGAATGTAGCAACCAGCCCTTATTTGATCCTTATCAAAATTATATAGGCTATAAGTCAGCCTTCTGGGTTAAAGGTGAACATTTTTCTGCTTCTGTCCCTCATCAGGAGGACAACTTTGCCAAAAAATGTAAACCACGGGTTTGGCATGGAGGAGAAGGAAAGGAGAAATGTTGTTAAAACTCTAGTTAGGTTCTGTATTAAGTCTTGGTTTGCTGATGTGGTGGCTTACCATAAGTGACTCCATTTTGGGCTCATGGCTTTGTTTTTAGCAGTTCAGTGATTCGTGAACTGGATAGCATCCAGTCTTGCAGATGGAAGGGAGATTCAAAGGGCTCCTGGGTGGCTCTGTCAGTGGAGTGCCTGAGTCTTGATTTCTGCTCAGGTCATGATCCCAGGGTTGTGGGATCCAACCTCATTCAGCATGGAGCCTGCTTGGTATTCTGTCTCCCTCTGCCCTTATGCCCTGCTTGTGCACCCACAGTCTCCTTCTCTCTGCCTTAAAAAAAAAAAAAAAAAAAAAGGCAATCTAAGGAGCTGTACAAAATGAAAAACTTTTAGAGGCAGGAGGGAGTGGGAACAGGAAAGTTTTGCTAAGCAAAATGGGAGGTTGGGTTTTGCAACCAATGGCAGGGCTCTAATCAGGCAGATTACCTAACTACTGCTGATCAGGCAGTTCCTGATTGGTTAAATATTTCATTTCTGGGAAAGCTGAAACTGTATTTAAATCTTGGTTTGGTGATGTCACTTAGCATAAGTGGCTCCAGTTTAGCCTTTCTGTCTTATTTTTAACACCTAAATCTAGGTTATATGCAGATTTTATGTCACAGGAATTATTAGATCATTTTGTAATTCCCTGTTTTGTCTCTTCTAGATTATAAGCTAAAGGCAAGGGTACTTTTAGGTGTGTATCATCAGGGCTTGGCACTACACCAGACATATTCGAGAATTTCAGTACATTTTAATGAATATATATTCTGCTTAAATGTCTCTAATTCTAGGGGCACCTGGGTGGCTCAGTCAGTTAGGTGACCGACTTCGGCTCAGGTCATGGTCTCACAGTTCTTGAGTTCAGGCCCCGTGACGGGCTTTGTGCTGACAGCTCAGAGCCTAGAGCCTGCTTCATATTCTGTGTCTCCCTGTCTCCGTGCCCTTCCCTGGCTTGCACTCTGTCTCTCTCTCTTTCTCAAAAATAAACAATAAAAAAAATTACCAAAATAAAAAACCCAACCTTTTTTCTGATTTTGTCTTTTGTGTGTTTATATTCCTTTCCATAGTTGTTGCATGTTTATTTGGCTCACTAAAATTGGGAGTTAATTTATGTTTTGACACTTATCCAGCATATTGTTAGTACTGAGAAAGCTGTTATTGTTAATAAACCTTGAGAGCAGCCTTACTAATTTCAGCTGATAATTTAGACACACCCACGCTGTTTGGAATGAGCACTGGGAGTCATGTGTGAGAAGAATCACTGGATTCTACTCCTAAAGCCAAGATGACACTGCATGTTAATTAAAAAAATTAACCCTAAAAATAAACATAAATAACAGACAATACTACCTTTTGTGAAGATTATTATGTTTGCATCTCATCCTTTTCTTTGAATAGTATAGATGTATTATATGAAAAATAGAAATTATTTTTGTATTAAAAGTGAACACTTCTTTTTTAAACTAAGACCACAAGGTTAAGTTCTGAGATTTTTGTCCTTAATGACATCACAGAAATTTAACTTCTTTTTTTAAAAAATTTTTAATGTTTTATTTATTTCTGAGAGAGACAGAGAGACAGCGTGAACAGGAGAGGGTCAGAGAGAGAGGGAGAAACAGAATCTGAAACAGGCTCCAGGCTCTGAGCTAGCTGTCAGTACGGAGCCTGACGCGGGGCTCAAACCCACAAACCTCGAGATCATGAGCTGAACCAAAGTCGGACCCCTAACCGACTGAGCCACCCAGGTGCCCCAGAAAATTAACTTCTTACTAATTAAGAAACAGTGCTGCAAACTTGGCTCAATTTTAAAGTATGCTTTTGCTTGCTAATTAAGCTACTTTTTATCATTAAATCATAGTACTTTAAAATAACTCCCTATTGTTATGCAGTTTTTTCAAAGATGTGTTAGTAAGGTAAATGTAGAAAATGATTTTAAAACTAAAGTGATACCCACCAGATGGTGCTATTTTGCTTGTTTTGTTTGTACAAATACAGAGGATGAATGAATACAGAACTTTTAAAAAGTGTATGGAAGATCTTCTAACATTTTTAAGGCATAATATTTTGGGGGTGAAGGAGCTCAGTGGAAAATATTCAAATGTAAACTTATATTGAGTACTGAATTTTATCTTAAAGGTAGAAACTATTGTCAGAGTTACATGTCAGAGAAACTTCTATTTAGTCCAAAATTAAGTAGATATTTTTAAGTTTGACATAATGTAAATCCTATTGACTATCTTAATTCTACATGCATGAAAAATGGAGTCATTTCTAAAAGGAATTGTGTATTAGTAAAATTTATGTTTTAGTTTTCTTTATATTTTCAAGTAAACAATATTACAGAGTTACATAGTTATTTACAAATTAAGGGAAACATTTTAATTATTTTAGGTGCTCTTGAATATTTCCCAAATAAAGGAGAGAAAATTAGACTTAAATTCATTATTTTTACAAAAGAAAAGGATGATCCTTCTAAATTAATTTATATATTAGGAAGAAAGTAGTATTAGGTGCACTCTTCATTTAGATGCTGAAATTGAATGACTGTCCATTGTAGTTAAAAATGGCTAGCTAATGAAATACATTTTTCAGTGAAGAATGATTCAGCCATTTATTTCTAGGATTTTAATTTACTTATTTAAAACATTTGTTTATTTATTTATTTTGAGAGAGAGAGAACGAGCACAAGAGAGCATGCACGCACTTGAGTGGGATCGGAGCAGAGAGAGAGAAAGAGAGAGAGAGAAAATCCCAAGCAGAATCCATGCTGATATGGGGCTCCATCTCATGACCCTGAGATCATGACCTGAGCTGAAATCGAGAGTCTGATGCTTAACTTGGCTGAGCCACCCAGGCACCCATAAATTTACTTATTTTTTCCAATCTTATTCTCACTTGTTTTTATTTGTGTTTGGCCATCATGTTGAAGGATGAAAGTGTGTAGGTGCTATTGTAACTGTTTTCCAAAATCATTGTTGATAATACCAATGACTTTTTTTGGAATGTGTGAAATTAGAGATTCAAATTGCTTTTATTTCTTTTTAATATTTTTTTACTGTTTATTTTTGAGAGAGAGAGACAGAGTGTGAGTGGGATAGATTCACAGAGAGAGAGGGAGACACTGAATCCAAAGCAGGCTCCAAGCTTTGAGCTGTGTTAGAGCCCGATGTGGGGCAGTAACTCATGAATGGTGAGATCATGATGTCACTGAAGTCAGAAGTTGGAAGCTCAACCAACTGAGCCACCCAAGCACTGTGAGTTGCTTTTATTTCTTAAATTTGATGTTTTCCCTTTTGAAAGGTACATGTGTTACTTTGAATTTAATGAATGAAATATCACTATAGGCTAGTAAATATATATAGATTTTCTTATGTTCCTAGACTTTGTGAGTGAGTGGTTTAATCATAATTATATTAATATCATCTTCATAACATCCTTAAGATTATGAAACACCATATTGTTTTATAGCATTCGTTTTTTTTTTTTTTCTTTGTGTTATAGTTTTGGAATCCTTCAGATCTCTTCTGTAAGAGGATAAATTTCTTCCTCCTTTAGTTTTCCTCATTCCACTTAAAGACAATTCTTTACATATAGTAGATGACCTGTATATATTTGTTATATAAAGAGTAATTTTAGGGCACCTGGCTGGTTCAGTTGGTAGAGCATATGATTCTTGATCATGGGGTAATGAATGTCAAGTCCCATGTTTGGTGCAGAGATTACCTAAATAAATAAATAAATAATTTAAAAATGAGTGATTTTGTTATGCCAAGTATTGTTAGGAGTATTGTGATACAAAAGAAATTAGATAGCTTCTCCCCCTTGTAGGAATTTCCATAGTAACAAAGAGTATTCTGTATTCTGTTGTTTTTATCTTACGCTTCTTTTCTGAGATAACATTTTAAAAATAATTTTATTTTATTCATTTTTAAATGTTTGTTTATTTTTGAAAGAGAGAATGTGCATGTGTATGTGAGCAGGAAGAGGGCAGAGAGAGCGGGAGAGAGAATCCCCAGCAGGCTCCACGTTGTCAGCACGAAGCCCGATGTGGGGCTTGATCTCATGAACCGCAAGATCATAACCTGAGCAAAAAGCAAGAGTCGGATGCTTAATTAGCTGAGCCATCAAGGTAGCCTGAGATGGCTTTGTATAGTTGGTTTAAAAAGGATCATCGGACTGAAATATCTTAGCATAATAATGATGCATTCTATCATAGTGAAGTTAGGTGTATTTTCATTAAAAAAATTAAAAATCTTGTCATCAGTCTGGTTTCATGCGGATCTTGAGAATTACAGATGATCTAGTGTGGTTTAGGGCTTCTTGGGTGAGATTTCCTAAGATCTTTTCATGGGGTTCATGAAGACAGAACTGTTTTAAAAATGATACTTAGACATTGCCCTTTCCATTCTCATTTTCTCACGAATGTAAGTAGTTTTTCAGAGGTTCCATGATATGTGATATTGTGAGAATCTAGCTATCTTCTATTAATTATAAAACAATGTTACTCTTCTCACTAAATTTTTTAAATTTGGAAATAGTTATTTTTCATAAAATATTATTTATATTGATATTTAATGGTTCTGTTATTTTAAAAAATTAATAAAAACTTAGAAGTTTTAATTTTAATGTGATTACCAGGGATAGATATAAAAGCTATTTGAAGTACTAAGTACTTTTTTAAGTATGAAAAGGTCCTGAGATCAAAGCATGTGAGATCTGGTGATCCTAATTCCTTATTTTCATTTTACCAGTGAGAGTACTCTGAGGCTCAGAGGGGTTAAATGGTTTAGTCAAGTATACTCAGCCATTTGTGGCTTAGCTGATACTTGCATCACTGACTACTGTCTCCTTTGATTTATTTTAACTGTTTCATGATTTAGATATTCTCCAACCTTACACGAACTCTGAGCTCCTTAAACTGATTTTTAGTGTGATATTTTAACTAACTTTATTAAGTGCATGAGCAAATTGTGAGCATTGACCTGATTCTTCAGCTACAATAAAATGGTGTCCTTTTTTTAATGCATAAAACATCTAGTATAACCTTGCTATAAAGTGCGAACTTTCTAGCAGGAAAAGGGAATTGATACATGAAATAGTGTAGCCTTAGTGTCAATAAAGTTGAGGGCAAATAGGTAGCATTTCATATTTTAGAGATTCTTTTACTATCTTCTTACTCCCCCCACCCTCCTCCCCTTCTTCATCAACAATAAAACATTGGATACAAGCTTCTCTGGACATTTATGGCCATCCACTCATAGAATAACAAAGTATTCTATCCTTAGGTTTCAACAATTAAGAGGATGATAATTCTGTATTGCTCTTTTGTTAGCTGTATATTATTTCTCATGTTGAAGCTCATGATTGAGACGTTAGTTTCTAAAACATTCCTCCCCACCCCCCTTTTTTTAATTGTTGAGGAATTAAAAATCTTGTCATGAAGATAGATTGAAAACCTGGGTACTTTTAACTTAGAAGAAAGAAAAGCAGGACATATATGATAAGCCTCCTTTTTCATTTGAAGCACCTTCTTCATGTGGAAATGTGATTACATCTATTGATTTATTTGTGAAACCTCAAGGATAGAACAACCAGTGAGTGGATAGTATAGACTGAATCATTTTAGCTCAATAAAGGAGTTGTAAAGAAATGTAAAAATAGAATAAGCTTGTTTTGGAGGTAATGAATTCCCTTTCTCAGGAAGTGTTAAAGTATAGACCAGATTACTTGGTAGGAATTATTTGGTTGGTACATGAATCAAGAAGGTATAATTAATTGGGTTAAATGATCTTTTAAGATTCTTTCTGTTTTTATGTGTTTAGGTATACTTGTTGAAAATAACTTTTAATTATAAGAATTTTACTTATTTACTTTTAAAATACAAATTAATTTTAAAAGGACAGTTGGTTTAGTAGATATATCTTACCCTTATATCAACTAGTCAATAGACCTGAAGACTTTATGGATCTGTGGTCTTGCCATGAACATTAAAATTGATTTTCTTAAGAGTGTGTTTTATTTATTCCTTTCATTGCAAGCTATTTGAAGAGATGACGAATTAGTAGCAAACATTTGGAAGCGGAAAGGATGATAAGCGTTAGAAAGGAAGATAAAAGCCATTTTGAAGATGTACATTGATTTGATATTTTGGGTTTTTTTTAATTTTCTAATTTGTTTATGATCATAAATATCTTCTGCCTCTTGTTACCACTCTTCTGTTTCTTTTCCATGTATTCCAAACTATCCATAACCAATATTTGTGTGAAATTCTCTTCATTGTTTGTGGTTTTAGAAGTAGTAGAATCCTTCGTAATAATATCACTAAAATGCCGACTGCATTAAAGCATGTTTTACAACTTCCTAATTTAGCAGAGTATTTTGGTGGAAGAGGAGAAAAGGGTCTTAATGTTTTTAACTCTTTTTTTCTTGGGGTACTAGAAGGAAATACATATTCTTATTAGTACTGGAAGTAAATAGATAATTGCAAAATATTTGGCTTTATTTTCATTTGGGAGTAGGTATTTGTATTTCTGTGTCTAAGCATGTATCTTTATATATCACTTATAATCTTATATACTCCCAAAAAGAATTTGAGATCTTTTAATGTCTTATTGTGTACACACACACACGCACACTGAGTTTTATTTGTTCATCAGACATTTATTGAAGTCCTGGCATAGGATTTAAGTTAAATTAGCTATAGGGTTCAGGTAGGAAATGAGTGAGTGAAATGAACCAGATTGAAGCAAGAGATATTGATTGATATATTATAACTTCTTTTCAAAGATCCATGGCACTGCAGAATCTTGCCTTCAGGTATACAGTGTAAGATTGTTGTGTGTGATATTTAAATAGTTAAAAAATTAGAAAGGGTTTCCAGAAATGAATGAAAGGTTTCCTGGTTAATCTGTGGTCATTAGACAAATTAAGTGATCATTGCATTCTGCAGGTATGGTAAAGTTTTATTTATTAATTAATTCACTTATTCATTTAACTAATATTTATTAATCTTAGCATTGTGTAGTTTCACTTTAGATATTGGATACAGAGCATCAGTTTTCCTTTACTTACAGAGTTCACAGTCTAAGAGAAGACAGTCTAGAGTATTAAGTTTCTTATTCAATATGTATTTCTAGTAAAAAGCTACAACATGGAGTCTAATGACTTGAGTTCTTATTTTGCTACTTTTTATTTATTCATGCAGTTAATGTTAGTAATAAATGTTTATTATATATACCAGAAATGTAGAGATTAGTAGTATATAACCTTCCCTTAAAAATTCATTCTCTTCAGGGGCACCTGGATGGCTCAGTTGGTTGAGCGTCTGACTTTGGCTTAGGTCATGATCTTGTGGTTTGTGGGTTTGTGCCCTACATTGGGCTTTGTGATAACAGCTCAGAGCCTGGAGCCTGCTTCGGATTCTGTGTCTCCCTCTTTCTCTGTCCCTCCCCAACTCGCTCTCTCTCTCCCCCTCCTTTTTTTAATTTAATTTAATTTAATTTAATTTAATTTTACTTTATTTTACTTTATTTTATTTTATTTTGTAGAGAGAGAGAGAGAGACAGAGGGACAGAGTGTGAGCAGGGGAGGGGCAGAGAGAGAGAGGGAGACACAGAATCCGAAGCAGGCTCCAGGCTCTGAGCTGTCAGCAGAGAGCCCCATGTGGGGCTCAACCTCAAAAACTGTGAGATCATGACCTGAGCCAAAGTCAGACGCTTCACTGACTGAACCACCCAGGCTCCCTTCTCTTTCTCCCCTTTAAAATAATACATAAACATTAAAAAATACATTCTCTTCAAGATTATTAAACAGGCAATAGCTAGCTATCATACAGTGTGATATCTGCTGTGATTAAATTATTTTTAAAATCCTATAAGAAAGTAGATTCCTCTAGCTGCATGGGATGCAAGAAGCTATGTCAAAGAGCTGGTATTTGAGCTGGGACGTGAAGACTGAGTAGAAATTAGTTGGGAACAGAGGATTCAACAAGAACAAAGGATTAGTTAACCTATGTTAATAGGTTCTGCCTGAACCTATTAAAAATTCTGCATGAACACACAGAATAGAGTGATTTGCATGAACACACAGAAACATGAGTGAGTAAAGTGTATTTGGAGAATGATGAAGTATTGTTTAGTTTGGTTAAAACACTAGGTATGTTGTGGAACGAGTGGAAAGAGAAGAAGCTACACATGTAGGTTGGGGCCAAATTGTGTGAGGTCTTGGAGGGGGGCAAAGTTTTTAGGTTTTTATATGAGAGGTATTTGGGACCTGTGGAAGGTTTTTAAGCAAGCAAACATGCTTAGTTTGCATTTTACAAAGACAGTTGACAGAAAATAGTATGAAGTAGAAATTGAGGCAATAGGCACATATACTAATTTGAAAACTCTTCATAATAGAAATGAATAAGATAATAAGGATCTGTTACAGGGAAGTAGTGACTTTAGAATACAGAGGATGGATTCAAAATTAATTCAGAGGTTTGAGTTGATGAGATTTAGTGACTGATCAATGCAGAGAGAGGGCATCCAGGAAGATTTTAAAATTTCGTCTTTGACATCTGTATAGATAAATAGTGATGCTATTATCTTTGAAAGTAAGAGCAATATGAATTGGGAGAGGTTATGAATTGGGTTTGTAATGTTGAGTTTGGAGGAATAAATCTAAAGGAATGTTGGAGGTGCTTAAGTTGCAGGTGGAAGAAATGCCTATTCAATAGAAGAGAAGAATTAGGAGAGAGGTAGTAGCTGTTAGGTATGTCTCAGCCTGTTATTTATAGAATATGAGAGGTGGAATTATTTTCTGGTTTGGAAATGAGCGATGTTTTACTTATCTCAAATTCTAATTTAGTAGTGCAAAAATCACAATAATTTATGTATATTATAGACTAATAATATTAGTTAGAATTTATTGAGTGCTTGCTATGAAGCTTAGCTAAAATGTTAAGCATTTTGCATTCATCAACCTTTAATTCTCATAGCAGTGTGAGTTAAATATTACTACTATCTGGACTTTCAGAAGGGTAGCTTGACCAAGTTTTTATAACAAGTAAGTGACCGAATGGGTATTCAAACAAATGTTAGTCTGACTTTACAGCCCAGGCTCTTAATCACTATGGTATTTGTATGTCTTGTAGAACATGAGAGCTGAAATGGGTTTAAAGACATCTAGCCCTGCTCTATAATTAAATAGATGTCATAGCTGAAATCTGTCATTTTTGTTAAGGTTAGCTATCCAGTTTACTTCATAAAAAGCTTACCCACCAACCATTCATTATTCCTGTTGTCCTTGTGGCAGATTTGTGTGTGTGTGTGTGTGTGTGTGTGTGTGTGTGTAGTGTGGTGTGGTGTAGTGTGGGTAGGCTGACCTCTCTGTCATGTAAGTTGAATAAGTCCTTATCAGTCTAGGCCAATCATGTTTGTCCCACTTTTTTGTGTTAGTTAGTTGAGAGATGAACATGTGACTTCTACCTGGCCAGTGAGACGTGAGGGGAGGCTTGATGAGGAGCTTCTGGGAAAGGTTCTCAAACTCCTATTTCTGGGTGATATCCATCTAGGTGTATACTTGGTATTGTGAGAGCTACTTTGTAACTATATGAGGGCTAGTTGGTATAAAATCAAAACACTGTATAGCAGAGTGAAAAGATGGTGAGAACCTGGATCCTTAGTGATTTTTTTTGAGCTGCTAAATTACCCAATCCTAAAGCTACCCTAAGTCTTATGTGAAATTGGAGGATGTTTATTAGGCCATTTTGAATTGGATTTTTTTCCCTTGTTTACAAATGAAAGAAACTGAACTAGGGTCTAAAGTATCTACCCTTCACCTGAAGTACAAAAAAGCCATGTGGGGTGCCTGGGTGGCTCAGTTGGTTAAGCATCCAATTTTGACTTGGGTCATGATCTTGGTTTTGTGAGTTCGAGCCTCGCATCGAGCCTTGCATCGAGCCTCGCATCTGATAGCGCAGAGCCTGGATTCTGCTTTGAATTCTGTGTCTCCCATTCTCTTTCTGCCCCTCCCCCTCTCAAGTGCTCATGCAAGCTCTCAGCCCCTCTCTCTCCCTCAAAAATAAAGATTAAAAAAATGTGCCACTGTAAGGCTTGTCATCACTATTAAGGTAAACTTGAAACAGAAACAGTTTTTGTGTCAATGTTCCATTTTAGTGTCTACTGCTAATTTTATTGGGGCAGAAGTTAGAAATACTCATGTTCTAGAAATTAGATGTTATATGTTAAAGTAGCAAAGTGTCATTGAGGAAATAAGATTGATTATTTTGATAACAGTAAATGGGTAAAAGGAATAGGAAACTGGTCTTCAAATTAGGGTAGGAAATAGATATGGATTTAATTTTTAGTCAGTTAACAAGTTTCAGGGCTTCTCTCTTAGACCCTTCCAAGGCCCTGAGAGGATCTCAAGCATTGTGGTTACGTAGCTAAATTTTAGGGGGATAAAATTGTCAAAAGTTAGATATTTTAACCAGTTAAATTGCTGTTTATTTTCACTTTGACTTGTTGGGTGACATTAGAGTGGTCAGAGGCATTTTGGGTTATGAGGAAGTATAGTAGGGGATACATTTAGATGAAGCACCTGGTTTGCAGTTACTTCTATATATTGTAAAGATCTTACTAGCCATTCTGTCATAGGTATGACTCCTAGTAATATTCTTACTGTGCACTGTGCAGATGGCTTTGTGATATACAGATGCAAGGCCAGAGGTCTTAGAGCAATCTAAACATGTTCCTTGAGTCTGGTAGGAGGAAGAGGAAGGGAAACATGGTTTAAGTGTATAGACTAAAGCTAGTCTGGAAATTTTTTCTAAATCTTAGAATTCATATATGAATGGGAGTTTTCCTGATTCTGACAATAATTCTAAGAGTGTATATGACTTTATCAGTAATAACTGTAAAACTGATAAAAACTTTTCTAAACTATCAATAATAAAACCTGAACCAAACACACTAGCAGACTGAATTATCTTTTTGTTTTCTTAATATTATAAACTTTTTTATATGAAAAGGAAATCAAAAGTATGTAGTTAGAAATGTATGAAAATAAGAGCATATAGAGGTTTGTCAAATAATTGAAAATATAAAGATATGCCAATCTTGGGATGCCTGGGTGGCTCAGTCAGTTAAATATCTGACTCTTGATTTTGGCTCAGGTCATGATGTCACGTTTCATGAGATTGAGCCCTGTGTCGGGCTTTGTGCTGACAGTGCAGAGTCTGCTTGGGATTCTCTCTTTCCCTATCTTCTCTGCCTTTCTCTCTCTCTCAAAATAAATAAAGTAAACATTAAAAAATGCCAGTCATTCTGGAATTTATGATGTTTTTGGTATTTTGTTATCTTTTANTATAATATATAAATATATAAATTTAAATAATAAACTGAATCCAACAATACATTAAAAATTATTCACCAAGATCAAGTGGGATTTATTCCTGGGCTACAGGGGTGGTTCAGTATCCAGAATTCATTCAGTATGATTTATCAAAATGTGATGTATCACATTAATAAAAGAAAGGATAAGAAACACATGATCTTCTCAATAGATGTAAAAAAAAGCATTTTGACAAAATACAGCATCTTTTCTTGATAAAAACTCTCAAGAAAGTAGGGATAGAAGGAATATACCTCAAGATCATTGAGGCCATGTATGAAAAACCCAGAGCTAGTATCTTTAATGGGGGAAAACGGAGACCTTTCCCCTAAGGTCAGGAACATGGCAAGGATGTCCACTGTTGTTCAGCATAGTACTCGAAGTCCTAGCCTCAGCAGTCAGACAATGGAAAGAAATAGAAGGCATACAAATAATCAAGGAAGAAGTCAGACTTTCACTCTTTGCAGATGACATGATACTCTACGTGGAAAACCCAAAAGACTCCACAAAAATAAACTACTAGAACTGATACATCAATTCAGCAAAGTCACAACATACAAAATCAGTGTACATAAATCAGTTGCATTTCTATACACCAGTAATGAAGCAGCAGAAAGAGAAATCATGGAATTTATCCCATTTGCAATTGCACTGAAAACCATAAGATACCTAGGAATAAACCTAACCAAAGAGGTAAAAGATATGTATGCTGAAAACTATAGAAAGCTATGAAAGAAATGGAAGAAGACACAAAGAAATGGAAAAACATTCCATACTCATGTATTGGAAGAACAAACGTTGTTAAAATATCGTTATTACCCAAAGCAGTCTACACATTCAATGTAGTCCCTATCAAAATAACACGAGCATTCCTCACAGAGCTAAAATAAACATTTCTAAAATTTGTATAGAACCAGAAAAGACCCTGAATAGCCAAAGTAACGTTGAAAAAGAAAACCAAAATTGGAGGCATTGCAACTCAGGACTTCAGGCTATAATCATCAAGACAGTATGGTACTGGCAGAAAAAGTACATAGATCAGTAGAACAGAATGGAGAACCCAGAAGTGGACCCACAAACATATGGCCAACTAATCTTTGACATAGCCGGAAAGAATATCCAGTGGAAAAAGACAGCCTCTTCAGCACATGGTATTGGGAAAACTGGACAGTGACATTCAGAAGAATGAACCTGAACCACTTTCTTACACCATATACAAAAATAAACTCAAAATGGATGAAAGACCTAAATGGAAGACAGGAAGCCATCAAGTCCTGGAAGAGAAAACAGGCAACAACCTCTTTAACCTTGGCTGCGGTAACTTCTTACTTGACATGTCTCCAGAGGCAAGGAAAACAAAAGCAAAAATGAACTATTGGGACCTCATCAAGATACAAAGCTTCTGCACAGCAAAGGAAACACTCAGCAAAACTAAAAGGCAACCGACGGAATGGGAGAAGATGTTTGCAAATGACATATCAGATAAAGGGTTAGTATCCAGAATCTATAAACTTATCAAACTCAGCACCCCTAAACAAATAATCCAGTGAAGAAATGGGCAGAAGACATGAATAGACATTTTTCCAAAGTAGACATCCAGATGGCTAACAGACACATGGAAAGTTGCTCAACATCACTCATCATCTGGGAAACACAAATCAAAACCACAGTGAGATACCACCTCACACCCATCAGAATGACTAACATTAACAACTCATGCAACAGCAGATGTTGGTGAGGATGCAGAGAAAGGGGAACTCTTTTGACTGATGCTGGGAATGCAAGCTGGTGCAGCCAGTCTGGAAAACAGTATGCTGGTTCCTCAAAAAATTAGAACTAACCTACAACCCAGCAATTGCACTAAGGTATTTATCTGAAGAATACAAAAATGCTGATTTGAAGAGGCACATGGACCCCAACATTTATAGCAATGCTATGAACAATAGCCAAAGTATGGGAAGAGCCCAAATGTCCATTAACTGATGAATGGGTAAAGAAGATGTATACACACACACACACACACACACACACACACACACACACAATGGAATATTACTCAGTGATCAAAAAGAGTGAAATCCTACCATCTGCAACAACATGGATGGAACTAGAGTGTATTATGCTAAGAGAAATAAGTCCACAAAAGTTAAATATCATATGATTTACTCATGTGGAATATAAGAAACAAAACAGATGAATCTAGGAGAGGGGAAGGAAAAATAAGATAAAAACAGAGAGGGAGGCAAACCATAGAAGACTCTTTAAATACCGAGAACAAACTGAGGGTTGCTGGAGGTTGGGGGAGGGGATGAGCTGATTGGGTGATGGGCATTAAAGAGGACACTTGTTGGGATGAGCACTGAATGTTATATGTGAATAGTGAATCACTAAGTTCTACTCCTGAAATCATTATTACTCTTATGTGTTATCTAACTTGGATTTAAACAGAATAAAAAAAAGTTTTAAATAGAAATTTGTAACTTAATGTGGTTTATTTTCATATTTTAAATAAATGCATATGTCACATCTAACTTGTATCCTTTTCCTTAAAGAGAGTTCCCCAAGTTGTAAAAGGTACTGGTCCATAAAACCTGGATCTACTCCTCAAAGGAAATACAAGCTAAGATTTATTTTGTGGGGGTGCCTTGGTCTCAGAGTCGGTTAAGCATCTGACTCTTGATACTGGCTCAGGTCATGATCTCTCAGTTTGTAAGACTGAGCCCTGCATAGGGTTTTGCTCTGGCAGTGTGGAGCCTGTTTGGTATTCTCTCTCCTCTCTCCGCCCCTCTCCTGCTCATGCAACCTCTCTCTCTCTCTCTCTTGCTCTCTCTCTCTCTCTCTCAATAATATTTGTTTTGTGTAAGTGTTGAAATAGGTATGTCAGGTGACAGTTCAGAGAATCCCATGTTTTAGTATTATGATAGAAGATAAAGGTAAAAGTTTTGAAATGAACAGAAAGACTTGGAGTAGAATAGAATGTAGCTGTTTAAACATCTACAGTGGATTAGAGTGATAATATCTTCCTTTAAATTTTATCAGATTCTTTCTAATACATGGCTGTGGCAGCCTTGATGATATTTTCTTCATTAATGTTCTTCAGAAATTAGAATGGGAGAGATTTGATGAGGGGAAAGAAGGCTTCTACTGTGTGCCAGCTAATAAAGAACAGACAGAATCACTCCCTGTTGTATAATAAAGATTTTGGTTTTTACCCTGGGTTCCTGGTACAGAGCAACTAAAACCAAAGGAATTTCCCAAGTGACAGAGTGTCTTTGTTATTTATGGGCTACGAGGATCACTGTGCTATCACTGTCATTATGCTAATGAAGTGACTCATGGTGTGCCCCTAGATCACTTCTGGAGGGGGGCTGCTCACCCAGGAAGATCAAGTCATGTGACTGTTTAGAGGATTGGGGACTTTGAGCTAGCCCACCTCTGGGAAGGGGTTTGGAGATTGAATTCGTTCATGTGGTCAGTGATTCAGTCAATCATTGTAATGAAATCCTGGTAAAAACTCTGGACAGTGAAGCTCAGTGAAACTTCCTTGTTAATAAACAAAATACTTGCCAGAAATGTGTTGCATTTTGATTCCACAAGGGGAGGGCATGGAAGGTCTATATTTGGGACTCTTCTAGACCTTGCCTGGTTTGTCTCTTCATTTGGTTATTCTTGAGTTGTATTATTTACAATAAAACTGTAATTGTAAATACAATAGACCCTTGACCAACATGGAGGTTTAGGGGTGCTGATTGCCCATGCAATTTAAAATCCATATATGACTTTTGACTAACCAAAAACTTAACTACTAATAGCCAACTATTGTTGATTAACACATATTTTATGCTATATGTATTATATACTATATTCTTACAATAAAGTAAACCAGAGGAAAGAAAATGCTGTTAAAACTATATAGAGGAGAAACTACAGTACTGTAAAAAATCCACTTGTAAGTGGACCTGCACAGTTCAATTCTGTGTGGTTCAAGGGTCAAACTATATAGCACTTTCCTTGGTTACGTGAGTCATTCTAGTAAATTATTGAACCTGTGGGAAGGTAATAGAAAACCCCAAATTTGTATGTAGTCAGAAGTGTGGGTGGTCTGATGTGAGGGAATCATGCTGTGAACTGTGTCCATTAACTTGTGGGGTCTGTGCTAACTCTGGGTCATTAGTACCAGAATTGAATTGTAGTACCCAAGTTGAGGTTGAAAGAGAATACCTCCAGAAAGACAGATTCTAAAATTAATTACCAAAATACTGAATACAATTTAGGACTTGGTAGTTTGTAGCACTCAACAAAATACATGAACAAATTCACATATGAAGATATTCAACTTCATTCATAGGGGTAGAACATTTTAATTTTGGCCTCTAATGTGTTCCAGTGTTTCATTATCATGAAATGTTAATCACTAATTCACATGTTGCATCAATTAGGATTGAATTTGCATACCAGAAAGTCCAAAATTACAGCAACAGAAACAAGGTAGGATTTAATTTTTCTTTCATGTAAGAGAAGTCTGTAAGTTGGTGCCCAGGTTGGCTTGACAGCTTTACAGTCAGTCATCAGGAACTGAAGCTGTATCTTCTGTGCTGGCTTCCATTTTTAGGATCCCCTTATGGTGACTATTACTTTAAGTCGTGTAGGTCTTATATTAAGTCCTGTCTTTAGTCTATAAAACAGACCCAGTCTCTGACCTCATGGAGTTTTTAATATGTGAAGAAGCATCCTGTAAAACAGTATGTAGTAGGCTTCAAATAAGTGGCTTCTCCTGGTGAATGATAGAGGTGATTTCTGAATAGGATAGATTAGTAGCAAAGTAATGATAATTATGATGATATAATCAGAAATATGTGAGTGAATTTACTTTAATCTGTTACCCTTAAAAATAAAACTGCCAGTTATTTTCCCAGCAAAAGTGAGTTTGTTTCAGCATAGTAGAGAATTGCAATTAGGGACAAGCAAGCTGTGACAAAACCATAGGCAAGTCCAGAAAATAAAGGAGAATTATGCTCTTTTATAGTGGAAAGGGGAAGTTAGGAAGACTTTTACAAACAAAAAATCCATTGGAGTAAACTGGGACTTCGAAGTATAGTGACTTTCATTGGCTGAGTTGTTACATTCTCTCATTGGCTGGGGTGTTGCTTGGGAAGGAGGAAAACTTTTTTATTCCTACTGGGTTAGTAAAGAAGTAGCTAAAGTAGTATGGATTTGTAAGATTCATCTCTTTCCTGTTGGTCTGTAGTTGACCGCCAGTGGTAGGGTGTGAGAGCTCCCCGTCTGAACTCTTGGTTCCATTTTAATGAGGTTTCCCTTTGAATTTTCACAAAATAAATGGCAAGATGATCATATAGTATGCTAAAGGAAATAATAAAAGAACCTGTACAAGAAACAGAGGTAGGGACGCCTGGGTGTCTTAGTTGGTTAAGTGTCTGGCTCTTGATTTTAGCTAGATCATGATCTCACGTGGTTTGTGGGTTCAAGCCCTGCACTGGGCTCTCCCAACCGCACTGCCCCTCCTCCACAACAGCTCAGAACCTGCTTGGGATTCTTTCTCTCCCTCTTTCTCTGCTCCTTTCCTGTTTGCACTCTCTCCCTCTCTGTCTCTCTCAAAATAGATAATAAAATAAACTTTTAAAAAACCAAAAAAAAAAAAAGATACAGAGCTAGCTTAGAGGAGGAATGATTAACTTCCAGTAGTATCAGTATTGAAAATCAACAGGATAGTCAGTCTTTCAAATGAGTTGAAAACCTCTATCTAGTTTCCCTCTGAGCCTCCTTTTCGTTCAGGCTTTAGTTTTCCTGGTTAGCCGCAGAATTTCTTGATTGTGCCTTGCCTTCAGTGCTTACATAGTTTTCTGTCTGGAAGTTTTTGCTCTCCACATGGAGCTAACTTAGGTTTGCTTTGAAAATTCAGTATTTTTTAAAAGGTTATTTAATAGCCTTCTTGATCTCCTCTCCATCATGCTAACCTTTCCTGTCTGTGCTCACATGAGTACTTTTTGTATTGTATTGAAATTATTTTCTGTTTGCCATTTCCTATAAATTGTATATTGTTTGAAGATAGAAACTATGTTTTAATTCTTTCAGCTCTACTGAAAGTAAGAAAATATTTACATGAAAAAATATTTTTAGTGTAATATGCTCAATTGCATATGTGTTGTGGAATTGTTGAACGTAATGGTCAAGAAAGAATTCTTGAGAAATTTTATGGTGCAACTTAGTAAGTTTATTTTAGTATGGGGACAGGACCTGTGGGCAGAAAGGACTGTACTTTTGCTGTATGAAGCTGGTGGTTATATGCTTAGTGTTCAAGGCGCAGGGGACATGCAGGTAGTATTAGATCATAAATATTTTCTTCGAGTTTCTACTTGTAAAACTACTTTCATAAGGTTTTTCTGGTGCTTATTATTTAGTTTGATATTAACTATTGGTAAGATATACAGGCAGTTATGAGACCCTTTTAGAATGTAGCAACGAGGGCCTGGTGCCATCTTCCTGCCCCATAGCCACCTGCTGCTTGGCCACATCCACACCTGCACAGTGCTCACGGTGGCTGGCAAAGCACAGAGGTTAAGTGATGAGGAGAGGGACCAGCTGCTGCCAAACCTGAGGGCCGTGGGGTGGAACGAGCTGGAAGGTAGAGATGCTATCTTCAGGCAGTTCCATTTCAAAGACTTCATTTGGGCCTTTGGCTTCATGACAAGGGTGGCCCTGCAAGCTGAGAAACTGGACTACCATCCCGAATGGTTTAATGGGTACAATAAGATCCACATCACCCTGAGTGCATGTGAGTGTGCAGGCCTTTTAGAATGGAACGTAAACCTGGTCAGCTTCATCGAACACGTAGTGTCCATGACATAGGCCCTGCCCTTCCTCTTTGAAATCTTCAAGGGAAGGAAGGGACTGAATTAGGAATCCAGTGAGGGAACTGAGGAGCCCTGAGATGTTGCTGCAGCCAAAATTGCCAAGTGGCCCACTGCCTCCGTTTAGGAGAGAGTCCTTGCTGTGGAAAGAGGAGATGCCAGCCTCAACTGCCGACCACTCTTTATCCTTGGTGCTAATTGAAGATGATATTTCCTTTCTGTAGGACTTCGCAGCAACAGTAATGGTCTTGCCAGGCTGTGTCTTGCTCCTTTTCTAATTCATTTCCCAGGAAGCTGTGTCTAAGATGCATGATCTTATCATAGAAACGAGGACCCAAAAGTCAACCCCCTGGTATGTGACAAAAACATGCATGCTTCAAATAAAACTATTGTTTCACTTGGAAAAAAAAAGAATGTAGCACCCAGCACTTACCTGATCCTTATCAAAACTATACAGGCTTATAGGTCAGCCTTCTAGGCTAAAAGTGAATGTTTTTCTGTTTCTTTCACTATCACTCTTCGGGCTTAAATATATAAAGAACTACTGTAATTTTTAAATATTTAAAAGTGTTATTTTCCTTTAAAAATTTGGGCTTTGGGGACATTTGTTCCACTTAACTCTGTTGCATAATTTTATAAATTTTATTTCATTTATATGTATTTTAAGGATCTTATTTTTAAAGTAATTTCTACATCCAACGTGGGGCTCAAACTTACAACCTCAAGATCAAGAGTTGCACACTCTACCGACTGAGCCAGCCAGGTACAACACCCCCCTCCCATGCCTTTTTTCCCCTAAAATATATTTTAAGTACATTTGTACTGAACGTGTATGTGAAAGTTTAGTTACGTCTTTGAAAAATCTAATATAACTAACAAAATTACTAATATAGGGGTGTCTGAGTGGCTCAGTTGGTTAAGCAAACAACTTTTGATCTCAACTCAGGCCTTGATCTCAGGGTTGTGAATTCAAGCCCCACATTGGGCTCCATGCTAGGTGTGAAGCCTACTTAAAAAAATGAATGAATAACAAAATAACTAATAAACTCTTAACAACTATTTTTTCTGGAGGCTGTAACTTCAGTAAACTCTTAGTCTATTTCCTATTTTTTAGTTATTATAAATTAAAATTTCAAAATTACAAAATTCACCCTTTTTTGGTTCATGCTCCTTATGAAAGATCAAAGTTCCCCACATATGTTTTTCAACATTTTCCTTAAAGGGTATTTGATATAAACAAAAGAATATGTATCATGTTTTGAAGCATATCAATGAAACTAAACCTTATGAACTTTTCACCCATTTGAAGAAATATGATGTTATTAATAGCTTTGAGACTCCTTTTGTATTCTGCCTAGAGTCATTCTTCCAAATCCCTCACAGAAGTAACCATCCTCTTGAATATAGGTTTGGTGTTTTTTTTTTTTTTTAAATACATTTTCTTCATAATTTAACTGTGAATATGTATTCTTGAACAGTATGGTTTTTAGTTTTGTTTTTAAACTGTATAAAATTAGTACAGTTTTGTATATCTCTGTGATTTATCCTTGTTGATACATGTAGCTATAGTTCATTGATTTTCATTGTTCAGTAATATTCTGCATGAATGTGTATCATTTTGTTTATTTATACTTTATTTATTTTGAGAGAGAGAGAGGTCCCCAAAGAGGTCCCACACTATTAGTGCAGAGCCCTTTGTGCGACTCAGTCTCACAAACTGAGAGATCATGACCTGAGCTGAAATCAAGAGTTGGATGCTTAACTGACTGAGCCACCTAGGCACCCCTCATTTTTTTTTTTTCATTCACCTGTTGACAGACATTTGTGTCATTTCCAGTTGTTTGTGATTATGGACATTCTTATATGTGCCTCTTATACATATGCAAGAATTTATTTATGGTAGTGTTTATCAAAATACTGTCAACTACAACTTAACAGCAAGAAATACATTTTACATTGAAGTGGACATATAGACACAGACACAAATACATACACACGTTCCTCTGATTGAAACTTACATTTCAGAAAATAGTCCTTTTACTAGACATAATAAAATAGAAATGTAAGAAAGTTAATAACAAGTACAGTTGAACAATCTCTAAAATGAGCAATACAGGGGCGCCTGGGTGGCTCAGTCGGTTAAGCGACTGACTTCACCTCCCGTCATGATTTCACAGTTCATGGGTTTGAGCACCTCATTGGGCTCTGTGCTGACAGCTAGCTCAGAGCCTGGAGCGTGCTTCAGATTCTGTGTCTCCCCCTCTCTCTGACCCTCCCCTGCTCACGCTGTCTCTCTCTCTCTCTCAGAAATGAATACAACATTAAAAAAAATTAACAAAAATAAATAAAATGAGCAATACAAACGTGAATATTTAGAAATGTCTTGGAAATATTTATACAATTTTGGAAATTTTTATGAAGTGTATTCTTGCCTATTCATAAATTCATTTTAGCTCATAGCATACAATAATGCCATATGTTTATTTGGTACACTGTTGAGCCTGTTGCTTTCCTATGTTTTTCGTTAAGTCACAGTTAAATTAAGTCACGGTTCTATTGCTCTTTTTAGCAATAGAAAATTTTTAATCTTAAATAATTAATTCTGTTTGGGCATCAAATTTAATATTATTATTGATTCACGGTCTAAAAACAGGATCTTTTATCCGAATGTTTTTAATGTTTCACATTTCTCTTTTAGAAATAATCATGAAATGTTTTACAAGGGAAAGTTACAATATATTGTATTTATCATTTAGTTCAAACTTGTATTTATTAATAATGTTCTCTTCATTAAGCTTGGGAACATAGGGTAATTAGAGTTAATTTTAAGTCTTATTTACTATAATGATCTCTTTTGGTATCTTTGGGTATGTCTGATGTATTAAAATAAATCATTACTACCTGTAGTTTCACATTTATTTCTTTTAGAGTGTTTAAAATAATCAATTAAATATGCCTATTTTATCTCCCAATTTTTCAGTATTTGCCAGTTGAGATTTTTATTCACTTGAATACAAAAGTATCCTATTCCTGTATTTTATACCATCTCCTCTGCTTAGCATTCTTTTTTCTCAACAACCAATAAATGTACTTCAATATTGTATTATAAGTGGGTATAGTTAGTTCCAGTCTTTGAACAAAATACTTTAGATAAAGTCAGCTATTCAGTGAGCTTCCTTTCATTATATTAACAGCTCTTATTACATTTTACCCATGAGATCTGGTAGAATTTTTATGCTGAAGCTTTATTATATAAAACAGTGATTCTAACCAACTGTTTTAGTAACCTCCTAATTTTTAATAATGATTCTGCTCTTTTCCAATTATATTTGCTGCTCTATCACTTATAATTCTTGTAAATTTTTAGTTGAATTTATATTGATAAGCAGTGTACTTCATAATTCTATAAATATATGTAAGCCAGTTATGTGAGAGGTTAAAATTTCTACAGTCAGAAAATCTTATATTAAATGGTCTTCCCACATGTATCTGACATAAATTAAAAGGTTCCTATCAAATTAGATTATCAAGTTTATACCTGGCTAAAATGAGAAATAAACACTTTCTTGTTATTTCTATAGTAGGACAGATTTTAGGTAATAGTATATCACCAAAAGATACAGCTTTTAATTTATCAGTTCTTTTATTATTAAAACAAATATGCTCTTAAAAAATATATTCTTTGCACAGTGCTAAACACAAAAATATGTTCAGTGGCTCTGTGAGTCACTTTCTTTTGCCAATATGTTAGGCAACTAAATGGAGATAACAAGAATGACTGAGTATTAGGCTGATAACTTTGCCTTTTTTCTTTCTCTGAAAATATTTCAGGAATGTAGAGCATGCTGTTTTTCCAAGTGTCTTGTTACTTTTAAAGATTCTAATCTTTAATTTATAAGGTATCATTACAAAGAATACTTGGTTTATAATTTTTATTAATTTTTTGTGTGCAGCATTTTCAGTGTTTATCCCTTCAGATCCAGCAACTAAATTTGAACATGCCTTCATATTTTTTACCTACTCATTTTGCTTCTAAAAATAAAGCCATCTATTTTAATGTCAGCTTGCTCTTATTTAATTAAGGTCTTTAATATGAACTTGAACGATACTCTTCTATAATATACTTCAAAAAAGATTTTTAAGCTAAACATAATTGACACTCTCATGGCCAATGGATGATATTTGTTCCAAATGTTTTCAAAACTATAGTGAATTATGTTAATATAAAATTACATTGTGAAGTCTTAACTCTCTTATTACAGTGATGGTAAAATAAACTGTCACAAAATTAGGTGAGATATCAGTGAGGAAAATATTTAATTGACCTATTGAAAAAAATTTTTTTAATCTTTATTTTTGAGAGAGAAACAGAGTATGAATAGAGGAGGGGCAAAGAGAGAGGGAAACACAGAATCTGTAGCAGCCTCCAGGTTCTGAGCTGTCAGCACAGAGCTCGACATGGGGCTTGAACTCATGAAAGTGAGTTCGTGACCTGAGCTGAAGTCAGAAGCCTAACAAACTGAGCTGCCCAGGTGCTCCTGAACTGACCTATTTTTTGTCTGATACTGATGACAGTGGCTCGGCTGACCCTTAGTTAATGCTATCTCTAGAACCTCTACGTTTGGCATTCAGTAAATACTAGTTGAATAAATTGAAGGCTGGTGAACAGATGAAGGAAAAATGAACTGAGTATTACATAGCTTTAAGTTAATTTCATCAGAATTGCTACCAACAGACTCTAGCATTCATATACTAAAAGGAACTCATTGAGCAAACTTATTTTTGCAATTACATCTTCATGAACTGATAGGATAGTTATTCATCAAAACATGTTGCTTTCCTTTAAGATCACTCATTTGAGATTATGGGCTTTTAGTTATTTTCCTAGACATTTATTTGTTGATTTGCCAGTAAATGTCAGGTGCTCGCGATTCAGCGGTAAATACGACAGTATCTGTTTTCAAGGAGTTCATAATCTAGTGTGCAGCCAATGAACAATTATAGTGGAGATGTGGAATCAGTGTTGAGGGAGTACAGAACTGGGTGTTGGAATCAGAGTCAGTTGGAGCTTCACTGTGGAGATGGCCTACGCTTAGTTGGAGGAGGAGTAAGATTTCATCAAGTGGGGGTGGCAGAGAAAGCATTCTCACATGGGCAGCATGTAAAAAGATTTAGCACAGCATATTTGTTAGATTTATCTTCCTGGAGCATTCTGTATGTTGTACTGAATATTCTGAGAAGACAGAAAAACAGGCTAGGATCATTTCATGGAGGGTGATGCTAAGAAGATCAGAGGATTTTAAGTAGGTGGTCTGTTCATATTTGCGGTTTTGAAAGTGTGCTTGATATTACCCTGGTTATGCTTTTGACAGATTTGGCAAGAATAGATGGTTGTGATGTGATAGTGAAGTAATACCAAAAGGAATTTGGAATGCCATTTGTATTCAAAGTCTTTTATGAACATTATCTAATCTATCTTCATAACTGACTTCTTGAAGTTGATGTCTTTGAGAATTTTTTTTCAAGTTTTTATTTAAATTCCAGTTAACACACAATGTAATCATAGTTTCAAGTATAGAATTGAGTGATTCATCACTTATATACAACACCCAGTGCTCGTCCCAAGG